>NC_064436.1:9568571-9879523 GCF_023343835.1 Lagopus muta | reverse complement strand
GGAATGTTATCTTGGAAGCCTTAAACTTGAATTTCTGCTGTGACACTGGAGGATAGGAAGGGGGATAAGTTGACTTTATAGCCTCTTTTTTTCTCCTTCCATCCTGCCCTTCTTGAGCCTTTCTGTGATGTGTAAGTGCAGGGTCCAGGAGGGCCCTTGGGCCGCCCCTTTGGTTGCATTGACCCAGCTGTGGGTTCCCCCTCAGAGAGTTCTGGTAGATGTCTTTTGTCAGTCTGACTCAGTCCTTTGACAGAGCCTCACTGCTGAAGGGCACTCGGGGAGCCTGGGCATCAGCTTTCCAGCTCCCTGCAGCCCTGTGCAAGAACACGAGCCTGAAGTCATGTGGCAACCAAGAATCCTTCGGATTTCACCTCCTTTTCCCTCTGTTCCTGGCAGGTCTTCTGCTTCTTTTTATAATTGGAGATACTGTTCTCTGTGGATAACACCTACCCACTCTGCCTGCAGGCCAGTAGGTATCGTATAATGTTACTTCCCTGCTACCTGAGTTTATGATTGACAGAAGCTTTAGCTTTTTTTGAGCTTGACATGCAGTTTGTCCCCAAACCATTTGCGATGTTCTAGAAAATAATTTCCCTTCTTTTTTTAGACACTTTCAAAGTCTTTTGGTGTGCTGGAATTGATTGGGAAGCAAGGATTGCAGGGCCACATTGTTTTTAGAGCCCATGGTCGGGTCTTTGACCTTGTAGCAGGAGGCAGCTGGTAAGGAATACTTCTTGAGAAATCCATTTGCTAACATGTCAGGGTGCTCTCTGTGCTACCAAAAGTGAGATGGGCATGAGTTCTGTGTTTAGCTATTGCTCCCCTAAGTTAATGTCACAGAGCATTATTGGTTGTGTAGAACTGCATCATTCTTGCTTGCTGGTGTCTTTCTTGATCTCCTTTCACTGATTTCATGCTTGGGTACACATTTCCTGTGCTATTATTCTGGAAACCGTGTGCATAAAGAACGCAAAGTACTTCACAGCTCTCTGACTACCAAGAAAAAAGTCCTCCATGGCTCCGTTTGATTTAGTTTTCACAGTACTTTACACCTCTGGTGGTGGGTTTCTTTTTTTCCTTTGCATCCAGGGAGACTGAGGTATACAGAAAGTACGAGTGTCGTGGGGTCACAGGTTTCACCCCAAACACACAGGTAACCTACTTCTTGTTAGAAGCGGAACATCTGAGGTAGATCAAAAATATCTTTTGCATTTTGACATTTAATTGGATTTGTGCTCCGAAGAGGCATCCAAACAAATCAAAGAGATCTCGGGATGTTCATTTTGGAGCTGAAAATGTAATTATTTCTATGAAACACAAGTCCTTCAGCATTAGCATATTTTCTTGGTGAATGTTTGCTGTAGCTCTGCTCAGAACTGAGGCAAATCCTGTTGGCCTTCGGTCTTATCAGCATTTAGTTACCTTTAAACCTACTTAGAGATCTACACCTAGTTATTGCTTAGTGAAATTTAGCAAGTCTGTTTCCAAATGTATTTGCATCTCCAGAGGAAGGGCAATGTTATTGTCAGCATTCATGCTGCTGTCCACCTGCCCTCGTGCACAGAGCTTGATTTTCTCTGTAGTGCTCGGTGGTACAGACCTGTCAGAGCAGAACTGGAGAAAGGTGCTCCTTGCCTCTGTGATGGCAAATGAGCTGTGTGGCTCCTAGCTTGTCGGATCTTCAGTTAAGCAAAACAGAATGAGAACCCTGCAGTTCTCACAAAATGAGGCTTGAGTTTTGTTTTTTTGCTGTCAGTGGGCAGACTCATCACTGGGCTTCTGAGTCCAGCAAATCAGTCTGAGGCTGCTCGATATTCTTGGGGCAGTGTCAGAAGAAGAAATCTCTGCTTCTGCTCTGTCCCTTCTCCTCTGAGGCAGAGCTGCTTTTGCAGCTGCTCAGGAAACTGGATTGAGCAAGCTGAAAAAAACAGTATTTATTTATTTATTTATTTATTTTCCTGTGGGTTTTTTGGTGTATTGTCAAGACAGGGAAAAGCAGGCGGGGATTGGAAGACTTGAGCTGCTTTAAAACCTGCAGCTTAAGAATATTTAACCATAGGCAGATGTAGGCTCTAGGCAGCTTCCTGCCCACTGGAGGCTCTCTTGTGCCGTCTGTCCAGTTTTCTGTCCTCTGTTCTGCGAAGTCTGTAGGCATTTGCAATCCCAGTTGATGAGGACTCACTGCGCCCTGCAGAATCCAGCCTTACACCTCCGGGTACAGGCTTGCAGTGCGTCCTCAGGCAAAGCTAAAGCATACAGCTGCGGTGCAGAGATATGCACAAGAAATAACATAATTATTTGCAGTGTAAATGCTGCGTTCCCTTTGTGTTGTTTCCAATATTCCCAACACACCTTGCTGGTTCCCCTTGTAAAACAAAACATAACATGGCAGTTACAGCAAGCTCTTTCCATGAATGGCACATAGTTTCACTGAAGTATTTCTCGCCTTCATCTAAAAATGAAAACTAAGCAAACAATGTTTCTGCAACACACTAAGAGAGTTGGTATGAGGGAATTTGTCTCTGGAGACCGCAGTGCATTCTCAGCTATCAACTCGAGGCATTTTTTCCTCAGTGGAAGCTGTTTGTGCAATTCATTTCCTGTCTGTTCCTTGGCTTTTATGTTGTTATAGGGCCCAATTCTGTGAGCGGTGATGTGGGAGGTGAACTTGCTCATAAATGGGCTCATTGATTGAACTCATTGGAATTATGTGCCTAATCAGACATGCACTGCTCTCTGCTGGATCAGGTCTCTCCCCCTCCTCCCCACGAAGAGAGAATATTCTGTCTTCATAAATTGATGCAGCGAGGAAAACCTCCTGGCTTGTGCATTTGTAACACAGAGCTGTAACAAAACCTGTGTTTTTCTCCCTGAAGATTTGCATTGCCTAGGATAGAAATCCCCTCACAGCTGCAACAATCTATATTTTAAACATTTTCCCTTCATGTGCCTCCCAGTTAAAATATCATATGAAGTACAGCTGGAAAATCTCTTGCAGAAAGAATAATTCTTTTTCCTTGCTGTTTTCTGGCTATTTCTGAGCATTTTACCTTACATCCACTTGTCCTCAGGCCCAGACAATGCTCTGTAATTTATGGATGCCCTTTGCCTGTGTCAGCTGCACAGGAGTTTGCAGAGCTTCTCCTGCCTCGAGAAACGCTGGGAAGCATTTGATGGCATCCTCATGCACAGCCAGCGCTGTGATTCCTGCGTGTGGAGGAGAAGTGACGGGAACAGCCATGGGGCTTCATGGAGGGGTGATTAAAAGCAAGCTGGGATGGGGAGAAGGGGATTGACAAGGAGATAATGAGAAATGAGCCTGCAACCTTAGCGTTCTTCATTTTACGCTTGATTTCTTTCCTTAATGTCTATGTCACATCTTATTTTTGCCATAGCTGTTTCACACATGTTAAAACTGAGGCACAAACGGAGTGGCTGGGAAGCTCATCTACACTAGGGGTAGACAAAGGAACCACAAGACCTTCTCTCAAAGTCTTGGAGCCTTCCAGAATTGGAACGGAATGGTGGTTACTTGGTCACTTGGGGGGCTGTTTCTGCAGGGCTGCGTGCCTATTGCCATGGGCACCCAGGAAGCTGCTTTCTATGCCAGGAGGTCGGGATGTGACCCAAGAGGGAGAAGTAGGTGTGATGGGATTCATGAATTTTGACTGCATGATGGTGTGGGCAGGTTCTGGGCTGTCTGTAAGCTGAGTGCCAGCCTGAGCACTGCGAGCTCTGCAGCCACAGCAGCGTAGCTGATGTGGCTGGAGTGTTCATCCGGCTTGTCGGGAATTTCTTGCCTCTTTGCTAAGCTTGGTGGAGCTGCAGCACCACTGTTCAACCCAGTGCAGGTTTGTCACCCCAATGCTCTTCCAGCCCTGATTGCACCACGGTGTGTGTCCATCGTGGCTATGGTGTGGGTGTGTTGCCTGGCTGATGTTGCCGGTATCTCTTCAGTGTTTCTAAAATGAAATTCAAAACTGCAGTGTTTTTATTGCTGCCCCATCAGCAAATTGACCTGACCCAGGCTGGTAACTAAAGCAGAGGCCAGGCAGAGGCTGGTGTTTGGGAGCGGTGCTGTGAGCTCTTGGAAGAGTTTTGCTGCACGCTAGCGGAGCGGGAGCTCGGGAGCCTGACCAGTGAGGAGGGTCTGCTTCCAGTGCAATAGGAAGATAATCAATCATGCTACTCGCTTGTGTCTTGGCAAAGGTATTTAGCTATCAGCCAGCTGGTTAGCTGCCTCAAGGCCACCTGCCTGACTGAAAAACAGAGAATCAGTTTCTTTCCCTCGCAAAGGGAAGCGGGGAATATTGACTTGTGTGATAATTTTAGGTGGATGATTAAATTTGGCCTCCTAGGCCCCGGTTGAAAATCCAATTCAGATGACTAGTTTTCTGTTCATACACTGCTGAGCAATCTCGTATTCTGCCACCACTAATGTTCCTGATGTTGATTGTCCTTTCACTCTAACAAAGCACAGAAAAGCCCAGCCTGCTCTCTATTTCCTGTGGCTTTGGGCTATCAAGACATAATGAGAAGACTGCTTTCGGTTTAAATTAAGGACGTAGAGCCTACCCTCAGACAAACTGACTATCTACCTTGTAGTCACATAGCGGTGTTGTAACAGGTGCAGTGCTCAGAAAGATTGTGAATTTTCTACTGACTTAGGCTGTTTTCAAATAGTCTAATTAAAGCTGCCCAGATCCCAAACACAAATTTCATGGGGGGGAAAAAAACCAACCCCAAACTACAACTGGAATGAACTTAGTGCTGTTACAAGCCGTGTGAATGGTAGGGCTGTAGGAAAAAAACCCCTCTGTAAGCAGATGTGAGCTAGGTGGGGCACACAAGTGGGGACAAAGGGAAGATGGGGAAGAATGTTTTACTAGTAGTATGTTACTGTGGATATACACATGCAAACATCAATCCTGTTTTCACTAGGAGCACCAGACTGCTCCTATCTGTTAGGGAATTACACCGTTACTGGGGAGTTTTGCTACATCTCTTTTCAAGAAGTCTATTCTCTCAAACAAATGGGGATTCACTTAAGAAGGCTCCATTGTGGCAAGCACAACTTATTTCCCTGAGTTAATGAATGCAGGTGCTCAGAAAGTGCTTGCAGGTGACAGATTCAAAGAAGAGTGCTCATATCACAAAGGGATCCTGAATAGTAGCAAAGGCTTCTGAAGAAAAGAGTACATAAAGGGCAGTTTGGAGTGCGTTACCCAAAAAGTTGTATTAGGAAGTGAGCTTCTGATTGCTGAAGATAAACTGCTTGGAAGGTATTAATGGAGGTAGAATACAGCTGAGTTTGGGTTTAACAGATAAAGCAGATATAGATAATAGGATTAGGAAATAAGAGAAAGATAAATTCGTGCACTGTAAAGCGAAGGCCTTTGCCCTTAGTGATGCTTTCTTGTTCTGAAAGCAAGGAGTGGATGCCATTTCAAATATTGTCTGAAAAGAAGGCAAGGACTGCACGATATCTTTAAGCTGAGTGAGGGTGGGGAGGGGGCAGTCTACATTGCCTTGCAGTCCTCCTATTTATTGCCCTTCAGTAGGCACGTTTGAGCAATGCATTTATGCAACAAGCACAGGTGCAATTACAGTACAGGCAGGTATAATGTAGGTTTAATTTGCCAGCCATAACCTTTGTAATGTTGCACAAAGCAGGCTTTATTTTGCTGTGGGCAACTATAACATAAGCTCTGCAGAAAACTTGTACATGTAGTGCAGTTTTTAGGAGTTGCCACTGTGTCTTTGTTTGCATTCTTACTGAACGATGGCCAAGACCTGTAGCTATCATTTGGTTTCCATCAAAACAGTGCTTCCTACTGGTGTAAACTGTACAAGGACCTCAGTATCTCTCTAATGACAGATGAAAATGCTTAATTTCACTCTTCCAGCCTTTGAACTTAGCTGAAGATAAATCTGTGCCTGAAAGAAGAAATGCGCAGCTGAGTAAAAAGTAATTGCAGGTCAGAGTGAACAGGACAGATCGTACTAAAGCATTACATTAGATGCTTTTTATGCTATCGGTGGTGCCAGTAAGTTGCACTTAGCATTTTGCCCAATGCATCACATGATATATCACAATTATCAGACAGGCAATATAGGACTGCGGTCATTAGGGGTAAAAATGAACGGGTCACAACATAGGAGGAGAGAGATAGTTAGCTGGGTTGTTACCAATTTGTGTGGAAGACTTTGTAGCCGCAGTAAATACTCTAATGCGGGTATTTATGACTACTTGTAACATAATGTGAACATACTGCAAATGTAAGCACAGTTTATAAGATTTGTAGGAGGTCAGCTAGCCTTCCTTTGGGTACTGCTGAAGAGCAGCCATCAGGCTGAGGGTTTGATTACCATGTTTTTGTAGCACACAAGCACCTAATAGCAACGAGCAGAGATTTGGTCATGTACTCTGACAGACTGGTCTTATTTTCCAGGGAAATAACAAAGCCATTGCTATAGGAACAAATAATAAAACATAAGCAGCTAAAGCAGTACAATGATATGACTGTACAGCGGAGCTGAATATGCAAGCCTGGCACACTCAGTGCTGGCACACAAACTTTAATTTCTTCCAGCCTCATGATGAATACATTATCAGCCCTTAGGAGGATGACTGTACATAGGATTACCTTTATGAGCTAGGAATGACTTTCAGACAGCCTTGGTGCAAACTTTCCCAGAGGTACATCGCCGTGCTTCTTCCCCTGACTGCTGCTGATTCTGGAGAGCAGTCGCAGCTCCTCACATCCCTTCAGAAAGGCACTGTGCACTTTGCAGTGTTTGGGCAGAGCGGGGAGATTTTGTAGTTAAGTTTCCCAGTGTTCCCTTAATCAGACACAAGATTTTCAGCTCTGCCTTGAAAGATCTGGCTGCGCTAATGAAGCCAGAGAGATGGCAGGGGTGGGGATGGTGCTGTTGATTTGGGAGATTACTCAGTTAGCTGAGCGTAAGCAGAGAGGCTGTGACAAGAGAGCCTGTTTCTCTAAGCAAAGGGCACAGGAACGTATCTGGAGTTAATAAAGTTGTCAGGTTGTGTTCTCTATGGGTAGTTTTCCCTGGCTGACGTTTTGCTATTTCTTACATTTTGTCAGTTTTGTATAAGAGTCTGTTCATTTGCGCTCCTTTTACCCTCGTCATCCTTCCTCGGGTGTATAAATAAATAATGAACATTTTCATCATTTACATGTGGTGAGCATTTCCTCCCCCCCCCCATCTTAGGCTGTAACCAAGCCTGGCACTGGGACTTGGCAAAATTGCGAGGGGAAGAGAAGTCGAAGCACACTCAGTCTTCTTTTATGGGCTGCTCACCACCAGCAAGCAAGAGGATGGGCAGTCCCTGGCAGGTGCCTGTTGTGGCAGTGGGCATAAGAGAAGGCAAGGTAGAGCCCTGCCTGCTGCACTGAGACCACTGCCTGGTGGCACAGTGCCCCTTGGTACAGCCACGGGGGCAGGAGTTGGCCACCACTGCAGGTACAGGAGAAGTTAGAAACTGAAGAACAGGGAAATAACAATCTATTGGGGATACCGTGCCCTGACTGAATATTCTGTGCAAGAAATTCCAGCAGATAGACAAGCTAAGAACCCACAAAATGAAAAAAACATACTCAGGCACACTCACATCACATATATCATTAACCACTGGAAAGAAAACCTACCGAGTTTCCTCACTGCAAAAGAGTGTGTGGCTTGGGTTCAGCAAACTGATGACGCAGTTCATGGAGCGGTATTGGATCGTAACAAATTTTGGTCAGTAGGGCATTCTCTCTTTCTGAGATAGTTTTTAAAACAAATGGGTTTTGCTTAATATTTTAGGAAAGGAAGTAATATTTTGAAATTTCTCAGCAGCAGCCAGTTGTGTTTTATTTTTACTGCTGTATGTGCTGAGAGCACAGGGAAAGTGTTTTCTTTCTGCTGCCCAATAGTGTTGCTGCGGTAGGAGTGATGGATGCCTGCATCTGAGGAAGACTGTGTGATTCCAATCTTGAGATTGTCATGACGAGATAGGATTGATTCCCAGCCCTTTTCTCATTACAATTTGTGGCACTAGAATGAATCTATTTTGTACCACCAAGTGCTCTTGTTGCAGTCTTCATCACAGGCTCTGGAACAAGCAAGGGGAGTGAAAGGAAGGCAAAACGTGTTGCTCAGAGCCAACCAGCCCTTAGGACTGACATATTAATGGGAGAGGAAAATGGGGAAAAATAGGGCTCGCTTCTGTGTGGAATGTTTGTATAGGCAGCACGTAGCTGAGACAGTATGGCCTTAATTGTTAGTACCGTAAGAGACAGGTGTATGGTGGTAGATTGCAAATGTAAAGACCCCAGTGAGGATGGATAGTGATAGGAAAAGGGGGAAT
The DNA here is from genome assembly GCF_023343835.1 of Lagopus muta. NCBI lineage: Eukaryota > Metazoa > Chordata > Aves > Galliformes > Phasianidae > Lagopus > Lagopus muta. Next base: position 9,871,149 of record NC_064436.1, on the reverse strand, counting down.
GGTTTTAAACTGAGACGGGGAAGGTTTAGGTTAGATATTAGGAGGAAGTTTTTCACACGGAGGGTGGTAACTCAATGGAACAGGTCGCCCAAGGAGGTTGTGGATGCCCCATCCCTGGAGGCATTCAAGGTCAGGCTGGATGTGGCTCTGGGCAGCCTGGTCTGGTGGTCTGTGGCCCCGCACATAGCAGGGGGGTTGAAATTAGGTGATCATTGTGGTGCTTTTCAACCCAGGCCATTCTATGAATCTATGCCTGCTGGGGTATCCTCTAGGAATATCAGGAATTTTTTTTCTTGTCCAAGGGAAATTAAAAAGAAACAAACAAAAAGCAGAAAAGAAAAAAAAAAAAGCAAAAAAAAAAAAAAGCAAAAAAAAAAGCCATTGGTTTACCAAAAAGCAGAGTGAGGAACAGGGTGTCAGTGACTTGAAAAAGGAACTTCTGCTACAGCGAGTGAGTACATGTCCTCCGTCCTGTGAACATTTGTAGTATGTCTTTTGTCTCAGCCCAGTGCCATCCCCTGGTGTGGAAGCAATGATGAGAGTTGAAATTTGTCCAGACAACGACTGAAGGTATAACTATGAGGACAGACGAGGTGGGAGGTGAGAACCGAGTGTATGAAAACCAAAGGAAAACCTCTGCACAGCATCCTGTAGAGCAGCAGGGCTGCATTGGCACAACTTCAGTTAGAACTTGTCCGTCTCTCATTGGTACCACGTTAAGTAGCTGGTAGCAGTCCTGCACACAGAGAGTGAAGCGAGGTAAGACAGCTTAGTCTAGCTGGAGGAGAGTCCTTTCCCCTTCTCTATTTATGCTGACCTGCAGCGGAGTAATTGTCCATCAGTACAGAGTTTGATTGAGTTGGCATTTTGAACCCCTTTTGTATGCTTTTTGCTTCAAGTAATATTAAAGTCTAGATAAAATTGGAATAGCTGACTAGTAATGAGATCATTATGTATAAATTTGGAATTGGTCACAGGGGGTATAATGATTCCTTAGCCGAGGTATGCAGCACATAACTATTAACTACGAAGCACAGCCTGCCTTAGAGATATGTTTCCAGTGCTAACATACATAACCCCTTTCAGCATAAAGTTCAAGTCACACAATATGAGTGACTGGGAGTATGTTATTTACAGCTCGTGTTGGGAGGTGAAATGAGCTGGGGCTGGTTATTTACTTTTCACATGGAATTTTAAAGAATTCTGATTGACTGAAAAGACAAAGAAGGAAGAGAGGGAGATGGTTAAGGACGAAAACCACATCAATTCACAGTGTGAACTCAGCTTCCTTTCAGCAGCCATCCCCTTTGCGCAGCACTGGGCATGCTGTCGGGAATTAACAGTTAATAACTATGCTGCCTGAGATGGATCTGTGGTGAAATGTGCTGTGAAGCCTGAGCCCCTCCTGCCTCTGAGCAGCAGAAACGCTTGGTGCTTGTTCGGTGCTTGGTGCTCTGTGCTCATGCTTGACCGGGGGCTGGGGCAGAAGCTCCCCATACCCCAACCATTGGATGCGCATGTGGAGTTGGGGAACATCTGTGGCTGCTGTTCCTAGGCTGGGAAGGGCCTAATTGATCTGCTGCAGTTTTCTGGAGGGATTTGGTCTCTAATTTACAAACAGGGAGCGGGAGGTAAAGAGGGCGCGAGATGCCAAGTCTGTGTGCATCCCTATCTTTGAGTTCTCACCTGTGAGAGAAAAACAACAGAACTGCCTTGGAGAGCATGAGGGCAAATATATTACAGATTATGAGATGTTGCGGTGCGAGGATGATGGGGGATGAGTAAATACCGATGACAGATTCATTATGTCTTATGTCTACCCGGAGAGGCGAGGACCAATAAAAATAATGGGCAACTTTGGACTTGTCAGAGCGGCTGATCCGCTGTGTCTCCACTGAAATCAGTGAAGTTACAGCTACTATACAGGTAACAGATAGTCCTGATGCTCTTCATAATAACAGGAGGGATCAAATCCCATCAAAAAACCATATGTCAACTGCATGCAGAAAAGCTGCAGAAGAGGCATCTTCTGTTGAGATGCTCGCTTTTGTGACTTTATATAAGACCCTGTGCTGTCTGGTTATTATTTCACTGCGCCAGAAGACAAATTTGGAGAGTCCTGTTTGCTCTCTGATGCACCCACTCTGTGGGGCTCTTGTATGTTTCCCGATGTCTGTGAGGTTTTATTTCCCGAGTTGATATAACAAACCCGCTCTGCATGTGCTAGAACAAAAGTAGTCCTGGGAAAAATTGATAAAGTACGCTCTAAGTTGCTTGGTTTATGCAAGCCTTGTCATACCAGTAAAATAGACGGCTGCCTAGAATAACAAACTAGCAGAGGTACACGGATGACTAAAGGCTGGGAAGGAGAAGACATCTGTCTGATTGTCTTGAGCTGCCAAACTCCTACACCCAGCCCTAGGGAATGAAATCCTGCTGTCACTGTCAATATAAAACTCTTTAGGCTGGCATTTAATATGCCTTAACCTGGAAAGCTATATTTAAGCTAATAATCCAAATTTTTGTGTGTGTGAACTAAGTGGATTTTAGGATCACTTGCAGCTGCCTGCCATTATGGATGCAGAATGAATTTCTGTCAGCAAACTCAAAGGGTTCATAGGACTCTGCTCCTTGAAGGGAGCTGCTGTGAGTCCACAGGAAAAAAAAAAAGATAAAACCAGGAGAATTGTAGTGGCCTGTTTCAGGTGCTGTGTTCCACTACAGTGGTGACACGGGTACAGCCATCCTGAGCTGCATGAAGGGAGGTACTGAAAAACATTAAGGGGTGCTTTGTAACTTCAGAGAAATCAAAAAGGGCATGGCTTTTCCTTAACAGAATCTTTTCCTTTAGGGGTTTTCTTCTCTTTTAATTTCTTTTTAAATCCTTTTTATGCTAGCTCAGACCATCTCAATGCACCTGCTCCAAAGCCTGAAAAATGAACTTGACCCCTTCTAGCAAAGGCTGGACTAAGCCAATAAGAAAGCTGCTTCTTTGCTTTGGTCCACAAACCAAAAGCTGGATTAGAATTTAAATGCTCATCGGTGGGTTCATGGGTCATCAGAGCATTCTGCTTTTCCTCTGTGTTTATTTCAGAAAGCTTTGCAGGGTTAATTAGGCTACACCAAGGGTTAGAAGATGACATGTTGTATGGGAACTGCTGAGTCAGGGCCTGAACCTCTGATTGACCACCTGAGGCGAGCACTGAGTCAGGCAGAGGAGCACAGGTGAAGGCAATTCTCCTGTGTGCCGGAAGGGGTGGAGCCTGGCTGCACCTCTCCTAGACCTATTTAAGAGCTGGCTACCGGGGGGAAGGATTTCTTCTGGAGGTCACCTTTGTTGGTGTTTTGTGTGTGAGCCCAGGATAGGGGTAAGCCTTGTATTTATTCTCTTTGGTTATCATAGTCTGCTTTGCCTAACTCTCTTGTTTATTTTGTTGTTATAACATCCTAATGTTCTTTGATTATACCTACGCGCAGCATTCCCTTGGCCTTGTGGTACCTGAGGACTGCAGTACATCCCATACGTTCTTTGTCAGGCTGATCTTTACTCCACTTTTTCCTTAACTGTCACCCTGCTGGCTCTTTTGTGAGCAGGGGACAGTTGCCCGGGCTGAAGATATGGTACACGTGTGCTTAGGTGCTGGCTGCTCAAGTCTTAGTTTCACAATGCATTTTGCGCCTCATATCATTTTTTTTTTCCTTTTGACTTTATGCAAACTTCTTAAGAGATGAAAATTAGGGTTACTTTTTTTTTTTTTAATCATTAATAGTCTTTCTAGTTTGTTCTCCTTAGTCTTTGGTAGAGGCTTGCATTGCCATAGGACTGTTGTAGTAGTGCCGACTTTGTTTTTGTTTGTATGTTTATCTGCCTGACTTTGTCCCAAAATTAATTGTAAGGGAGGCAAATGGTGCGAATGAAGTTCACTTGGATTAAACTGTGAGGAGATTTCAGAGTCATGTTTTAAGCTTCTTTTGCCTGATGGAGGAACTGAGGTCTTAACATCCAAACGACTGTGGTTCAAGTAAATTAAAAGCCGTTATGTGACCTATGCTCATTGTAGAGTTAAAATGTGGCCTATCATCACCACAGCACTTTCTGGTCTTCTATGCAGCCTAAGTGTTTTAATGTGTCTATTTGGCTATGTAATTTACTATCCCCAGGGCTTCTCAAAAAACAATCCATTTGGCTGAGACAGGGTCATGAGACCTAAAACAGTTCTGTACTGTTGCTCTCCTGGTTGGTCAATAGCTTCTGAACTGTTGACCATGTAGCAATTGGCAAAGAAAGGTCTCCTGACCCTGTGAACTAAAAATAGATAAAGCTCCCTAGAAGGTAAATCTGAAGTTTGAAGGGCGTTTAGAGGAAAAGTGCTTTTCAAGTTGAAATATTTAGACTTGTTCCGCACTTTCAACCTCCCATGGCTTGTCTCTTTTTTTTCTCAGCATGCTTTGTGGGATTGTCAGACAGATTACAAGAAAAAGTAAGTTTAAAAAACAATGAAAATCAAACTAAGCTAAATCACCAGGGGAAAAAAGAGTAAATATAAATACTTGCAGATACTTCCAAGGAAGTCAGGAAGTGTTTGTAAGGTTGTCCTTACTAAAATGAGATTTCAGAGGTGATGTGACTGATGGTAGCTGTATAAACATAGTTGAGGAGAAATGCTGTTTGTATTAATCCAAGATGGAGAGTTCATTCGTTAGGGGGTTTTTCCGCTGTTGTGGCAATTGTATGTGAGAGAGAGAGCAAAAAACACCTGTCACACACACAGTATAAAAGTATATATTTTTAAGCAGCGGATGAAAACGTCTGTAGTCTGGACTTCAGAAAAGAGACCCAGAAAAAGGCTGTGTCCTTCATCACAGTGGGGATACCAGATGCCAGTGGTAATCCCTGCTATCAAAATTTCTCTCCTCTTTCTACTTTTCCTGGCTTTGGTGTCTTTTTTTTTTTGTTTTGTTGTTGTTGTTTTCTAGGAGTGAGGAAAAATTCTTTCCTAGATGTTCTTACAGGATTAATGTTCAGGTACAGATAGTACTATCACAGCTGCCATTTCCCCCTTTTTTTTCCTCAATTTTGTTTCTTTGGGAAGAACGAGATGGGGCTGATATGGGAGCAGATATGAGGCTGATTGTCTTGCAGAATAATGCTGGCTAATAAAGCATGGCCTCACCTTTCAGATAAGTATTTGTTTACCTGCAATACTGTTCAGACTGTCAGGAGACTTTTTGGCAGAAAACTCAGTGGAACTGCTAATAGTGGGCCAAAATGCATGTTTATTTTCTCCAGCAAGCATGGCTGACCAGTTGCATTAACAGTGCCCTGAATATCTACCTGTTCACAGTGTGGTGTAAACATGGGACTCTTGTAGATAAGCGGAAGGTTTCTTCTCCCCCATTTCAGAATCGCAGAACGGCCAAAGTTGGAAGGGACCTCAAGGATCATGAATCTCCAACCCCCTGACACAAGCAGGGCCACCGACCTCCACATTTAATACCAGACCAGGCTGCCCAGGGCCCCATCCCACCTGGCCTTGAACACCTCCAGGGACGGGGCATCCACAGCCTCTCTGGGCAGCCTGTTCCAGCACCTCACCACTCTCATAGTAAAGAAAAATACAGGACCAATCCCCTATGCAACTTGCAGCTATTCTGCCAGTTGCTGCTGGATGATCCTGCAGGTGTGGGATTTGAGCTCTGGCTTGGTGCAGGGAATTCTCTGAATTTATTTTTGTTTTTATTTTCATTTCTGGTCTTTGTGATACCTTGTGCTTGAGACAAGCTGGGTAGCAGCGCTTCTGTGCTAGCTGTAAGGTTGAGATGATCTGTGGCAGCTGATTTGCATGCTTAATACAATTCCATTCTCCCTTGTCTTTCCAACACATTGTCTGCTGTGTATTAAGATCTGAAAGTCTTGGATTTCTGCAGAAGCATCCTTGCAGAGTCTCAGGATGTGCTTTGGCACATGCAAAATCAAACAGTCACTGAACCCCTGACAATCTCTGCTCTACAGAGGTATCCTTCCATTTATCTACTCCTCCGTGAGGCAGGAAATGAAGCTATTGCTTTTTAAGCATAAATGAGCATTTGTAACAATGCCCCTCTGAAGATATGGTATAAGTGGCACTCACTGGGTTGTTGACAGGGTGCCGGGGAGCCTCCTGACAAAGACTGAGCTGGTATTAATCTGAACAGGTCTCTCTCACTAGAGAGGCTTACTCACCTGTTCTCTCTTTGGATTGCAGATTTCCAAATATACCTGGCAACTCTTTATTAATTATTTTTCCTCTCACAATGTGACTATGTTTGTGTATGTCTATCTATCTATGTATGGATAAGAGGACCACACCTGTGGTCTGTTGATCCTTAATTGCCTTAGCCTTGCCCAGCTCCACCTGGGACTGCTCTGCCCAGGCCTCATTTCAGCCCAGCTGGTGCCTAGAACAGCAAAGTAGTGCAGTGCTGCAGGGGAAAGGAGTACCTCTTGCAGAGCCTGGTAGGTAGGAGCAACTGGTGTGCAAAGCTGACCTGTGCAGCGAGGGGCACCCTTTGTCCTTGGAGCTGCTTTAGGTAAAACCTGGAGTTGAGGAAAGTGAATTCTCAGATAGAAATAAGAAGTGGTGTGGAAAGGGAGAAGCACAGGTGGTACTGGTGTGCCTGGGTGAATGGTATGGTCAGGGTGTAAGCATCACTGAGGAGTGGCTGAGTTGCTTGCCTGGGCTGGTTTTTTTCTTCAAAAGCTTGAGGAGGGAGCAGATGGCCACAGCTGCAGCTTAACAGGTAGGTGATATCAAAAAATACTCTGTCCTGGACAGAAATAATCCAGCAAGTCATTTGTTGACTCTGAAGTTAAAGGGGTGCTCCTGTGTCTGGGGCTGCCCACTTTACCAGGGTGACCATTTCCCAGGCATAGGCTCTCTCTACAGCAGTGAGCAGCAGGCCTGGAACCTCCAGCGTCTTCAGTCTCCCTGCAAGTGGCGTTTGCTCACTGATGGTTATGAGTAATGAGTTGAAGAGTATGTGTGTGGTGTCCTGGCTTAGTGGGCCTTGTCTTTTTCCCTGGCAATACACAGAGAAATGCTTTTGAATTGAGTGGTGTTTTGGATTGGTGAAAGCTATGCTACCTTAACAGCTCTGCCTGACAGAGATCCAAGGCTGAGGTATGCAGAGGATGTTTCCAGGTATTTTTGAAAGGGATTTCAAACAGCTTTGGCTAATATATTCCTAGCCAAAGCCTTCTATTCTTGTGCAGGCAAACCCACTGTGGGAGTTAGAGCTTTTGTCTGATGAAAGGCACTGAGATTTGGCCCTGTATTGCAGGCTCAGTTGTAGTGCAGACACTCACACTTTGCTTTTCTCAGAAACAGGGCAGAAAAGGCCATGTCTCTGCAAGGGACTGAGTATGACTGGCTTGTAATTATAAACATCTGAATAGTAAGCCTGAGAGGCATGCCTTGCACCCTGAATTTCAAATGGCAGCTTAGCTATTCATTTGAACATCTTTAACTGAAAAACATCTTGAACTTTATTAATGCTGATTTCTACTTTTTTTTTTACTTTTCCAAGCAAGATCACTATATTGGCTTTGTGTCTTGCTTTCCTGCTTGTTTCAAAGATTGTGTTCCAGTCAGTGCAGCTTACTTGGGGTACAGTAATCACAGCAAGTATAGCTGAAGATGTGCATTTCCAAATGAGATTTCTAAGATACACAAAGACAGTCTCATTCCATAATGCAGGGCAATCGGTTTGAAATGTCTCCTGGTGAACCAATAGAAGACCATGCAGTCCCTCCCCACTTCAGTAAGCAAGAAGACTCCGGGCTTGAGGCGTTTTAGTGAGGAAATGATCTGCTGATACTTTCATGTACTAGTAGTGCAACAGAATACTAAACAAAGACATGTTACATCCATGGCTTCAAAAATATCCATGTTGTAGCTCCACTTAGAGCTTCCATGTTCTTACAATGCAAACTGTTCTGTGACTAACGTTTGTAAAGTTGTCTGTATACCCTGGCTAATGTTCATTATGTTAAACCAAAGCTAATTGAGGCACAAGGTAACTGTGGATTGCTATAGCAATCTATGCGTTTACTGTTAGTCATTGCAATCAAAAGGATGATTTGTTATTACCAACCTTGTGTTTTCTGTTCAAAAACAAACCAAAACCCACTGACAAACAAGCAAAGCCCACAAACCAGCAGCAGTAAGATAGTAACCAAGAAACAAAGGAAGGTGGAAACCAAGGTTTGCATCACTCCCACCTTTCTGCCACTATACAGTCAGAGCTTTACTTGAGGAATGAAGGAGTGCAGCTTTATATACACAGGAAGTAAAATGTATTCATCCGTTGAAATGGCTTAATTGACCAAACACCAGTCTTTCCTGCCTGGACTAAGAGGAACATCTCTGCTTAGAGGAATTTAAGTTATAAAGAACTAAATCAGTCAAACTGAGTGGCATAAATGAATCGGTGAGGTACTTGAGTAAGGATGGGTTTTCTTATGTCATTTTAAGGTTTTCTTTAAGGTGTATGTCTGCTTGAACTATAGGCACGTACGTTACCTTGAAACGTTGATGGCAGACCGTGTTTGGCCTTCCTAGATGCGCTGTACTAAATGTCATGCCTTTTGGATGGGAAGGGGTCCTTCTATTAAGTGGAAGTAAGTTTTATAATGTGCATTAGTTGACATATCCACAGTCTGCATTAAGTACAGCTGACAGCAATTAATGGGAACAGCACAAACTGCAGCATTCCAGTTTCACAGCAGTGAGAGGATGCCTGTTTCCACAGCTCTTCTCTCAAAGCAGTGAGGACTTGACTCCTCAGTGCTAATGGTGCAGCTAGTATGTTTTTCTGCAATGAAAGGTCATTTTCCCTCAAAGGAGAAAAACCATTAGAAGTGGGTTTTTTTTCCTTAAAGAAAGTGAGCAGGATGGACATAACCTTTAAGGATGACATTATGCCTTGGACCACATACCTGTGGTGGGAAGCAGTAGCTATGGGGGATTGATTCAAATGTGCGAGGCGCCTTTCTTCTGCAGAGCTGATGGGTGAGAAATGCGAGAGGATGCTGGAGTAAAGAGGAAAGACTGCTTTCCTTTCTAGCTGCAGAAAATACTGCGAGGCAGCTATAAACTACTGTCCTGTACTACAAAGCTGATGTCAAAGAGAAACTGTGTGTGAGGGCACATCTCAAGGCCAAGGTTACTCCTTCATGTGGAATAAACACTTCACACCCACATAGCTTAGATGCTGGAAGCAGGCAAACTGCAGCAATATGGAGCTCTGAGCAGGCTAATTGACTTGCAGACCTCTGCGCTGCTGTAACTAGGGAGCTTTTGTTGGAATAATTTTTGGCAAGATAACTAAGTACATCTGCTGGTTCAACCTGCTAGTAGGGTTTTCCAGTCCTGGTATTAGGTTGTGGCTGGAATGGTTGTAGTTTCTCTGCAGTTAAAGAGAGGTAACTGCCTGAAAGGTCAGAATAATTGTTGATTATGGAGAGAGTTATGGCTGCAGTTCTGTTTCCTTTTTCCCCCCCCAAAGTACTAAGTGACGTTTCATTGGAAAGGTATAGCCAAGTCCTCAAACAAGTTCTCTCAACCTAAGAGAATGGTGGAAGCTATTCACGTAGTTGCAAGTGTTCTTGGGTATTTAACACCTTATAGTGGAAATGTTCAGTCCCAGCTTGAAGTGGTGATTGAGAACCTGGTGGGGAAGCAGGGCCAACCCACGGGAGCTCAGATGCATGCGATGTTCCTGAGTGAGCAGAAGGAGTGGAGCCAGGATCCACGTCTTCCCAGGCCTCATTTAAGGTTGGCAGTGGAGGTGAGGATATCTGTTTGGACATCCCTGCCTGCAGAGGCCTTCCGAGGGTAAGAAGCTGGTTTTTTTGTGGTGTGTTTTTTTTTTTTTTTTCCTTCCCCTTTGTTTCTGTGTCCATGTCTGCTGCATTTGGGCTTGTCCTCACTTGCTGCAGCCAAAGACGTGGCCACCCTGCTGTTATGGCTGTATTTTCCATCTCGTTATAATGTTGCACATGACCATCTCATTGTACGAGCTCGTAAGTGAAAATGAATTCTACTGAAAATGAAGCGTATAGCCTTGTGATCTGAATGAGGAGATAGAGCTTGTACAAGCTTGTAAGTCTGAGGATGAGGACATGGGTTTGTGTAGACCAGTATACGCTGTATTCAGTGGTATTCACCAGCTGAGGGGCACCCCCTGGCTTTTTGCAATTGGGGTAGGAAACTATTGGTGCACGAACTTGGCATGTGTGTCTTGGATGTGTTAAAGTCTTTGAAATATCTGATGCGGAGTTTCATCACTCATCTCTGGTTCTGAATTGCCAGCCCTCTTCTTTCTTTTCTTGTTAATTAAAGCTCCTTTTGTGTTCGCCGTATGTTCTGCAGCAGAACAATTTTCTGCTTTAAGTTCTTTTGAATTGTTCTTATGCTTTGTTTTCATGTTTAATGTCCTAAAAACCATAAAAACATTACTACCATCAAAAACAACTTGCACAAATTGTGCAAAGGTGCTAAATCAGAAGCAAAAGACTTGTGTACATCAAATGCCATGTGGGAGATCTTCCACAGTGCGGGGTCCTGCAGGTCCTCGGTGGGAGCGGAGCTTGCTTGAAATAACAAAATGTGTACAGTGCAATATAATTTTAAAAGACCAGCGGTGAATGACTAATTAAAATGCATTGCATCGGTTTCCAATTGAGATGAGTTTGTTGCATTATGTAATATACTGTAATATACCTCTGTGGGGCACTAGATACTGGTAGTGATAAGGATGTTATTAGACGTGGGGAGAGAAGTGAATTTCTAGTCATGCTAGGACTGGGCTTCTGCGCTTAGTGAGGTGCAAGCTGCAGTTGTGCAGCTGTAACATGACGTATGTCTGGAAAATCTGTGTTAGAAAAAGTAGCACTTGGGCCAAGAAAATGTTTCTTTTGGTGGGTGATCAACTAGGCCTGAAGTATACCTCTTGAGGCCAAAGGGTGTGAAGTGTGCTAGGATGAGAGTTTGTGGCCTGTTAATCAGAGGCAGTCATCAGCATGTTGCCTTAACCCAGGTAGATGAGGCACAGGGTGAAGAGAGGTTGCTGCCGCACTGTAAGTGGCTTGCATGAGAGAAGGCAGCAGTGCATGCTCTGCATGCCTGAGTTTGACTGTGATACCTGGGTGTTATTTACACTGAAAGACAGCTGCATTTGCTCCCATGTTTATGTGATTACCTTTAATTCCCAGATGGGTGGTGTGGTGTGCAGACCCTGGTGGCTTGTGGACAGCTGCCGGCTGCTTCTTAGCCTGTGTGTGCTGTCACTCTTCAAATTCTGCTCCAAACTTCTCTTGCAGAACTGATGGAGTGCTTTAAGCTCCTTCCAGGATGTCAGGGTCTCTGATAGAGCTGGTCATGCTAATCCCGTAGTGACAGAGCAAATGACAGATGATACTCAGAGGAGCCCCTTCCTCATCTCCAGCCACAGTGACCTATGCTGCGATCACATCAGCTCTGCCCTGGCTACGTGCTGGCAGGGGGGGGCTCTGGTGGGACAGGGGTGGAGCTGGAGCTGCCCTGCTCCTCCAGCTGCTTGGCAGATCTGTCCTGCTGTCGGGGAAAAACAGCAGTGGGTAACCTCAGGGCTGCAGCAGCAATCTGGGAGCTGCTCAGAGTATCTGGGTTTTATAAGCAACGCTCCCCACCGAAACTGCATCTCTGACTTACCAGCTCTTCTGTTCGGCCTTAAGTACCGTTTAAAATGATACGGTGATTTGTTGAATGTTGTTTGTAAGTTGCGTATCTTTTTTTTTTATCTGTTCTTTTTTTCCTGAGGTCACCTTGCTTGGGCGACTTTGTAATCTGAGCCACTGCTGTGTCAAATATTGTGCTAAAAGCAGAGCGAGCTGGCTGACAGGCAGCCTCAGAGATGCTGAAGATGAAAAATCAGTGAAGCCAAAAAAAGAATCGGTTGCTGCATTGTCACCTATAGTGCTTCAAGATCCCAAGCCCACCTGGAGTCTCTGTGTACCAAACCTCCTGCTATGTGGAGGCTGCTGCAGCCTCTGGTACTGTGGCTTCTCAGCAGGGAATGGGGACAGCAGGTTGCTCTGCTGTCAAACCCCAGCTCTACAGTTAGTGAGTGGATAAGTACAGTAATGTGGTGCCATGCAATGCACATCAGTGATGCTTAATGAAATGCAAGCTGATTAAAATTAGCATCAGCAAAAGAATCCCTTCAGGTTTAATTTCCTGTTTATCAGCTTAGGCCTGCAAGTGAAAACTACACTAGCAGCAGTGATTCAGACACTAAGTAGATCTGTTCAGGTGCTGGAGCAGCCATCATTGCTCCTGTCCATGCCTGTACTCCTACAATGTGCAACCCATTGCTAAGCTATAAGGGAGGCACCTTATTCCTATTCTGTTCCTGTGTTGCCTTGGTAGCTCTTTCTGCACCCCTAAAAGTTGTGCCCCACTCCAAGTCCACGCCTTACTGAAAATGGCTGCGATATTAGCTTTTGTTCTTAGACCACTGTAAGACAGGATAAAATGCAGTCTTCTCATCTGTAGTTTTTGGATTTGGATATCCTGCATTTGGATAAATGCAGGTTTCTTATTTTTTTTTTTTTTCCTGTCCCTTCAGATAATATTTCAATTGGGAATGAACAAAAATGATCACTAGTGTTTGGGGGAATGGCCCATCCGTTTTTGCTCCCTCTGCTGGCTTAGCAGCTTGATGCATTTCTAACTGTCCTGCATCATTAACTTTGAAGAAGATGGAAATGCAAGTGTTGTGACATTTCCAAAAGAAACTCGAAATCATTTAATAATCAATTAGTGTTCAATTGCTTGTTGAACATAGGCAGGGAGACAAGGAGATAGAGGGCAAATGTTTTTGCTCTTAGTGATACATTATTTTTACCTAAATGAATGACAGGATATTTTTAACAATACGGCTGAAATAATCATGATGGCAAGGGAATCATTTTGGACAGAGGAAGCGCATTTCACTAAAGCATTAGGGGTGGTACCAGAAATGCCTGGAGTTTGACTGTATGTACCTGTGGTAGGTGTTTGGATTGGAGGTAGCAGGCTAGACTGTTTATTTTACTGTGGAAAAAAATTAAGTACAGCATCATTTCACTGCTCACCACGTTATTATATTGCACTAATGTGAAAAACAAGGACTACTGCTTTTGAAATTTGCAGCAGAAGAGTATCTAACCTCCCATTAAATCTTACAGATCCAAGTCTTCCAGTAGGAACTTCCAGGATGACAACTTGGGTTGCAAAATATCTTCTAGTTTGTGTTACTCCCCCACTACCTAGCACTTCCCAGATTATTGCTGTGCATGCTATTTGCTTTCTTTTCTCCTCATGTGTTCAGATCTTTTGCGATTGCTCGTCTGTTGATGGCTAGAATGTCAGTAGTTTAAGTAGTTCAGTTTTTCTTCTTAAAAATTGGTGCTTTATTTCCTTCACTGCAGCCTTCTGAGACTTGGCCTGTGCTCAAGGACTTAAGGGAAGTCGTTGCTGCTAGCAGTTGCTTCTAGTAGCTCTTGAAAAACTGTAGAATCCTTCTAGCACCCGTTTCCTGATTTTACGCACTTTAATCTTTTTTTTCGTATCGTTATCCATTCACTGCTTTATGCAAATCATTTTTGGCCTCGGATTTGCTATGTTGCCCTGTTTTTTTTACTGCTGTGCACACACGTAACAGAGGCTGAAAATGCCAGTTGTTTCAGGCTCTCTGCTGCTTGCTTCCCAGATTGACTGTTTGGGTGCTGAAACCTTCCTGAGAAATGCTGTGTGCTGTGAGATGCTATGAGCCCAACTGCAGCTGAACCCCATTAATGACAGTGGGACCTGTGAGGCCCAGGGCTTCCCTGGAGACGCAGGGAGCCTGAATAAATGCTACTCAGGTTTTAGTGCTTTACCAGACCATGTTTTCCTTTTTGCCTTTTAGCTATGTCTGTTTTGTTCTGCTTCGGTATTTTCCCCTGCTGGATTTTAATGTGAGAATAATGGCACAATGAGCAAGGAACAACTGGAGAAATGCTTCTCTCAGCCAGAGCCTGCTCATTTGCTTTGGCAGAGCTCTCAGCCTTCAAATTCCTGATAGTCTTTTCTCATTGGTCAACACATGGACAAAATTACCTCACCTCTACCTGTTTTTTCTGCTGGAGTGTGAGATACTGTTCTAAGCCCAACCCTGTATTTGATTCCTGCTTGATTGTGGGAAAGATCACAAGAAACTTGAGAAAACAGGATCATCCTAACAGTCTTAGACATAGTGGCTTCTTGTCTGTATTGGTGACACGGGGGTTATACACGAGTGCTGCAGCACTGGTTTGATGGTTACGTACTCTTCATCACACAGTTGTGCTCTGGGCCCTCCCTGCAAGGAGGAAGGTCTTTTCCGTAACATGAGGGAGCAGCTGATGGAAAAAGGAGGTTGACTGTAATAGTGGGGAATATCTGTGAAGTTGCATGCATTTTAAGGGATTTCCTGAATGAGGCAACTAGAGTCAGATTTCAGCACACATATGCCTAGTGATTACAAGATTTTTATTTTGAACCTGTAGCACTGACAGTAAAGAGAACAGCAAGTGTTTTCCTGGAGCAGCTAGATAAGCTTTGCTTCAGTTTCAAATGAAGAGATGCTACGCTGGGATGACCTCTGCAAGATCTGAGACATGAAATTTTGGAAGTGCTGAACACAGAGACAGCGATGTGGACATGAAGGCAGGCACTTGGAGGGAAACCTGCTTAGCTTCAAGTGGCCACCTTGGCCCTACTGCTAGGTTTATCGCAGTCTTACCTTATGTGCTTGCCCATTTGGTGTAGCTGGTTGCGTGGAAAATATGGCAAAATATGATATAGGCATGTCAGTCTTTCAGTGCAGTAGGGCTTTAGGAAGCTTGCTGACTGATGATTAATGCAGCTTATTAAATTAAAACTCCAGCTGAGCTGGTTTATTGGTGAAAAATGTTTAACAGCAAGCTCATCTTCCCAAAACATTGATTTCCAAGCAGCTAAGAGTGCAGCAGAAGAGTACAAGGTCTACGAGATTCATTTTGCTGTCTTTGAGATCATGCACGTTTGAATGTGAAACCTTGAAGACTTGGCCCATTGAGGAGGTGCAGCTGGATGGCCGTTGGAGAGGTCACTCTGCCATTGTGAAGCCTTTGTTATTTTTTGAGCAATTGGATTTTCAGAAGTAAAAAGAAAGGATGCTTGGGAGGGTGGCAGGGATCCCTTTTTAATCAGAACGCCTGACTTTCTGGGTTAACAGCTGCAAGGACTTTTTGTGCCTAGTTAATGCCGCAGTAAAATTTAAGGTGACTTTTCCTTTCAGACCCTCTCTCTGCTGGTAGCCACGCTTTTTTCTGGTCTTTTTCTCTGGTAGCCTGCTGCCTTCTCAGCGTTTCCATGCTCTCTCTGATCCCCTCTGCTTCTGGTTTTGTGTGAGTTATCTGAAAGCACACGTTACTAGAAGGCTTCTCTTCAAACAGCCCTTTACACAGATGTTGCTTGGTTCTGAGTTAGACTTAAAATTAGATTGGTTGAAATGGCCAAATAGTTCTGTGTTTGGGAATAATAACAAAAAAATCATGCAGATAGTGAGATGTGAAGCTCTTTTCTTTTTTTTTTTTTCTCCCCCAAAACTGAACTATTCAGAGATTTACTGAAGTTTCATTATTTGTTGCGTGGAGATAGAGTGCAGTTGTAGGAGAATCAGGTGCACGTAGGAGAAAATGTGAAAATGGAAAAAGAAATGTTGTTAAATGTAGGAAGAAAACACTGAAAAATGGTAGGAACAGCTGTGTATGAGACTGTCAAATAGCTAAACAAATATGTACAGCTGTTAAAAGAGAACTATGAAATCTAGAACCATAGGGACCAGGGCTGGAGGATATAAAAACTGAAATAATTAGGAAGGATCAAGTTATTTTAATTTCAGTTAATTTTGGAGGGTAAGGTAACAATAAATCAAAATGTGGTTTGAAAATGGCACCGAATCAGCAAATTAAGTTTCCTAGGAAAAAGGTAGTGAATTTACAAAAAGTCCAGGTTGTTTACTGAGTACCAGTGAGCCGCATGCGTTCTCACTTGTTGGAATGGCTATAATGAATATATAGACCAGAAAAATGTTTTGCTTCCTACATTAGGAGTACATTTAATAGGTTCTGTATAGCTTTTGCTAAATATTGATTGGTTAGCTCGTGTTGGGCCAGGATTATTTTTTCAGAGAGAATTGCGGTCTTTAGCCAGTGAGTTCTTTGGGCTAATTCTCCGGGCTTGATACAAGCAAAGGGACCTCTGCATGCTGGGTGACTGTGATGGGAGGAGTGTATGTTCTTTTTACTCCTATTTTGGTCCAGATTTCTTCTGTGATTTTAGTCAAGCAAATCCTATTAAGCTTCAGTGTCTAATATGAAGGGTGATGCTTAACTGATAAATCTGAACATTTTATTCAGGTGGCCATTGAAGGTGCTAGAAAGCTTTGCTTGCAGAAGCAGTCAGAATAAAATAAGGCAGAAAGAGATCAGCGCTCCTCATCCGTGTGGCAATTAGAGCTGGACTGACTGTGGGGCAGCTGCTGTTGTACTCTATGGAAATCACTGCTGATTTCCTTAATACACGCTAGTGTGCAATGCAGTGTTTGACCCTTTTCTGTTGCAGAAGTGAGACCTGTGAGATGAGGAGCAGCAAACGGGCTGCAGACAGTGGAGAATTCCCAGCGGAGGCAGTCCTGCTCCTGAGCCAGAGTTCTGTTTTGCAGGTACTGCATTTAGAAAAAAACTGGTCTGCGTCTCCCTTATCTTAGTGCATTAACCCATGGGGAAAAAAGATAATCATTGTAATATGTGAAGTGCTTTGAAGTCTTTTCTGACCTAGTGGATCAGAGTGTTTAGTACCTATTCCTGTGATGGGTCTCTGGTACTTAAGCATGCAGCGGTGAGTCAGAAGAATCTATTTGTTGCTTCTGCGAGGACCATATTTCATCCTCCCTGATTGAAATGATCAAAGATGCAGAGGCAGGTCTCTACTTTCAAGTAAACACTCCTTTTATGTTCCTTTAAAACAAATACCTGACACTGAGCAGGGATGCACAAAAGGAAGTCAGGCTGTGGGCTTTTTCCTGAAGTAGGTGTTTTGTGATGGATTAATGGTAAATCTTGATGCATTATTTATCAGATAATAAGTGTGATAATTGTTCTTATTTATCATGAGTCTAGCTCAGCTCATTCTCCTGTCATTATTTCAGTCAACCTGCCCCTGGGGAATTTGCCAGATAAGAAATGGTCCGAAGGTCATTTCAACAATTTTTGGTTATAATGGCATTCTGATTACTTCCTAATTGGAAAGTGTAAACTACAGACACTGTAAGTAATGCAAGCGACCCTGTTCTCACAGCATAATGTGGAAAAGCCCTGTGTATCTCACAGCCAGCTGCTGAGAATGGGGGGAGAAAAAAGCTGACATTTTCCTTAACACAGGAAAATGACACGGGTGTGCAGTTACAACCTTATGGAAGCAATGCAGATATGTTTGTAGCTTAATTCTGTGGTGTGAGTTAGCACTGCCCTTTGGATGTCAGTCAAAAATCTAGCTCTTTTTGAGAGGATGTGAAAATAATTGTTGCAGTTTTCCTGCCTCTGTATTTGTGTATCTTTTCATAAGGAAGTGCAGAAAGGTCATGTGCAGAGCAAGATCATAACTGTAAGAGTGGAAAGAAAAGGCAGGACTTAGGTGTTTTCAAAAATTAATTTTCCAAAAAGCGCCAATTACAATGCAGGGAACTCCCCGTTTTCTTTCTTTTCTATCTCTAAGGTACTCTAGCAGTGTCATGTTAATACAAAATTCTAAAGTACTGCCAAGAACAAATACAATATTGGCATTACTCGGCTCTACAGTTTTTCCTTAGAGCCCACCGTGTGCGTTACCTTTTTCTACTAGATGATTTATTCCCCCAAATTCTTATCATGTATTCTTCATACACCTATCTCTCGTCAACCCCACGATTCTGCACGTGGGATTTGTCTGACTAGAGTCTGCAAATATAAAGATTTTATATTGAAGCTGCATAGTCGTTAGCACAGAGCTTACATTATTTCACCTCTCTCCTCCAAAACAAAACTAGTATTAAAAGTGTACAAGATGCCTCTCTATATAGCCTGCATTGATACAAAAGGAGTGAGAAACTGCAGAAAGCGTTTCTAAGCAGCAGCTATAGCAACACACCTGTGGTTCCCTTTCTGCAGCATTCCATCTGGAAGTAATATTGGGCTGCTGGCCAGTGTTTATCCCACTGAACTAAGGACTTCACAGTTGCACTGCCAAAGTGATCTTCCTTGGAAGCCTGGGAAATATTGTGAGCATACCAGGACTCAGAAGTAAGTCACTCTAATGCTGGAGTGTGACTTTAGGACAGGACACCAACTACACCACTGTTCATGAGGTCAAGTTCCTGAGATAAGCTGTTAGGTTACACTATGCCTGTTGTCTTCTCCATGGGTTATTCACTGATGTATGTTTTCTCGTTACAAATACTAGAAGAGCTTCGAGCTACCCACACCAGGGAGAACAGATGATTTAATGCATGCAGCAATGATATTTTTGTTTCTGTTTAGAATGGGCCTGAGTAAATATTTTGTTTAAGCAGCATAAAGCAGCTGTTCCACACTGTGTGTTTTTATTATTCCTCATAAGCAGTGCTTTGTACAGCACAGATCTTATCTGGGAGGGATTTAATTTTATTGGCTTTGCACATGTAGGAGGCAGTTGTCTACATTTGAGTTAATTTGCCTTTCCAAGAGGAAAAAAAGTGTTCTTTTCCCAATTTCAGATGCCTGCTTCAGTCTAATTTTGTCCTAGAAGTGTCAATTTAATTAACATTGATTACAAAAAGACCAGTGTCAACCAAGTTTGACCAAGTGTTTACATGTGATCAGATGAGTCCCAGTCTTTTAGTACAAGCTAAGCGTGTCATACAGAAAGGGGTATGAAATTTAGGCTAGTGTAAGATTCGTACTTCCCTGTTTTTCCAGGAAAAAAATGAAGTTATTTGATTAAAGGAACTCTTCATTTCAGGTATGGAGGTTGTTTGAGCTAAGCTTCATTTCTGCATGAGCAGCGCAGGTCGGTCCTTTTAAACCACTAGTTTTATAATTTTGCAAAGGTTTATGATGATGACACCTTTCAAAACAATCCACAAAGACAAAACCCATGGTGCTCTGCCAGGAAGGGGAAATGGTGAGCAGTGCCAGGTCTGTGTAACAGCTTGCAGGTGTGGTCAGGACCACAAATCACAGAATCACAGAATTGTAGGGGTTGGAAGGGACCTCCAGAGATCATCGAGTCCAACCCCCCTGCCAAAGCAGGTTCCCTGATCTGGTCAAGCTTAGCAACTTGAGAAGCAGTATCTGACCTTGTCTGCTCCTAGCTCATTGCAAGGAGGAAATGTAACAAGCAAGCCTAGAGCACAGTAGAGATTACTGACATGATTAAAAAAGAAAAAAAATAGTGCTTTTTTTTTTTTTTTCCACAATGTGATCTCCAGTACTTCATCATTTGGAGAATTTGCCTCAAGGTTTCCTTTTAGACAAGACTGGTGACTTCCAAGGAGAGGACAGTAGTTTCCTTGTGGTGCATTAATTTAAATGCTGACAGCAGTGTGCTCTGTCCTCAGGTTCCTGGGAGTCTAAGGGATGTGATAGGAGAGCACCAACTTGTACCACTTTGTATTTGCATTTTAGAAAAAGGATGGATGGCATGAGCTGAGTCTGTGCTAAGTTATTTTTTTCATGAACGAGTTAAAGGATTTTATCAGTAGCTGAGAAGCTGAAAAGAAAGCTTTTGAATAAGGGAGTACAAATTTGTGTCTTTTCTGAGTGTTTTTTTGTAGCCTAACTTGTAAAGAAAAGAGATTCTTCAGGTTTCTGAGGTGGCATCTAATCTGTTTTAGGAATGAACTTGGCATTTACAGCTACATCATAATAATGCAATTAAGAATAAATGCACCTGTTTTGCTGACTCTCAGTTAAGTTGAACAGCAGTAACACCTGTTAACCTTAATGTGCTTTTTCCTTATCAGTGCAATTACTGAAGAATCTTGTGGGCTAACTTGGATAGAAATCAAGCTTTCTACTTGCAAATGCAGAATGTCTATTTACCCTATTTTTCTTAAAAAGTATGTATCTAGAAAGTTAATAATTCAAGAAGCTCTGAGGAACTGCGGCTGTTGAAGTGTCTTTATAGCTTAATCCATTTCACATTTTAGTATTTTATTAGTGCTTCTCGAGTGTGCTGATTAAAATACATGCACACACAAAAATTCATTTCCTATACATGTTATTTAATAAGTCAAATCAGCACTTTTTCATATTATCACTTTAGTGCCATTATATTGATACAATTCATTTACCCTTGCTCTTCCTTACTAAGCAGTAATGGACCTAAAATAAATGAAAGGTCTGGGACATAACCCTGCAAGAACCCCGAAGCCTGTGGGCAGAGCTCAGTGAATTTTCACAGCTCTGTTGTTTTCAAATGGCTAAGTGTTAGTGCTTCCCAGAGCTGAAGGTTATCTGCCTGTTGAGAGATACCCCAGGAGCTTTTCTTTCCTGTGGCTTATTCTCTGCAACAAAGTAATAGCAGCCTTAAGGACCACATCCCGATGTCCTAAATCTGGTAGTACCTATTCAGTCGTGGCTTCTCTGAGCTTGGGTGATGTAGCCTTTTCTTATGGTGAAGGTAGGTTAATGGTTTGTATCTGAAAGCAGGGACTCATATTCACTTGTTGCTGGGCTCACTGGTAGCCCAAATTCAGACAGAGATTTCAAATCGTGCTTTAGGAGCTCTTGTTAGTTGCCTTTGCTATTCCTTAGATTAGATTCCTTAATTCCTAATTCCTTAGAGATTAGTGGTACCAGCTGATGTAAACAAAACTGGTCTGTTAGTAAAAGCTGCAGTTTTTAAACAGGTCGTGAGACTCAGTGGAGAGTCGTGCAGGATGAGGGAAATAGGTGTCATGCTTTGTTGAGGTGTGAATGTTTCCCAGTGTTCTCTGCTAAGCAGCCGCATTGTAATAGAGCATGTTGGATCCCTTGAGTTTCAGAAAAACCTGGATTATTACAGATAATACCCTTTATCTCTGATCCAAGTTCAAAGGCGTGCCCTTCTATTTTTTTCTCTTGAAAAGTTAATGATATCTCTCTGTGAAAGAACCACGCGAACCGAGCAAGAGAGATGTATTCATGCAAGCTGGAAATGTAAGGAACAATGCCTTCTCAAAGGGAGACATGTTACTAATGCATCTATTATCCTGCTTCACTTACCTGCTGTAGCTCATGCCTGGCTCAGAGAGAGCCCAACGCTGCAGACCACAGACAGCTGTAAGCACACAGTGCCTCTGAAACCTCTCCTTTTTACCTTGCAAACATGAAAGGTAATATAAAGGTGACCTTCAAACTTGGGTTTAACCCTGAAGTAATTTTCAAGCTAGTTGGTTTTAAAATAGTCTCTCAGACTGATCTGCCCTTTCTGTTGTTTGTTAATTCTTTAGGGGCTTAGGAATGGGGTGGAAAATCTATATGGTGTGAAGAAAAGCCTCTGGACCGTGTGTCCACGGGAGGGGTTTGGCTTCTCTCACGTTTGTTTGGTGTGAGAGGAAAAACTACAAAAAGGACTTGAAATTGGAGCTGATGTGGGCCTGGGCACAACTGTAGGGAGTGTAAAGCATTGCATATTAATGCTGAGAATCAACTGCTGTGCCTGGATCTTTGTTTGCAGAGGATGCTTTTTCTCTAGTCTCGCAAAACAGGCAACCTGAAATCCCAGTTAATTGGGTTTTGCATGCATTTTCAGAAATGCGCTGCCGGAGGACCAGTTTAGTATATTTACAGTAGTCAGCTCAAACTGAAGAAGCATAAACGCATGATGTGAATGTGAGTTGAGTGTGACAGACTTGTGACTTCTAGAGAACCCGGAGACTGGTGTGCTTCAAGCAGATCATTTGGTACTGTACGCTCCTGCTCTGGATAACTGAGAGATTTTTGAGGATCAGGAGGAATTTCTAAACAAAGTTTGGTTTTGATCACATTCAGTTCTGGGTCTTCAGAGTGTCCTTTTAAGCTGCTCTCTTTCTCATCTCCAAACACAGCTTTCAGTCCTCAGAGCCCTCCACCAAAGGGTGGTTGGCATTTCAAGCCAGGCTGTTTCATCTCAATGCTAATCAGCTTCACCTCCTCCCTATGTGTTAGGCAGAAATACATCTTGGTGGGGAAAAAAGTGTTGTTTTGGTAACTAAGACTTGCAGATAAAAAAATCGGGTTCTGTAAGGCACAATTGTTATCTATATGTAAACGTCTGCAGCCAAATAATCTTTTGGTGTTTGTTTGCATAGCACTGTAAAGGAAGGGGTGTTCTTTAGCCATAATCCTAGGTGGGACCAATGTGAGACAGGTCAGACTGGTAGAGCCAAGCTTATTGAGGCGGTTGCTTTGCACCCATCGAATGGATAGGGAGGATTGTTTCTTTCCTACTGCATCTTGCAGCTCTTTTTTTCTTCTTTTGCTGTTTTTATTATGAAGTGGGGTAGATCCTACTGAGTTAATGCATTGCCTGACTTACATTATGATGTACGATGGCCTGCCGCGGCTCTGCAGGGAGTACTGGTGTCTGTGCTCCTTATCACAGTAACCTCCAAGGGGGAGTTTGACCAGGTTTGTTCCTGCTGGCTTCTGCAGCTGAATCCAGCAGACCCAGGATTCCACTCGTGATTGGCACATCCTTTAAGGTGGTGTTAGATCATGTTTGATATTGTTGTAGGTGCATCAGCCAAACTGCAGAGAACAGCAACAGTATCATTTTTAATAGTGCAGCAAGTCAGAAGAAAATGCACATTTACTGGATTTAATGAGAAGCCTGGCAGATGAGTGAGGATCTTGTAAGATTCCCTCCTGTGCTGTATAGTCAGCTGGCAAGTTCGGACAGTAATTGTTAGATGTCGTCTGTTGGAGACACTGATAGCAAACAACAGGGGAAAGTGTGCTGATTTGTCACTAGAGATAATGCCAAATAAATAGAAGCTGAAACCAACTTCTTCTCATTACTTTTCTGCCGGTTTTGGTGAGGGATGTTTTGTTCTTAAATGTAACATCACATGCACGCAGACCAACTAATGAGAAGAGATGCAGTCCTTAGCTGTATCTAGAAAAAATGATCTCTTGCTGAGTTGCTTGCAGATGGATTTGCACTTCCCTGCGGCAGTCTACCAATGTAACTGTTCAACTTCACCTGGTTTTAGCTTTCACTACTTGATGTATAGAAACTGCTTCTGTGGGCTTTGTCCTAGGGACCCATCATTGGCTTGCGTTTTGGTTGTTGGAGCAGTCATGTTTGGCTGAAAGACTGCTGATTTCTCAGTGGGATCTGCAAAGCTCTGTGTAAATCTCAGAATGTCACCTGGCAGTAGAAACGGGTTTCTGTGCTTATCATAGAACAACTTGATTTCAGCCCACACTCTTTAGCAGTATGCTTAGATTGAGCTTAATCTTTGCTAATCTAGTGAGGGTTTCAGTGGAGAAGGCAGGAAGGAGACTTAATTTGATACACTTTAAATGAGCTTAGTAGTAACTAGCAGTGCAGCAAATGGTTTCAGTTGTCTCTATGTGCCAGAGAGCTATATGTTTTGGTGATGGTAGAGAGTGTTCCTAGATGCTGTATTGTTTAAAGTGCCTGTAAGCTACCTCAAGGAGGTGCGTGAAGAGGGAAGAAACTCAAAATTGCTGAAGGCCGGTGTCAGAACCTCATGTCTTCCAGCGCAAACCCCTGGTAGTTACTGGCAAAAAGGAAAGAGGACCAGGGAAAAGAAGTGTGCCAGCCTCTCATGAGAAGTAGGTTTCTCTGCAGTGAGAAGATAAAAGAAACACTTTTGTGCTTCCACGTTAAATGTGCACCAGAACCAGGAGAATTGAAATCTTGGGGGATGACTTAAATAACCAAGTTCAGACACGTTTGGCTAACACTATTAATTTCATAACCAATGGTGCATGTCTCTTTGCTTACCTGTAGTTAGGAACTTTTGTTAAAATTTGGCAATTCTTTTTAAAACCACAGTTGCCTATGTTCGAGGAAATTTTCCTCATCTTTTCCTGGAAAAGATGAAGAAAAAATGGATGCCCCAGGCAGGACAGACCAACAAACAACAGCAAACAAAAAAATCCACAAGGAAAAAAGCAGCAAGAAACCAAATCACTGAATTGCGAGCATGGAAGAGATGTATCATGCAATTGCTTAACTGGCATTGAGTGTTGCTCCTGTAAGTGCCAACATCCCAGTGGTAGCACGTACACTGTTGCTTGACATGTTTGTGTACATGCCTTCTATATAAGTCTTTTCAGTACTGTCTTCTCCTGTTCCTCCCCTGTATTAACTGCCTGTGGCTTTGGTGCTAACAGAGGGTAAGTTAATCAAATTACACAAAACTTCCCCCTCGTGTGGTATTTCAATTGAGAGCAGGCTTTAGGGTAGGAGAGATTGACATAGCATGTGTACATTTTCAAGGAAAGAAGGGGGAAAATCAGGGCAGGACTGATAAGTAACCCGGCTAACCCCTCTCCCTGTATACAGCCCTTGCTTTTTTTCTTCAATACGGCCTCTTTCAAAGCTATCTCAATCCTTCATCAAAGAGCTTTCCAGTGCACTCCCAATGGGTTTACATAAATCTCGCTGTTCTTGCTCTTTTTCGTCTTTCACAGCCCCCACAAGTCCTTGTGTGTCCATTTCTTTACAACTTTTATCCTCAGGTTGCTACTGATGGCAATACGGATTACCTATCGGCGCCTCCGAATATTCTGCAAAGCCTTTGCCTGTTCTCACCCTGCAGTGCTTACAGTCACAGTTGTGATGAAAGAAAATGTGAAAGGCACAGCTAGGCAGTCCTGAACCAGGCTGAGTGCATTCTCCCTTTTACAGCTTATTGCTTTCTGGATGTTTCTTTTGACCGGTCATCAATCATTGCGGTGGTAGCTCTGAAGCGGTTCCTGAAATATCTGTTCCTCTGATCAATGTTAACAATATACCTAGTGAGGAAAGAGCGGCACGTTGGGTTTCAAGTTAAATGCTTTGTTCTGCCTCTGGGTTTCTTTTCTTTTTCTTTTTTTTTTTTTTCCTTTCCTCCCTTTTTTTAAAAGTAAAAGATTTTCTCAGCAGAACCCCGCTAGTTAGCCTGAGAAACGGCTATGTGCATAAGCGGCAATTAGAAACAGCAGAGAAACAGGTCTGAAGGCAAATGGAGGTGTGTATGGTCTGTTACACAAGAGCTCCAGGGAATGGGAGAGAAGAGCAAGACACCGGCTTAGAGCTTCCTTTCAGCATCCAAAATTTACCTTTTCTGGGAGGGTTTCTAAAGAGCACTTCAGCTTTGGAAGCTTGGCAAGCTTGCTAGCAGTGGCAGAGCATTGCCAGGCTGGTGAAACAGGCCTTCAGACTGAGGGTTTAATTTGCCAAAAAGTCAAAGCAAAGTGAGATGCCCTATGCAGCCCATTCCAGGGGCTCAGATGCGATTTTGTGGGAGCGTGCCCGTGCCTCAGCCTGACCTTATGCTATTGCATTGAGGTGGTGGGGAGGCTGATACTGTGGGACAAGGCAGTAATTTGTGTGGCCTCTGGTTTCTGGGCTGCAGTCCTACATGTTCACTTAAACATTCTCTCTCTGTTTGAGTTGTATTTAATTTTTATGGGCTGGGAGTTAGAAACGAGTAAAAATAACTCCTGTCTTTACCCTGCTCCTGCACTGATAGTGTTCTTCCCAGAGCTTTGATTTGCTTCTTTCCTTTGCTTGGATTATTTCCATTTTAAGGCCTTGTACACTTAGAAGTGAATCACCCTTGTAATTGAACTGCAAGCTGTGAGCTCTTCTCCGTTCTTTGATTAATCTGGTCCATTGATCAGAAGCATTTTTGGGGAACTCTGGAAATTTCTGAGTCGCTCTTGGAGTTTAAGATATTCCTGTGCTTTTGATTAACTTGAATAAAAGAGCCCTGGCAGGATTGACATATTCTTTTGCCTGAGTATCGACGCTGACAGTTCATTCTTGTCTATCAGCTCCACTCTTTGCAGAGAACTTGCAAATGAAGACATTTTTGTCACTAGTGGATAGAAAGGCAATAAAAAGGGGTCCAGATTAGTCAGACTTCAGTGGCTGTTTACAGCAAAAGGCAGAAAGTTCAACAACCAGCTGGGAAGTGAGAAAACTGATTTCTTCAGATGCCAAAGGAACCACTCATCCGTCCTTAACCTTGAGAGTAAAATACATCTCTGCTGTAAATATAGAGCTAGCCACAAGTTGAGGAGAAGCAACTCAGAGGATTGGCTTTGTGTAAACACTTCATATAGAGCCTGCAGTAACGTGTTGAAGGAATCTGCCAAGTTTTGTAGTTCTTTAAAAGTTCAGACTACCTTCTTTTTGCTGGAAATGTTTCATTTACCTTCTTCCATTCTGTTTGTCAATAGAGTTCTTCAGATGTTGCAGATGCTGTTGTGGTGGCTGTCAGTATAAAAGAAGATAATGTGGAAGGGCTTGGTCTGATAGTAATTCGTTGTGAAAGAGCTTAAGCTTATAATGGGCTTGATATAAAAATGGGCAGGACAAAAATGGGCTTAAATTGCGATGGGGACAGTTCAGATAAAATTTGGAAAAATTTTGCAAAGATGATGGTGGTAAAACCACCGGGAAATAATGCTATGGATTGTTTTTTGCTGGAGGCCTTGAGGTAGAGTCTTGATAAACAGTTGTAAGAATTAACAGAACTCTGGTGGAGGTTGGAGCCAATACCCTCGGTCCCTTCCAGCACTGTGACTCTGTGACCGAGAGAAGCTCCTATAGGGTATAAATTGTGAGCCTGCTGCAAGTTTCTTTGGCTGAAGTGGAAGGAAGGAGGAAAGGTGCAGAGACTTGTTTTTTGTGCTTTCTTGTCTGCTGCAGTGCATTGATGGTATGTATTTTGTGCATTAAGCATGAAGAACAGGAAAGACAGATGCAGAAGTCTTAATTCTGGGTTCATTTGAAGTAACAAGGTCAGCTGAGTTCAAGGAATGTTTGGACAGTGCTCTCAGAAATTTTGGGAGGTCCTGCATGGAGCCATGAAGTGAAATTCATGGTCTGTGTGGGTCCCTGTCAGCTTGGGGCATTCTGTGAGTTTAATACACGTGCACTGTACCTCGCATTGCGTTTAAGTAGCTTTAGCTAAATGCAGTGCTCCAGATTGTAAGGTAGTGTGTAGTTTTATTTGCCCAATCCCAGACACAAACAATTAGGCACTTGTGATTTCATGCTCAAAAATGAGAAGCTGGAGATGACTGCGGTCATCTCTGGGAACTCTTGAATGGTAGTGCCAAATGCTGTGCTGACATTGGAACAGAAGATAAATGCGGTTCGTTGCTACATTTTGCATATTATTGTGGGTGATGAGCTGTGAGAGATGAGTAAATGATTGTCACTGATGAACTCAACCCAGAGTGCTACAGGAGCAATACCCATTGCTCTGGGGAAGGCAGCACATAGAGTGCCCAGCAGTGCTGTAAAGGGGCCCTGTTCCTGCTTTCTGTGCTTATCTGAGAACATGAGGTTGCAGCATAGGTCTCAGAGAAAGATTCATGGAAGACAGTGGTCAGGATTATGGGTAGGGTAAAGACTTGAACATCTTCCCCTGTGATTCTGGGCCACCGATCTGTGTGGCGTGTACTTCATGTCTCCTGGTGCTTTTATGGGTCTATCTCTCATCTGTACAACCACCGCATCTGCTAAATGATAGGCTTTGTGCAGAATTTGGGCAGAAGAGGTTGTGTGGGTGTTGGTCTCTACGTGGACACCTCTCAAGTCTCATTACTCATTTTTTTGGACATGTGGTATCAGAACTTGAGATGTGTTTCTTGATGTCACTAACACCTAGTGTGCCTTTGTGGTTCTAGCATTAGAACAACCCGTACTAGTCTGTTATTTCTGTTGTTTTCCTGTATTTCTGCTGCTAGGTTTTTGCTGGCCAGTCTAGTTCAGTAACTGCTTGTACCATGCTTGTTTCAATAGTTAAAGATTTATTTCTTTGAAAGGCAACAACTCTTTTTACAATGTTTTTTTTTTTTCTTGAGGATCGCATCCAGGTAGCACAGACAAATACTAATTGATTGATTATATCTTGAAGTCTGGGACAACAGAATTACTGCATTAATTTGGCTCTCTAAATGGTACTGTGGACCTTGTACAGTATCTCATCAGCAGGCAAAGCCATTTCTCCCGTGTCTTACAACCTGAGGAAAGGGTCAGGCTTTCTGTTTATACTGTTAACGCTCTTTCTGAGCTTTAGATTTACCACTGCTGTAAACAGAATTTACTCAGTGTCCCAAATGGAGCAGTGTGTGCTAGAGGTTAATCCAGTGGTGAACATCCTCTGTAGTGCATTCGCAGCAGCACAGATCTTATGGATTTCCATTTTCCTACTTGTCTGTGGTGCTTCTGCTTTAAATGATGAGAGAGGATTTTAAACCTTTGCAGAAAATGGAATCCTTGCTGAGGGCACAGTGGATCATGCAATTTGTGGGACAAATCTGTCCCGGGCTTGTATAGCTTGGGAGCTGCCCGCTAGAAGGACTCCTTCCTTATGGGATGTTGCAGCGGTTGAGTCAGCAGGTAGGGCTGAACCTTTAAGTCTGTAGGATTGGTGAAACAGAGGAATGCTAAGAAGCAGCCATTCACAGCCTTCCAGCTTTTCAAGGCGAATGTTTCAGCACCATTTATTTGGATAAAAGTTCAGTTTTGTATTAAATTAGGTTTTAGCAACATTACCAGATTTTACCTAGCTTATGGAAGCTTGGCAGAGGAAAACATTAAGGTGTAGATGGGTGATCACTAACTTACAGGCTGGCTTTCAGTGTGTTTGTGATTTGCGAGATGATTAGAGCTGAAGTGTGTGTAAGTCTATTAGATAGGGAAAATAATTAAAAGAAATGAATTTAAAATTACAGCCTGTGCAGATTACCTTGCCACTGGGTCTTTTTATGTTACTTCTGTAATAAAGTCATGTCAGCTGTACTTTTTCTATTGTATTTCCTCCACTACGTTTGCCTGGAAGCCTGTCTTAGAACGAGAGAGGCAGAGTGTTTGCTCTCTGTGTAAGGTATGTTCTGCTTTTCAATAGTTTTCAAGTATTATAATTATGTTTGGGGATTGAAGAGCTGTTGTGTCATCAAATAAAGCATCGCTTCTTTTAGACGGCTCTAGGTTTAGCACCTAGGTGCTAGAAAACAAAGGGAAGGTCTCTGCAGTCTGTTACTTATTAGATCTTACTATTAAGCAAGGTTAGGCATCTCTTGTAAGTACTGTTTCTTTGTCAAGAGAAATTGAAGAGGGGAAACACCGGAAGGGCGCTGTCCATCTGAAGAGAGGTTTCTAAGATAAAATGGCTTCTAAGTTGTGATTGGCTTTAGGAACCATCTCCTTCCAGTGACTACAGACAGAGCTCAGATAGTTGGTTAACAATAAACGCCATTTAACAGTTCAGTGGATAAATCCAATGCTCGTTATGCAAGTTCTCTGTTCTGGGAAAGTTAAAGTAAACAAAATCATTTCATTTAACCTTCCTAAGAGGTGGTGAGTTCCGAGCAAAATCAAACTAACATGTTTGCTTGAAACGGTCCGTGGAAGTTCTTCTGCACTGTGTCATTTTGCTGCATAACGTGAGCTTCCCTGGTCCGGTTTTTGAGACTGAGCCTGGGGACTATGAGTTGGAATGGGCAATATAGACAGAAAATAACCAGGTTAGTCTTTTTCCAAAATAAAACATAGATCCAATACAGGTGCCACTCCCGTGACAGTTCGGTGTCTTACTGGTGGAAAACTAAAGCATGCCATAGAAATGGACTCTGGGTTTAAAAGCAGAAGCCTTGTTTTTTTTGTCATAATGAGTTAAATTTTTTAAGTCTGCTTCACAAATGAAACTCGGTGTTTCTGGAATACAAATGCTGTGGTTTGTGTTTGGTTTTAAGGTATAAGTTTAGGCTTGTGTGAGTGACTTGTAATTCAGGGAGTTTGCAAGGAAAGATAGAGGCTTGGCAATGCCCATCTGCATGAAAAATGGCAAGGTCTGAGCTACAGGTCTGTCTGTCTCTCTTCCTTGGTCTGCATCTTGAGGAGAGGATGATGGCTCTGGGTGCGTTGCCCAGCCAGCCGTTCTTAAGTGGGGTTCTTGCTGGTGAGCTGCTGTGGGCCAGTCTTGAGGATGCCACTTAGCATGCAGGCATTGACTGGTTCGTGCAGCAGGCTGGAGATCAAAGGAAAAGAGGATTTTCCTCCTGCTCCCCTCCTGCGAGGAGCTTTGGTACTTAATTAGGAGTTAGGAGAAAACAAGGCTGCTCTGTAGCCTGCTTCAGTTGCAGCAAATTAGGCTAGCAGTTCTTCCCGGCTTCCATCCTTCTGTGAGATATTTCTTTGTTAGTGGATATGGTGTGTCCATGATGCACAAAAAGAGAAGTGCCATTGTGCATATGACAGACGTGTCAGAAAGCGTGTCTGCAGTAAATGTGAACTGCAGACAGCTTAATTAAAGAAATAAAAGATAAAGAAATGCCAGTGTCTGGGCAGTTCGATGTTCAGCCTTGGTGGAGCACAGGGATGTTGGATATCCTGTTCCACATAATTGCATAAACAGACTTCATCACCTCCTCCCCAAGCAGGTCCTATAAAAGTAGTGTAGATGAGTGAAGCATTGAAAGGTGGCAGGCATATGACTTTCCATCTCTCCTATTCTTTTTCTTTTTTTTTCTTTTTTCCTTTTTGTAATGAATAGGGGTGTTGTCAGATGCCTGCATCGTGTTCGTCACTGTCAGGGCTGGCAGTGTAACAGATAAGTGGATGGATTCAAGGCCACCCAGGGAATGGAGCCTGACAGGACCTCATTCATCACTTCCATTTCAGAGGTCTCTGTGGAAGAGCTGGCATCAAAGAAGTAATCAAGGCTCACAAGACCGCGGGGGGGGGGGGCATGGGAGGAGTGCTCTGCATTGCAAACAAACTGAGCTGTCAAATCTGTTTTGTAAATGAAGTGTTTTTCTGGAGACCGTGTTCATAACCGTCACCCTAAGCGTACTCCTCATAATATACAACTGCCGTGGGAGCCTGGGGCCACAACCTGGGCTTCTCCCAGCCTCCAAATAAAAAATTGTGATTGCAGGGAGAAGTCAAAAGGTGTGTGTGGGGAGGCGGGGACATTTAAGATATGGCTCATCTTAGCAGTTTGTTTCATCAGGTAGCCTCTCCATCTTCAGCTCTGCTCTTGGCACCCTGGCTCCATTCATCTCGAGTAATTGGCCCGCTAAGTATGGTGCCTTGCCTGTTGCTCAGGTGAGCAGTGTGCTCTGCTGGGTGGCTGCTCAGCTGTCAGTCTCTTCTGACAGGCAGGATATCCAGCTGTCTGTGCCAATGGAGCGCGGGGCTGAATGTGCTAGTGAAAGAAAAACATCCGTGCTAAAATGTTGCCTCGTTTGCTTGATCTTAACGTTTTCTTCTTCGGTTTTATTCTTACAGCCTTGTAGATAATGCTTGGCCAGGTGTGTCTGGTCACCTGGCAGCTGTGGCTGTTTGTTACCCACTGACCTCCTGCCTATTACCTGCATGCTACTGGCTTTGCTGCTGTGCACTGACCATAGCTGCTTGGTTTGGTGGCAGAACTGATTTAGGTGTCACCATCTGAGCATGCCCGTGTTATGTGATTTTTGCATCCCTCAGGTTACCAGATTCCTCTTAAGTGCAAACAGTATAACGTGAACTTGCGTGCTTTGGACTTGCAGAGTATAAACTTCCTGTTGGATTACCATTTTTCTTAATAAACACTTCAAAGCACTCATTGTGACTTATGCTACTTGGAAGTTAGGTGTATGTGCTAAGAACACCTTTACATAATGCTGCCTGGATATTTTCTTTTCAGTTGCAAGTTCGCTTCTGAGTCCTAAGCTCTCTTGAGGCAGTGAAAGCTTAGTAAATCCTGGAAATAATGCTGTTTGAATGCAGCTTTGGGTGACAGAAAAAAAACCAAAAGAGCCAGAGGTTGTTTAGGGCTGTCCCCTGCTTTGGTAGTCTGGGTTACAGTCAGTGTTGGGTGCCTGAACAATCTTAAAGGGCATCCCTTGGCAAAGCATTTGCCATGATGAGATGAATTTCATAAAATGGCCATGATTTTTATTTGTGTAGGACTTTTCACCCAGGAGAAAAACATAGTGCTTCACAAAATGATTTTTACAAGCTGTACCGGCACTGAAAAACAAGCTCCTCCAGGATGAAATACACCAGCTGCTAAGCAGCAGCATTGCTGCATGAATAAAATAATAAAGCTATTTGGAGAGGAGTTAATGACTGCCATTGAGAAAGTCTGATCAACAAGCAGTGGCAGGTTTTACTGAAGGTGATGGGAGTTTGAGCTCTTCTTTTTCCAGGAGAACAGAGGATGTGATCGAGTATTCCTTTGCAGAGAGGGATCTGGTAGGAATGACAAGCTCGCCCCTGGTAGCAAGGGGCTTCTTGAATGTTGAGAATGCAGTTGAAAGACCGGGTGAAAGAAAGAAAGGGAATCAGGACGGGTAGGTCATTTACCATGAGCGTGTCTAGTGTGGCCCTGTTGCCTACTGGCTTCAGTTTCCATGTCCCTTGGCAGTTTCTGTAGTGGCTGCAGCTAGGAGTGTATCAGGCCAGCCAGGAGCTGGTAGTCTGGGGAAGGTTTGATGGTCTGACCAGGTCAGTTGGCTGATGTGGCCAACTCAATATAGAGGAAGCTAACGCTGCAGTTGTTGACAGTAGAGGAGTGATGCAGCTTCTCTGTAAGACGTGCTAGATGGTAGACTTCCTCTAGGAGTTGTTGCAAACTCAGGGCAGTATAGGGAAGAGTTAGCGTGCTAGCTGTGTCTGTACATCTGGGTCTCTGAGCTTTGTCTTTGGCATCTTATGTACTGGACTGTGTGAACGATGTTTGTAGACAAAGGTTGCAACAAAGAGTACTTGAGTGCATAGTTATCATTTTCAAGACCTGACAAGTCTTGCAAGGAGAACTAGGTGCTCAGACCGTAGGGTTATCAATGAATCTGGCTCAGTAAAACGGCACCAAGTCAACTGAGTCATGGCAACCGAGAAGACTAAATTACTGTGAAAAGTGTTACGAGATGATACCTGTCGTAGCTCTCTACAATTTGTTCTTCAAATGTATTTTAGGACTGGCACTCTGAGGGTTAAGTCATCCGCCTTTCCTGGGGAGTGGAAAGATCCTTCAGTGCAAGGGAGAGCGTGTTCCTGGCCAGATACCCGAGAGAACCTGTCCTGTTTCCCAGAAGTAAAATCATAAAGTCATTTGTTTTTAGTAACTCTGATTAAACATAAACTTTAGCAGTCAGATTGTGAGAATTTATGAAGCTTAAACATACAGAATGGTGGTTATGAACCACTTGCGAAGTTCAGGTACAATTGGATTTGTTTCTAAAAGTCAAGAGAATACAGACCCAACACTGTAATTAAGGATTGCCTTTTGTTTACAGATGTGTTTATAACTGGCATAAAAATCTCAGGAATTTCCTTTGCCACAATGGAATTCTCTGGGAGAATCACTGTGTGAAGGTCAAAATGAGCATTAGAGAAATTTGAAGACAAATTGGGATCTGAGAGGAAAAAAATGATTTGTGAGGCCTTACTATGAAAGATGTAGGTTCCTAGTTAATGGTTTCTGTGATTACTTTGTTAAATGAACAGTTCAGTCTGTACCAGCTCTGTATTCAGTGATACCTGCAGTTAAAAACTAACTTGCAGTTAAGGTGCTATAGAAGTTCATATTATCCCTTGCTTCTGTTTGCCACACAAACGCTTGTTTTTGCTATGAAAAACCAGTTTCACTGTTATAGAACTAGTAAGAAATAAGTGTATTTCATTTTATTCAACGTGCATGGTCCTGGAGATATCCACAGGATGTGTCAGGCCACGCAAATCAGGTCAAATATAGTAGAAACAGGTATTAGTAATTGTCTATTTAAAACCAAAGTTGTGGAACTTAAACAGCTAGCCCAATCGCATAGCTCTGTGGAGAACACATGGATGCAATATCTGCATTATATATCAAGAGGCAATCTTTGAAGGACATGAAAGTTCCACAGCAGGTAAGTGCTTTGGCCATAGAGAATTTGAAAGCAACAAGATATATTGCTTTAGATGACATACTTGCTTCTCAGGTTATGCAACCAAGAAGACCAAAGTTTCAATTGCTTTATCAGCAGTTGGGAGTTCTGTAAAGAACCTGTCTTCCCTTTTAGAATCACTGTTTCCTGAAATGTGCTCTCTAATGCTGAGATCAGCTATGCTTGGATGAAATTTAAACCAAGAGAAAAGGTGAGGACAGAGAATTGCAAATAAGGGATTAACTGTTTTGGTGTTAAAAAACAGAGGGAGGAAAGATGAATCTTTGCCCCTCTTCATTGCAGTAGATCATAGAGCTCTGTATGAAAATAGAAGCACAAAACAAAAATAGCAAGCTGTCAGTTGGTAGCAGCTTGTTACCAAACTGGATTTGATGCTTATGGTATGCGGGGTGGAAGGGAGAAAAGACAGGCTGTTTCTCCTACTGTGGAAGGTAGAGCTGATGGTGTTGAAGGCCATGCGGCTTCATAGTCTCTCTTACAAAGTAAGCTGTGAGCAAGTAAAACAAGACTTTGTATCCCCTAAAGAAAATGGTGTGATCTAGTTAGCATAGCGTGTTATCAATTAGCATGTAAGATCAGCTATGACAGTGGAAGAAGGCTGAATAGAGTTTATTGGGGTTCAGTATTGCAGAAATATTTGATAGAGTAGCCCTTAAAACATCAGTAACTTGAAGCCATTTCTTTTGAGAAACAGTATGCTAAAGATATGCAAAATAGGAATGCATGGTAACAGCCAAAGTCTGTGTTGAGGCATATTTGCTTTCATCAGAAGGGTAATAGATTTATTTGTATGTTCTGGATTTTATAATTTTTACCTACTGAAGCTGAAGGAACAGTTGTACACCATGAAGAAAAGCTGCAACATGGCTTTTTGGTTATAATTCATTTTTCTGACTGTAGCTGAAATGGGCCGTTCCTCGCTGGAGTGTCTGATTCAACCAGCCTCGGCTGGAGGAGGCAGCTCTTCTATGTGGTGATTTTTTTGTGGTCTGCAAATGAAATTTCCTTTATCTTTTCCTCAGTGTTGGTGAGCTTCCCATAGGTGCTATTGTGTAGTGAGAGAATAGTAGCTCAGCTGCCGTGATTTTAAAGCATGCTGCGAAAAGGGTTAGAGAGTATGGTGCGAATCCCCTGCAGCTCCCATCTTTAGTGGTGCCTTGACACTATTCTAGTATTCTGTGACAAAGTGGTTTTTGCCAGGCAGTGCTGAGCAGGGATCTGCAGAACAACATTTCTGACTTCCGTACCAGATGCTACACCACTGCACAAAGATCCCACATGGGTAGAAATGACCTTTAGGGCATGGTGAAGCTCCACTGTCAACAACTCCCTGCGCAGCAGCACAAGCTCTGTGCCAGCTAGTGAGCACTGTCAGTGCCTGTGTGTGTCAGCAGAACCTCATGGTTCAGCTGTAACACTGCGTCAAACCATTTCCTTATTGCCTTTTTTTTTTTTTTTTTTTTTTTTTTTTTTTTACCATTTCCTCATTGCCTTATTTTTTCCTTTTTAGTGCTATGGTATGAATTAATCTTCCTTCCTCAGATTTGCTGTCACCATTAGACACAGAAGTTGGTTTCCTTTAATCTGTTTTTATCTGGTAGCCTGATAGAGGGAGTAGGCTGGGCTCTCGGATGGGTGGCAGTGGCCTCTAAATAGTGAAAGGACATGGCTGGAGTATTTGTGATTGATAGGCAGAGACAAAACCAGGTGTCAGGCAGCAGCAGGATTTGTACTTGCTCTCTGCTGCCAGCCTGAGCTTTTGGGCCCTCCATACAGAACGTGAAAGAAATTTCTGGCTGTCTTGATTAATCTTTTCAAAAATGTTTCAGAAAAATAATTTTTTTTTTTTATTTTTTGCAGAGAGAATGGGGAAGGAAGAAAGAGTTGTTGTAAATATAGTGATGATTTCAAAAATAAATTATAATTGTTTTCTTGAAGGTGGGTTGGAGGGATCACATTCAGTAGTTGATGTGGGGAAGAAGCTGGCTAAGCATAATTCAGTGCAGTGCTCCGAGTGTTGAAGGTGATAGCCGTATCCTCCACTGTAAAGCACTGAGCCTCTGATTTATTTATTTTTTTTTTTTGTCCTCAAACGTTCTTATTGCATTATGAATAGATTAATGCCTAAATAACATTCTTGTAGCTCTTCTTTTCCCAATAATGTGTTTTCAAGTGCCCATAGCTGGCAGATCTGGGATGCTGCAAACATAATAGAAATAAAACTGGACTCAGTGGCCCAGAACATCAACCACTCTAATAAAAATCACAACAAAAGGAAAACAAGCAAGCAGTCTGGGGAACTATGAGCAACTGAAAAGAGTGGAATCGGGATGAGGAGGTGCTGTTCCGGTGCAGCAGTCTGTTCAGAGGGAAATCTAGGACAGAGAAGAAAAATAAATGGCAGTCTCAGTCGTGTTTGGCCTAGGGATCTTGTCACTTGTATAATTCAGGGTTAACTACTAATTTCATATGCTACAGTGAAACCTTGTGTCAGTATGCCTTGCACTGGTGTATTGCCCATTCCTTCTGATTAATGTGGAAAGTGAGGTATGCATTTATAAGTGCCAGGAGAGAAATCTTGATCTCCAAACTTTATTTCTATGCTTTTCTATTAAAATTTGTAGTTGGATCCATGCATTACAGAAACATAAATATAGGAACGTGGTGAACTGGGTCATCAATACATTTCATGGTACCAGTGACATAATAACCCACGTGAATTTTGCTCTTGTGGTTTATTATGCTGGTTCCAGGACTGTGGGAAATATTTATGATCTTCACTATTCACTGATTATATTTATAATCACTAGAAAGAGTCATTTGTACTTGGTAAGAACATGATTTTTTTGTTTTAGATTTATTGTTTTTATTTCTCCAGAATACACTTTGAGTTTAATGTGAAAGTTCAGAAATTTATAAGTGGTTTTCAGTCTTAGACCCAAACAGGATCCATCTTCCTCTGCAGTGAGCAATCTGTTAGTATCCTGAACAGGTCTGAATGCTCTGGCAGTGGCTGAGCTGGGGGAGGAGTGTTGGTTGGTTTGTTTGATGCAGTCAATGGTGTGTGAAAGAAATATTGCATGCTGAAGGTCACGCTGGCAAGTGTACATCATATAGCATGAGCACTGCCATTTGAAATTTTACGTGGCAGTGCAAGTTGCCAGAAATAAGAGGCACCAGAATAGCATTTGTTCAGCTTAATTCTTCAGTTATCTGTGATCTCCTTGCTTATTAAACCGTTTCATGTCTGGCTTTCTGTTGAAGTCCCAGCAGTAATGTTGGAGTGGTCATAAGCTTCGTGTGGCTCTAAGCCCTCTTGGTGGGTGACTTCAGGTTGTCACATAACACTTGTGTTTCCCTGCAGTGATTTAGAACTGGAGCCTTAATGAGATCTGTGACACTCTGGCAAGTCCAGTGGGTTTTGGACAAAATCTTCATATGCATAGATCCACTTGGTCTATACGAACGATTTTTCTTTAAACAGAGTACACTTTCAACTGAAGTTAGCCTTTGTCTTTCTGTGATGTCACTGTTGAATACTGACCTGAATATTCTGGTTTGCTTATGCAGTACACAGGAGAAAGTGTAGTAAATGAGAGGAGAAGTGTTTGTTCTTGCAGGGGAGTCTTATCGCTTGATGCCACTTGGAGCGGCCACTGCTCTGCTTTCATACAGTTTATTTTTTGGGAAAGAAATACATCTCTTTAAGGGGGTTACTCCGTCAAAGTCAGCAATAGTAAAGATGTATGTTGAATAAATAGGCTACAGGAAAGAGATGTGATTAAAGGATAAACGGGTTAAGGGCCCAACCTCTTTGTTTGAAATCCAGGTTAGGGACCAGTTTTTCATTGGAGAGGAGGTCGCTGGCCACACAAGGTTGGAATCCTCTATTTCTAGATTAAAAAAAAAAAAAATGCAACAACTTTTTTTTTTTTTTTTTTTTTTTACTATGTATAGCTTTGCCATGTCCTGTTTTCCAGCTGCACTGGTACCCACTGTCTCTGAGAGAAGAGTTGTGTTTTTCAGTTCAACAGGCTTGCAGGTAGAGGGGTCATGCTTTGATTCTCCTTAAACAGACAGAGTTGTTCTTGTCACATTTTGGGCTTGATGACTGGGTTAGCTGCATTCTTGATTAAAAATATATACATATTTGTTTAAGTACAAAATGCCTTGACGGTGCCAAGGTATGCGATGAGAACCGTCAGCGGTTTTTTCTTCTGAAACCAATCTGTTCCTTTGAGCTGGCAGGTAAGAAAGAATGCTGCTCTTCAGAAGCCTTCTCTTCCTAAGTAACAATTAGAGGAAAAAAAAAAAGATTTTGCTGCGCTGTATTTGCCTAGTAATTTTGCCTTTGTTAATTCTAAGAGCAAACCCTCTACAGGCATTAGTGATCTTGAACATAAGAAGGATTTATACTAAAATCCCACTTCTTAATCTTATGCAGTCTGAAGTGTTTAATGTTTGATGAGGTTTGTTTTCTGAAGTTTGATATCTGTGCTTCTGAGAGTTGAAGTGGTGTTGTAGTCCCTTCAAAATCAGGAATTCAGAGAATTAGGTCACAATACAGTCAGCAACTTTTCTACAGTTCTTATTTTCCTCACCTTGTACTGTCCTATTTAAATTCCTGTAAAGTAGCCATGAAAAGCCTTCTCTTTGCTATTAAAGAGGATTCTTGTTCGTTGTAGTATCTAAGATATGCAATATCCCAAAGTGTAATCGCAAGGAAGACTACTTAGTAGTATCAGAAGCGAAGCAAACAAAATTGACCCGTGGTTGGATAAGTAGTGCTGGTCTTCTCTGCTTTTAAAGTTTTCAACTTCTTCTGTATTAAAACCAACTTATTCTATCTTTGCTTTTCAGTTAGTTATCCAGAAGTACTACATTCTCAATAGCAAGAAGGTCTTCTGTTTAGGCTTGAGTCCAAGCCCTAAAACGCAGGTGTTTCAGCCTACTTCTGCAATATTATAAAAAAGGAGAGTCATGAATTGAAAACCTTTCTGACACTGGGGACCTGACATTGCTGAGAAAATATGCTCGGAGTGGACCTCTGGGAGGTTGTGTAGCAGGTGGGGCAATAGTCCATTGAAAGGTTTCAGTCTGCTGAGTCAGGGCCTGAACATCTGATTGATCACCTGAGGCGAGCACTGAGTCACCCAGAGGAGCACAGGTGAAGGCAACTCACCTGTGCTGCAGGAAGGGGTGGAGCCTGGCTGCACCTCTCCTAGACGTATTTAAGAGCTGGCTACCAGTGGGGAAGGATCTCTTCTGGAGATCTGCTCTGCTGGTGTTTTGTGAGTGAGCCCAGGATAAGGGGGTAAGCCTTCTGTTTATTCTCTTTGGTTATCATAGTCTGCTTTGCCTAACTCTCTTGTTTATAGTGTGATTATAACATCCTAATATTCTTTGATTATATACTTACTGTCTATTCAGGTCTCTCATTTACCAGTTAGCCCAAGCATCCCCTTCACCTTTTCGTGCTTAATCTCTGGATTACCCTTTTGCAGTTCTCCATCGTGAGCCTTTACTTTCCTGTGTAAGATTTTTCCTTACCACGCAGGCTGACCACTCTCTCTTTGGGGCTTGTTCAGGCATGCATACATAATCTTATCTGGAAGGCATTGCTTTTTGGATCAGAGAAGTTCCTGAAGGTGTGTAGATGTTAAGCTAGGAAACTTCTGTTTCCTAGCTTATACAGCCTAGCTGTATCATTCTCCTTCTAGATGTTTAACAAAGGGAAGCCACACATTCATTAAACTTGAACAGTATTCAACATGTGTTCTTCTGATCTTTCCTTCCTCGGATGTGTCTGTGCATTTGCCTTGTTAGCTGTCTCTTCTTAGGAGTGGTTGATCTGTAAGTAGGTGTGCTACAAAGTTCATTGTAATTAGTGACTTGTGACAGGATGCTATCAGAGCATTGCTAGCGCAGGAATTTAATGTCTCTTCATTCTGCTTTGTTTTATGAAGTTTTGCCAGGGTTTGAAGGAAGATCAGCCATTTCAGATGCTTCATGTGCTTGCAGAAAGCTTTAAGTATTAATTAGGTAAAACTTGTAAAATTTATTTAATTTCGATAGCAGTGAGATGCGCTTAGGCTCTCAATGACTTGAACAGGTATCTCCTACCTTCATGTTTAATGCTTTGGCTGGCTGTTTTCAGGGAACTAGTTCTGTAGCTTTTACCTTAAAGGATCTCTATTAGCTGCCACTTGCTGTAGTGTTTACTTGTATACGTGTACTTTTGATATAGAGAAGCTGCCATATACAATCCTTTCTTCAGATGAAGAATATTTGCAAATAGGTCTTAAAGAAATTAAGCTTTCTTCAGTGTCTTCAGGAGGAAATGAAATCATCATGGTTTCAGTGCAACTTTTCATATTTGAACAGAACAAAAAAACAATTTAGAAGCAATGAAGAACTGCAAATCATTTCAGTGTACAAATTTACTACTTTGATATTGGAAGAAGAAACATCTTCCAATTACTGTAGCAGAAATGACTTTTTGTTCAAACTTTTATGGGAATTTATGTAAGGTTTTCCTGGGAAAAGTAGAGGCACTTTTAAACTGAATATTTGAAGCTTGGCTCTGGAGAAATGCAGATTTCAACCCAAACACCTCCTTGAAGTGTTCTGAGCACAATGCAATTTCTTTTAAAAGCACAAAAGGGCTTTTCTGAAATGTCTTATCAAATTTGTTTTTTAGAAATAATTGATATTTATACCAAACTTATATCTGAAAATGATCTCTTTTCATGCCCTGGTTGCGCATAAGATGAGTTCATTTTTTCCTTTGTGTCTTCTCTAAAAACAGAATTCTTTAGATGATTTATTTGTCACTTGCAGTAAAAGAGCTTTATATGATACAGACTTTATAAAAGAAAAAAGTTAACATCTTTCAGTTATTCACTAGAACAATAAATAATATAAAATTGTTAAAAAGAACTTGTCAACCACTTGAAGAGTTTTTTTTCTCCAAACTGTTTGTTATGGCTGCTAAGTCTTACCCTCTGATGTGTGAGGTAATTTTTGAAAGGAGAAATCTCCAGGAGTGCCTTTAATTTGTCTGAGCGTTTTGTTAAACAAAATATATAACTGCGAACATCAGCAGAAGGTTGCACCGTCTCTCACCATCTGTGTGTAATTGTAGATGACCTATTAAGAGTGTGCTGGTGGTGATTACAGGTGGGACTGGAAGCTATACTTTTTCCTAGGGTTGCCTGGCATTTCCCATTATAAGACTATTTTCTGTTCCATTTAATAACTTTCTAGGATTTTGAGCTCATTTTCCATGCTGGGTGACTGCCTCCGGCTCTTCCTTTTTTTTATTTGTTTAGAAAATTTTTCTAGTTTTTTTTTTCCCCATCTTATTTTGTTATTTTGGGGGAAGAACAGAGAAAATGCTTTTTCTAAAGGAAATAATTATAGCGACCTTTTTCCTTTCAGGCACAGTTCTTTCTTCAGCCCTTCAGACTAGCTTTCTGCAGAAGATCTGCCATTGCATATATGAGTGTGGTATTTTAGTTGTGTCTGTGCAATCCCAGTCTAGAGACACTACAAGCTCTAAACCCACAGAGCTTGCTGTAGCTTTGCAGCCCACCCAGGTCTCAAAAATTCAGGGTGCCCATGGGCCACTGCTTTTTGAGTGGAGGACATGGTTATCGAGGCTGTTGGGGTGTGTGGTATCCCTATCTGTGTTATGAGGTGCTGGCTTCCCTGCAGGGGAGAAAAACATTGGGCAGATAAAAGGGGTATAAGTGGCAGGGCTGCAGAGGGACAAAGTAGCTGTAAAACAGCAGGAGGAAGGCTCTTGCGCTTTTTTATGTCAAAGGCACGACTTCTTCCTGACCTTCTCTCTTGCAACACATTTGCTATCTCTGTAGTAAGTGCAGTAGTTTGGCTGACAACAAGATTTGACTGTTTTAATCCTGAAGTGACCATCTATCTCATTCAAGGGGTGCGCAGTGCTGGCAGAAGTAGTTTTGCCAGTTAAGTTCATTTTATAAATTTGAGATCTAGTGATGCTGAACTCTGGGACATTAGAGAAGAATGCTTCATTTGCCTCTTCTGGGGCAAGCCCAGAAACTGATGAAGACTGAGTGATTAGATGCTGGGATCTGAACAGAGAATCAAGGGAACCAAAAGGTTCCTTGTGGTCCTGTGGCAATAGTCTTCAAGGGCTATGCTGGAAAATTGCTTTTTGGCTCATCGTACATGCTAGTTGCCTGCAGCATGTTGAAAGGTTGTGTTCTATTCCTGTGTCTGGGTAACTCCATAGCATTTCTGGTAACTGTGGAACTTCCACACCTCAGTTAGCGGCACCCAGGAAGTGCAAGCCTAGCAAATGCTCTGACTGTACCCAGGCCTTCAGATGCCTTGGTGTGAAACAAGACATGCTTTTACTAAGCCCTACAGTGTTAAGTTGTATATTTCTGTTGGTAACAGGGAAAACAAACAGTTTAACTGTGATTGCAGAATTCAGTATGCAGCATGTATTATTCATGACTCCCCGGTGTTCTTCTCTACTGCCTTGTTGTGCTGATGCGGCCAGTCCATAAGGTGTGATATTTGGCAAACAATCTGTACGTGGTCTGTTCTGAGCTTTATGGTCTGCAGTATGTGCTGTTTTCCTTTAAACCGTTTGTGGTGTAACCAGGAATTGGAAGAAGGCAATTTCTCTGTGTAGAAAGAAGAATGCCAGAAGTGACCTGTTTCTCAGGGCATCTGCACCTGAGGACCTAAGAATTACAGAATCATTAAGTTTGGAAAAGTCCTCCAAGATTGCCTAGTCCCACTGTCTACCTACCACCAATATTCCCCACTAGCCCATGTCCCTCGGTGCCACATCCACGTGTTTCTTGAATAACTCCAGGGAAGGTGACTCCACCATTTACCTAGTCAGCCTGTTCCAACGCTTGATGGCTCTTTCTGGGATTTTTTCCTAGTATTCAACTTGAATCTCCCATAGAGCATCTTAGCACCTAAAAAGAATGGCCTTTGTGGATGGAGCTGAGGTATGGTGCTGTGCCCAGGCAAGCAGCCTTTGTTGTTTGCCTCTGGCAGCTGTAAGAGGGCTCAGGTGGGTCCTTGTACAGGTGCATAGCAGCAGCTTGGCACCCTCAGGAACATTGCATGGCTCTGCCCTGAGTTACACGTGCTCTCTGTAGCTCGGGATTTTGCTAGAGGTGAACAAGAATTACTGAGGAATGAACTGAACAGGGGAGTAAATAATAAAGGCAATGACTCGTGGGCTTTGTTCTACTGACCTGTGTAATTTACCTTGTGTACTGAACGTAGCTAGGTTCTTGTTGAAAGTGATTTAGTTATCTGGTAGCTTGAGCATAGACAGTCTCAAAGATTAAAGTGCAGTTAACACATGAAATGAATTAAGTTTGCAAGGAGCCAGGGCCGTAAGATGAGACCAAAGCAGGGATCTCCCCTAGAATGCCAATCTAAGGGAAGCACAGGTAAACAGTTCGTACCAGTGTATCTTAATGCTTTCATGCCACTGGAGCAAGCGGTACGTGGGCCTTTGAAGGAGGGAAAACACCTCACAACCAGTGGAAGTGATTACCTGCTTTCATCGTCTGCCGATGGTTTTATTATCTAAGGCTGATCCCTGTAGTCTGGTGGAGTAGACTGAAAACTCTGTAAATATTCATGATAACTTCCTGGGACCTAGAGAGAGTTCAGCAGGGAGAGAGAGCTGCTTCATCTCTTTCAGGTTGTGCAGCAGCATAGTGTTCTGATGCTGGTGTGCTGCACTGAGACAGAAATGCGTGCTGTAGCTCAGTGGAGTGGCAGCTTCCCTGCAAAGCACGGGGCTGTTAGGAGGGCTGCAGAGGTGACCAGATTCCTCACAGAGATGTGTTGATTTTCTATCCTGTGCCTCAGTCCAGATATGGCAGTTTAAGGAAAAGTTAGCTTGAACTCTGCTTTTCTCTTTATCTTTGGCTTTCAGCCCTAACAGTAGCAAAGAATTATCTTTGCTATCTCAGTTAACTGTGCTAACAGCAATCCTCGGTACACACTAAATTTGGATCTCCCCATTCCTTTAAAGTGCCATTAAGGTAATGACAGTGAGTATGTAAATAGACTCCTCGCTCAGTACAGCTTCTCACTGAACACTGGCCAGAGGTCATAGCTACTTACCTGAAGGATAAAAAAAAAAAGCTTTTTCTTCAAAAAGTATTTTAATACCTGAAAGCTAGCACAGTTCAGGGTATACGAGCCTGTCTCTTCTGATTTTCTGAAACCTCAGCCAAATTGCTAACAAGGTTCCACTAAAATAAATTTAATCCTTGCTGAAGTCTGAAATGGGAAGAAGCTGATTTGACTCATGATACCGCTTCTTGATTGAGAAGAACAGCTCATCCTTCAGAACTGTAATTTGTTCCCTTTGTTTCTGCCCCACTGATTTGTTTTAACTCAGTTGTGATTTACGTATGTAAAACTGTTTTTGGCTTGTGTTATTT
This sequence comes from Lagopus muta, assembly GCF_023343835.1. Classification (NCBI taxonomy): domain Eukaryota; kingdom Metazoa; phylum Chordata; class Aves; order Galliformes; family Phasianidae; genus Lagopus; species Lagopus muta. Next base: position 9,826,443 of record NC_064436.1, on the reverse strand, counting down.
GTGTGTGGGTGCTGGACTAGACTCAACTGCAGGCAACAAAAATATAGAAGATGTAATAGCTAATTCTACTCCTGGATTCTACGTACTGAATGGAGAACTAGTATTCAGAACTAGAACTAGTTTATTTTCATTTGTAAAGTCTCTTGCTGTGGTGTTCTTTGATTTACCAAGGTGTTTGCTGCTACCAGAATCTCTACTCAACCAAAACATGTTCCTGAGAGTGTTTTGAGAGTTGCTGGATGACAGCAAATACAAGTGTTAATCTGAAAGTCTTTTTTTTTTTTCCAGATGATAGGCAACTTAAAATAAAAATTCATCATAATGCACCACAAGCATCGCTTCCCTAAAATAAAGAATGACTAAGTCACCAAAATTAATCTTTGAGTGGCTTGCTATTTCAACTAGAGCACAGTCATGTAGGTATGGGTTATGTGAGTGGGCTTCCAGAGTAATGTTTTTTATGCCATGGCCAGTCAGGGCAATTTATTCTGGAATTGTTGTCAGAGGAGAGAGTGTGAATAGGGTCACCCTCAAGTATGAAGCAGTCACTCATGTCTATCAATCACAAATGTAAGCACACTTTAACTTGCTTGAGAAGTTCATTCTCCTGCTCAGGATTTACCTGATTCTTAATGCAGAAGCACTTTAAATACCAAATTGCATATAGAGCTCTATCCTGTACCTGATTAATGTTTCATGCTCTCCTGTAGCTGTTGTGCAGCTGTTTCCAAGAGATGGCTCTGCAGAGAGCTTGGGCTGTGTGGAAGAGTCCAGGGAGGAAAGCTGTGCTGGTAGCTGATTTTGAAATAGCTGTGAAAGGAGGAGTAAGACTTTGGGTGCATGGGGGAAACCAGAGGAAACAGCAGAGAAACAAATGTTGCTTTTCTATCATGTCCCAAAATCCAAGTGAGAAGTCTCAGGTAGTTATGGTGTCGGAGATGAGCTGTTGCTGGTCTAGCTGTCAGCTAGTTCAGCCTACTTCACTTCAGTTGATGAGGTTGCTGATGCTGGTTGATGGTTTTATGAATGCTGACTGGAATGTCACCTTGGGTTTCAGCAGCAGCCAGCCGTGCGTGGTCGGCATAGGCAACGCTAATGCTGGCAATATAGCAGTCCAACTCAGGGTATATGTATGGCTTAAGTCCTCTTACAAGCTTCCTACTAGTGGTGTTACTAATGTTTGCAGTCATATCCCATAGTAATTACTCTCCCCAGAGAGTCTGAGCCTTGGTGTTTCCACTTATAATGGTTCGCTTCTCTTCTGTGGAACATCATGGGCTGTTCTGGTCCCTGAGTGGACACGAGGCTGAGAATGGGGAGTGTAAGCTCATCATGTGGAGCACGGACTCTACAGGGCCTCCTGATCCTTGCATGTTGGGCTAGGCAGCAGCAGATGAGCTGGTCTTGGCAGGGAGGAATAGATTTTGCACACCCTACTTTTCTGTTTAGCCTTCAGATCAGGCAGTCTTTTCTTCGAACTGACTACGGTCCAAACGTCTAGGAAGCTCTCTTTTGCTTTGTTGCCTCCACAACTTCTTATGCTGCTACAGGAAGGTAGCAGAAGGGCCTAAGTGATGTGGCATGGTAAGTGATACCTGTGGCTACGTTGCTGTTAAAAGCTGTAGTCTGTCCTGGAAGACACATTGTAATTGTGGCAGCCCTTGTGTAAGGACAGAGAGTGATATTTAGCTTTCACAAGACCTGAAGTGGTTGCTGTTTCAGGTTGAAAGCCGAGGGTGATAATTTGGTTTGCAATCACGTTTAACTGTACTTGCACAATTACCTGTACTTGTGCAACGTGTCTTTTAACCATGCAGTTGCTGAGAGAAGAGGAAAGTGGGACTAAGTGGAATAACAGCTTGCTTTTAAAATACTTGGACTTCTTGAGTATCTGTGTGCCATTAATGTTTCTATCATTTATCAGGTGGGTTTCCTTTCAAAGGGAATTTGTTTGTCTTATTGCACTGGCCCAGCAGCATGTGGTCCCTGTTTCCAAGGTGAGGGAGGTCAGCAGGACCGCTGACTGATGTGGTAATAAATGAGAGATGGAGAAGATGGGCTGCCTGGTTCTGCCCACTCACCCGTATCTTTAAGACAACGACAGACAGGATAGACATGCAAGGGCTGCCAAGTAGTTAACCTGATGGGAAAAAAAAGAAAAAGAGTGCAGCTGCAATGAACGAACTGTCCTTTGGTGAAAACATCTTAATGCTTCCTTAATTACACCCCTGTAGGGCATGCACATCTTAATAGCTAGCAGTGCCCACATGGAGATGGCAATTCAAACTTAACTCTTGCAAAGTTGCAGAGAGAACAGAGAAATAACTCTTTCACGGTGTTTTTGAGAAGTCTTAAGGGGAAAGAAATTGAAGTGGATTGGAGAATTGGAGCCTAAAGTGTCTGATATTACTGTATTACATTTCCTTTCTGCTCCCACTGTAATAGCCATGTGCAGCATAAACCATCTCCTTACCGAGCATATTCTCACAGCTTGACTATTTGCATGGGATAGTTCTACAAGTTATTTCAGCAAAGCTGTACTAGAAAATTGCCTTCTTTGAACGATTCTTCTCCAGTGCGAGCGCATCTGCATGAGGAGGCAAACACAACTAGCTTTATTTAAATCCCTGCTTCTGGCTCTGCTAATGCTTGTCACCCTTTGGGCAAGACTGAATGCAGATCAGATTTTCAGCTGAAATGAAGGTTGTAAGGAGAAAGTGATCACTGAATATATCTAGACTGTTTTTTCCCTTTCATGTCTCAGTGATGATCAGTATGATCTCTTGTGATGTGTTCCAGTATGGGGAAATCTAACAACTGGTCCAAACCCTCAAACTATGTAATTCAAAAGTTTCTCAGCTTTCAGTTAATTAAAATAAAATTGAAATGCTCTTGCCTAAATGTATCCAGATTTTCCTTCAAGTCACTGGAATATGCCTGTGAGGTACTGCTGTACTGCCTTCAGACAGCTGGCTAAATGGCTTTTGAGTAGAAAACTGACAGTTTTCTTGCTTCTGAGGCAGTTATATATTATGCCTCATGTTTAGAGGTGTCTGAGTGTGTAATTAAGTGGCATGTTGAGGATCTCTCTTTATATTTATATGCAAGTAGGAGACATTTTAATCTGTAAGCAATAAGATGCAGAGTTATTGGGACCTGACAGTGAAGCTGGTTCTACGCTTTGGCAGATGCTCAGCCAGCTGTTTGTTTGGGTCCTGTGCCTTAGGACCCTGCCGTGCTCTTCAGTTTGTCTTCTCAAGATGCTGCAGTACTGGCTGGCTCTTATTTGGTCTTTTGCACGCTGCCATCGATGACACGGGAGTCAGCAGTCTGGATGCCCTGGGCTGCAGCAGCGTATCCTTATCCCTTGTCTCTCATCTTTCTTAATTCTCTCTCTAATTCCCAAGTGGACTAGTGAAAAATTGACTTTGTTGAAAAGAATGAAAAGCCGAAAGGGCAGAGAGATGTTTTTGGATCAAGTGTTGTCTTTGGGAACTGTTTCATTTCAGAAGTGTTTTTCCTTCTAAGCATTCGCACCTCAGTGCAACTTTAAATGAATTGCTTCCAAACATTCGGATGATGTCAAAATAAAAATCTTAGATGTCAGAGGAATTTTCAGCTAAAATTGCTATGCTTGCTAAATTTGGCATTAAAATAATCATTAGTTACAGTTGCCTTAAACCCACTCTTCTCTGGAGCACAACACATAGGGCTGCAGTGTGGTTCTGCAACTCAACACCTTCAAGGCCTCAACGTGGGGCAGCACACGACCTGCTGGGCAATCTCTCCAGAAGAGCCTGATGGTTGATGTGAGTCCAAGTATGGAAAAGACCAAGTACTTGTACTAAATGAAGAGTTGAGTCCATCTAGCAAAACTGTAGCCTGCTTGCTAAGCTCTCTGGAGGCTTTTGCATGTTCTTTGCCTTGAATGTTCTGAAAAGACATGTGCTGAGTCCATGCCTGCAGGAAAGCTCATCAGCTCTAACTCAGTTTATGCTGTGGTGTCCGTATAAATACTGAGTTTGGGGATAAGGTGTATCCCAGCTACTCTGGAGGATGCTTTGATGCCTCATGCATCTCACAGAAATTCGGGTAAATCTGTGGTTTGACCATTTTCAGGAAGGACTGCAACATCCTTTTCCTTTGAGCCATTCTTTTCCCTGTAAGCATTGCAGTTTGAATCCTCTTCTTAACAGAATCACTAGCAATTTCGTTTTCTTCCTTTGCTAAAAATCTCGCAGACCTGCCCTCCACCCAGGGCAGCGCGGTTTCAACCTCAAAAGGCAGGAAAGCCGAAAACTCTATAATATTTGTAGGGACTGTACTGTCACTGCTAGTGGAAAATAAATTAGCTAGAGAGACAGGGAAGTTTATGGTATGAACGTAAGTAATGTGAGCGTGGCAGTGGTCAGCATCTCTACTAATATCCTCTGAGAGTGAAGAACAAACTTCTTGAAAAAGAAATAATGTTCACCTGAGAACAGAGGGGTGGAATTAGTTGTCTGCTGGAGGACTCTTCTGTCTTTTCAGAGGCTCCAATGTGTGCTGCCGAGTGGCTAGTTTCTGTAAATAAGAAAGTGGGTAGGAAGGAAGCTTGCATCAGGTTGCATGTGGCATGCCAGGCTACCTGCTGGTAATCTCTTTCGAAGCGTTGCCCGGAGGGAAGATGCTGGTGTCTAAAGTTTTTTTCCTTATTTCCTCATCTTCAAAAGAAAAACTTCAGGTGAGTACAGTCAGTGAGTGATAATCACCACTGAACTGCTAATTAGATTGGAGTGACTCTGAGTAAGCTTTGTAAATTATACAGCTAAGGCTGAGAGCTGGAGGAAACCCTTTGAATTTAATTTGAATGTTGGCAGTCGTCAGTGGATGAAAGATTTCAGGACATCTGAGCTTTAATTCTTTTAATATTTTTCTTGAGGAAATGAAAGGAAGGGAAAGAGAGGCTCCTGATGCAAGTGTAAGAAGTTGGCCTTTGGTAGGCCTTGTAGAACAGCTGGCACGTTAAAATGGATGAAATATCAATGTTGTAATCAAGGCGTGTAGATCTCAGAATGTGCAAGCTCACTTTTTTTTCCTTCTGACTCATTATTTATACACATCTATACTTCCATTCTGCAGTGCTTACCATGGAAATTCCAGTTTCTCCTGTAGTGCTGCTTTGCAGCCCTCTGCACACTAATGCAGTATTCTGTTTCTAACTTGATGGTAATAGATTAGTGAATACGTGAGGCTATTGTTTCTGTGCTAATGTGACTCCAGCCATGCAGAAAACTTGAAATTTGTCTTAGGCTGGCTGCTGAGCATTTTTTATATAAAATTCAATTTAAATAATTTCTAATTTAAGTGTCTACTTTGTTTTCTGCCTTTCAGCTTCTCTTTTTTTTTCCTCTGGAAAACTTGAAACTATTTACTGTCAGTGGAGGAGGAGGGAAGCTAGTGCAGTGTGCTTTAGTCAGCTAATAGTTTCAACCTTTGTTATCCTCTCCTTGAAGTTGAGATGTATTTTAATTACTGTATGGAAGAGATGTCTTGATTAGAATTGGAAAGCTTGGATGTCTTTTCCAGAGGGGGAATGGCTCTTCTACAGGTGTTTTGCTTTTGGCTCCTGTTCTTTCCAGTACATCTGCACAGATAGAGGTGCAGTCCAAGAAAGTGACGGAGAAATGCAGGTACCACAGTGATTATATTGTAATTCCCCTTGTTCCTGAGTGCTGAGTTGTGGGTGGCATTGTGAAACTCTACATACAGCCTGCTGGGTGAAGAGCTCTAACTCAGAGAAATTGAGGTAATTTTATTCTTGCTTGCAGTGTGAGAGAAGAAGGGAGAGAGCCATTGTGAGGTCTTCTAAGAGGGAAAGTGAGCTATTTTGTTGAAGTAATCAAACTAGGTCTGCACAGCTCCTTAAGTGCCACAGTGTGGGATGTGGATAGGGTATTAATAAAGCTTCTCTCTCTGGCTTTAAAGCTTGGATGTGAAAATCAGCATACTCAACTTTTCATGTCTGATAGCCAGGCAGGAAATCACTCCTACAGGCAGGCGTCACCTGACTCGTCGCAGAGTCCCTTAGAATCTGCAAAAAGAGGACTTGCTGAACATGCCTAAGGGTGGACGATGGCCATGATACCACAAGTGCCTTGCCCAAAGGGGGTGGGCTGGGATGGGGCTGGGTGTGCGGGGCATCCCTGGCACTGGCAGGTGCTGGCCAGATGACCCTCGCTCTCTTGAATCTCCCACTGTCACTCATGTTGAAGGTTCAGTGGCCAGGAGCCACATCCAAGCTGGTTCAGTTGTTTCTGCATTGTGCAATCTGGAGGTACTATGTTATAGCTCTAATGTCTTCGAGTTCTTCTGGAGTTATACGAGATGCTATTGATATTTCTGATAAACCGAGGATGTAAAGGGGAGCCATTCTGAGCCCTGCTGAAAAATTTGGGTTTTTCAGGCACGTTCAGTTGCCAAGTCAGTCATCTAGGTTACGAACTGTTCCCTGTATTCCTTTGTATTTTATGGCTTTTAGACGTTGTGTTTCTGTGGTTAATTTTTTTTCTTTGGATTGCTTTGCTGGGGAATAATTGTATTTAAAAATGCATATCTATTTGCTCTGGGCTAATCTCAGGTTGAGATACAATAGCTAAGGGATCTGGGAAATGAGATATTAGTCAATGCTATCTTTCAGTTCCTTTGTGTGAAATAAGCAGATTCACTCCACTAGTAAAATATCCTCATACGCTTGTATTTTAAAGATGATTTTCTCTTTGTCTGCCTTTTCCTATTATTCACACTGCTTTGATATCTCTGTGCCAAAGCTTTCCAAAAAAAAAAAATAACCTTAGAGCTGAAAGCAAGCGTAGAACATTTTAGATCAAAAAGGGAGTTTTTCATTAAGATATAAATAAATAAGAATATGGATTATATTTGAAGGTAGTTCTTATTTATTCATCATCTACAGTTATGGTTGTGTTTTACAGAATAATGTGAAACTTATTCCTTTGTTTTATTGGACAGTTTTTCTTTGCCTCTGTAGATATCAGCATTCATAGCGAATAACATTAATTTAATCCTATCCTTTTTCACATTCATGGGAGATTTTCCATTGACAGCAGCGAAGCCAGGGCCCGTTCTAATACTTCTGAACTTAGGTGTCAGAGTTTAAACCTGGGTAGTGCTGTTTTCTGCCAGAGCTGTATCACTTCATTTTTCACTTGTGCGGTTCTCCGGCGTGTAATGGGATGTTTACCCAGACTTCCAGGTGCCTGCATGAGAGTTATAGAAACAGGAGCTGTTTGATCTTACTCTTCGCTCGAAAGGTCTCTCACCCTATTCAAAGCAAGATAAGAAAGGTTTTCTTATCTGTATCAAATTCCAGCCCAAGAGGGACTCCATGAAACCACAATGGAAAAACGTTTCCCAGGTTTTCAGTGCATGCTGACGTTTTGGATGCTGCTGTAGAAAGCACGTGCCAGCATTTGAACAAAAGATGAAATATGTGGATCTATGGATGCGTGTGCACTGCGAGGAAGCAAAACAGGATAGCAATCATCACTGTGTACAAAAGCTGGAGTAGCTGACTATAGGACCAAGAACAGCTTAATGTCTGATTTTTCCCATGTTTCTTCAAGTTACCTTTTGTTTACATTCAGCATCTCGTGAAAGCAGGATAGTATAGAGATGGCATATCTATTTGGAAAACATGCAGGTTTTCAGCAGTGAGATGCTGGCCCACACAAGTGAGCGGCATTTTATTTGCAGCTGTTGACACTTGCTGTGTTTACCAGAGTGTGTGGCTCTGCATCTGAGGGTGGGACTCATACATGAGCGTAGACCCCAACCTGTTTTGTCACTTCAGCTGCTGCCACGTGCTGTAGCTGCCCAGAGGAGAGGTAAGAGAAAGCTGCCAGTTCTCCTGTCTATCCACAGGCTTAAGCGGTGGCCCATCAGCATGCATGCTAATTGGCCTGTGGATGGATGTGTAAGCTGCTCCAGTATGTATGAGATGGGATTTTTGCTGGTCAGGCTTGGTATGGTGCTATGTGCCATGTAGATCTGCTTTCTAGGGTGCTACAAAAGCAAGCAGGGTTTCAGTGTCCCATCAAAACTAGCAGCATTGATTACAAATCTCAGTGGCTTATTTCAAGAAAAAGAATTCCAACTCGAGGCATTCTGGTTACCAAAAGACTTCCAAACTCTAAAAGGTTGGAGGTTTTGCAAATCAGAATAAACTTCCCTGGAGTGCTTGCACGCCTAAGGTCTCGTGTCTTGTCTCTCAGATGGGGAAGTGGATTGAGGCTTGACTTGAAATGTTAATATCACAACTGAGAAAGCTGCTATATCATTCAGTCTGCTCCAGAGGGAAAAGACCAATCACTTTAGCGTTAAGATGCATGAGTGAGAAAGTGCACATGGGCCAGGAATGATTGACGTCGGGAGAGATTTTTTTTGCTCCGTTGGATGATACCTGAGAAGCTCCCTGGGCTCAGAATAAATAAGGGTCACTGAAGAACACTACTCAAGGCTGCTGCTGCCACATAATCTTTGGGTATGATAACGAGTTTCCATGCCCTGGAGAATGGGATGCTATGTTTAAACTGTTTAAACCATGAACTGGTTTATACAACAGCAGCTTCCTTTTAGCTAGCAGCAGCATAGAATCTTCCTTGAAATTTGCTGGAAAGAGTAGGTTAAGTAGTAGGTTTAAAAAAAAAAAAAAAAAAAGACCAGCAGTTCCCTAATCTCCACAAGCAGCCACCCTGTAATTTAGGCAATTGAATCTGTCATTCCAGAACCTAATGCGATGGCACAGTGGGAATTCTGCCCCAATATAGTCATGCATCCAGAGTACAGTCTGCTGAGTCTGGATTTATTATTGGGTTATGTTCAATAAAACATGTCAGAATAGATTTCTGTTTGGGAGATGATGTGTAGGTCTAAGCCTGGGTTTTGTAGCTATTTCATGAAATTGTTGCTTGAAAGAATCTTAAAAACTTAATGCAGTTAAGATTTTGCTCAGCCAGGTTATGGCGTATCTGAAAATAAATAGTTTCAATAGAATGACATATCTCATGAGAGCTGAATCAGCCTATCTGGAAATTTAATTTTAAAATGAGAGCTGACGATTGCTTGGACTGTCCAAGTATCTTTGCTGGGTTAGTCCGAGGACAGTGTCGTTTTTCTGTTTTACATTGTGGAAGCAAAAGGTCACAGAGAGGGCTATTTCTTCAGCATCAGAGCTGGCACTAACTCTCATTAGGAAATCTCTTTGTATTCACATCTTGGCTTTGGCAAAGCCAGCTTCAGGCTGTGTAATTAATCTATACCGGGGCTACTGGGAAGGGAAGTAGTATGGAGGGAAATGAAAGATAATAGTGTTAAAGCCTTGAAGAGTCACCTGGTGCATGAGTGTCATCTGTCTGAATGAAATGTCTGTATTTGGAAAGTCTGTCCTGGAATGGTATTGTGGGCTCTGGTCATACAGCCAGTGAAGTGTCAAACTGCTGTCTGCACAGCAAATAAATATCAGAACTGGTACCTGACTTGGCTTGGTTGACTTGAATCTCTTAGATAATTACTTAATACTTTTTCACCATTTAAGAACATCTGTGTCTTTTTTTCTTTAATTGAACATATTCATATTGAGATGTATTAGTGATAATGTGAGAGACTCGTTTTTAGCTACAGTGCTAGAGGGATATTTGAAAAACTATGTGCTCCCCAAACCCAACTTTCTCAGTGTTATTACTTTAACCTGCATCTCAAAATCTGAAACAGTATCTTGTTTGTAAGAAAAATATAACATTGTTAAAGTAGAAAGTTGAACCTGCGCTTGTTTCTCAAGCTGTCCAGTAACAGTTGCAGGAAAATCCTGTGACTTCCTATAAGAAATAAGGTTTTGATGCCAAGCTCTGTAAAGCATTTAGCCTACAAAATACTGTACTCAATCGTAATTTGGTTTCCAATTCAGCAGTTAAGTGTTTATTTTCGATATTGTTTGTGAAGGACTGAATAGAAAAGCAAAACCAAAGATATTATTCACATTTGTTTTAACATGTCCAAGTGGAAGATAAGGCATTTGTTTAATATTAAGAGCATTTGCTTCTTCATTGGCAAGGCCTAAGTATCAATATAGGTAGATTATCTTTCATGATGGGATTTCTGATCATACTGAGGAACTACTGTGCTGCTTGTGCATCAGAGAGAAGCGTATACATATGTGCTCATCAGAGCAGAAAGAAAGGGTCTGTGGAGTCTCTTAGCACTCCCAGTGCTGTAAAACCTCTCAGAACACCGTAGGTGCTCACTGTAGGTGCCATCAGCTGAGCAGGTGGCTGGCTTTGGATGGAGAGAACTTGATAGCTTGAAATAACAGCAAATTGTATTTAAATTAGTTGAAATTATATTTCTTAGTATTTTTATAGATATTTAACTCTTAAGAAAGAATTTTAATGAACAAGCATGTAAAAGCACTCGAAAGGTGACCACTGTGGTACTCATGTTCTAGGGAGTACAGCAGCTTGAGTTACAGAGTTGTTTTCGTTGTGTTATGATAATTATTAGCATTGCTAATACGTGCATTATGCTGCATTTCTGGAAAGTAATCGTACTCAGAAGGCTAGGAAGGCACTACTTAAGGCACAGTTCCATGCCCAAATTCTCTACCGGGTTCTTGCAGTTTCCATTTTGTTTTGGCACCGTAGTGCTTTTTACACGTATCATATGAGACATGGCTAGTTTTCAAATGCTGGTGTTGGAAGTAGCTTGTGCCAGATACAAATGGAGCATAAACAGTGTGCAAGATTAGATCTGCAGTTCTGCAGCCAACATGTGGACTAAGAACAGCAGTATTGAGACCAATTGCTTTTGCTCAAGAATCTTTTTTTCTTGAGCATTGCATTAATGATACATTCGATACCTTCTTTGCCAGCTATATGAAGCATGGTGCCAGGCATTCCCTGGAAGTGGATTTTCTTTTTTCAGGTGACAACCACTTTACAGTAATTAAAGTGGTAAGGATAGCAGCTGTAGCAGTCTCTAATTCCTTAATCTTAGAGTAAGAGCTAGAAATGCATTAGTTAGAGATAAATATAGCTTATGACATTTTCTCCTGAGAGTAAGCCCTATGAAAATATTGCTGCCTTGTAGCAGGACTAGCCAGCACAGTGGTGAAAGCCATTTTCCTTTGCTGAAAGGAATTCTCCGGGCTGTACTGAATGGAAAGAATAAATGTTGGCTTACTTTAAGGAAGGCAATTGGAATTTGACTGTAGGCTATGAAAATAGTTCTGTGGGCTGATCTTCAGGGAGACAGTAAGAGGTGTGGTGTAGGTGTGGAGGATCTTAATACTGGTCAGACACCGGTTAGGAGGAGGAAGAGGAACAAACTGAGGAGGTGCTGCTGCTATCAGCGTATCTGCTGAGAGGCTGCTGTCAAAGGAATGAACAGAAACTTCAGAAGATGAATATTCTTAATTAACCAGTCTATGTTCTCAATTCGGTTGTTTTCAAAAATCATATAGAATTTTTTCTCCATTAAAGAAATAACTGAGCTCTTAACTGTCATTAATTTCTGGGATTTGTTGGATTTAAGTGAGCGTAACAATGAAAGCCCTAAATGACTGTGACTGAGGTGCTTTGTTAGACGTACCTGACTTCATCATTTGTGACTTGAGTGTATTTGTACATCTCATCTGGGGGACGAGCTGATTTGTTCTCTCTAAGCTTTCTGACCTTTGCTGAGATAGCCAAGAAGGCTGTTGGGAAGTGGTTTGGCTGTTTCATTGGTATAGATGTTGTCCTCTGGAGAATAAGTGTGAGATTGCTATCTCCGACAAATGAAATCAGATTCATTTTTGGTCTCTGGGTGAAGGAGTTAAAGCACGCTCAAAGTAAGCATTCAGCAATTTCTAGCGGCTTTAAAAAGGGCCGTGATTGTAAAATCTTTACTAATTGAAAAGAAATTAGATCCTTAAAAGTAGCTGTGCAGTTAACCTGGTTTATTATCCTTGCCAGGAAGCATAACATTTACTCTGTCAGAAAATCGCTAGTAATTTAGTGTGCGTAGACTTGAGGATAGTAAAGCTTTGTGCTGGTCTGTGCTGACCTTTCTGCCTGATTTAAAGACCGTTGTGAAAGAGCTCTGAGGAGAATCCCAACATCTTTCACTGTGAAGGTGAAAGCTTTGATGCGAGTGCTCAAGTTAAAGGCTGCTGCGAGGAAAGAATTGAACAGCTAATTCATGCTGTGTTTGCTTTGGGGGAAAAAATAGAGACTCTGAGCATGACTCTGTCAGGGTGTTATGGATGCTAGGGATGATTTTTGTTGTTTTGTAATTGTATTTGTGTAAATTGAGAGAGAGAGAGCTTCTGAGGAATGTCAACACACAATTTAAACTCAGTTTCCTGTAACTTTTGGGGAGCTGGTCAGAGTCCTTCGGGAGGCATCCTAAAGCTTTGAGGAAGTCAGATGAGTATTTGGAATCAACTCCCATTACATCCGCCTGCAGGGTTTGTGTGCTGGCACTTGGCAGGCTCCATCTGCCGTGTACCCTTTCCAGCAGGGCTGCTTTAGCACTGAGGAGCCAGAGATCAGAGCTCCATGTAGACCTCAACCCTGTGACCCGGTCCTGTGCGTACAGCAACACCTTCCTGTGACTGGGAGAAGGCTGGGTGATGGTGCTCTGGCAGAGCAGCTCCTTAATACCTGGATTTTAGCTGATCATGGTGTAGATCTGGCAGCAAGAGGAGCTTGCCAACATCTGTCCTGGCCGGGTAGGATGTGGGGCTTGTATGAACACATATGTTGCCACATGCTTCTGTGCTGTGCCTTTTTGTGGCTATATGTGGTCATTTCTTTGAAGCGAGATAGACCCGTATGTTGTAGCTTAGAAACAAATGCATTCCCCCTCCTCCAATTCCTATTCAGTAAGAACCTTACATTTGGGATGGCGTGATATTCTCTCCTCGTTGTTCTGGTGTGCTGGAACACTGTTCAGCTATTTCCAGCCTGAAGATGTTGATGTGAAAAGTTGCAAAGCTTCTGTTCTCGCTCATGTGGAGTAATGGTTTTGCAGAAATCAGCTGGACTATTATTGAGGCAAAATACAGCCCAGCTTGAGGAAAGCTGGTAGGGGCAGGCGGTGTGTGGTACTGAGCTTTAGGTAGGCCTGATAATAACGGGATTGTTTGTTCTCCACGCTTGCGGCTGTGCTGTGGCAGAACACAGGAGCATCTGTGATTGAAAAATGACGGCATGTGGCGATGGGTACCGCAGCCGGCTCTGAGGACGCATCTGACACGGTGAGCCTCGTCTGTGAGGCAGCAATGAAGCAGTTAAGATAGATGGGAATCATGCGGCTAAAAATCCTGCGTTTACTTTGAAAACTCATCCAAAGTACTTACAGGCGGCTTTTATTGCCGTCTCTCAGGATTTGTGCACAGTTTCTGGAAAACACAGTGTACGCTGCTGATAGAGATATGTCTCCTTTTTCTGCCATCCAAATGCCAAACAAAGAGGAATGGAAACCAAATGGAAGGAGAGTGCTTTTGTTTGTGAACTGAAAAATTTATGGCTATTTGTAAAAATGCAGAAGAACTCGGTCTGCTGCTGAAAAGCAAAGATAAGAAGTAAAACCTGTCATTGGCAGGGTATTGTGGGGGTCAGTGTCAGGCAGGGCGCTTCATTCCCGGCGAGCTGGTGTGGCAAGTAGCTTCCTTCTGAACAGTGGGCCTGGGGTGCTGCCTCCTTAGCAGGCATTTAACTTGACAGGGCTGGCCATTATTTGGCCTCTGAAATGACATAAGGTTCATGGACCCTCTGCTCGGTAATAAATAACGAGTCTGGTTTCTTTGTGACACAGTGTCTGGGCTTGAGATTTACAAAATGAGTGCTGCTGTTTTAGAATTACTTAATTGTGAATACTGCAGTAGAGACTCGGTGCCTTCAGTACGTGGAGGACTGCTGTGCTTGAAACAAACGATCAGCTTCTAAACCTGTAGACTTCATCTTGCCAACTTGGTGCAGCAGCCCTCTACCCTTGCGTCCCAGGACACTGAATGACTGCTGTGAGAGGAATCCTGTTGCAATTCTGATCTCGATGACCTTTTTGAAAGCAGCAGGAAGAAATATCCTTCCCACTGACATCTTTGGAAGAGTTGGGATGGGATTGATTGGAATTACTCTGCTACTGCTCTTTGGTTTTCTGTTATCAGCATTAGCCTTAGCCTTCTCTTTTGCCCATACCTTCCTTCATCATTAGTGTTCTCCAACGATGTCTTTGGGGAGATTTTTTATTATTCAGACGCAGTGGGATCTCCATTTGTAGGAGATTGCCCAAATTGCAGTGGTTGAAAAAAATACTTGTGACCAGCTAGCTTTTCCGAAAGAGTCAGAGTTGTTTGCAGGTTGTATCAGAGAATGGTCATTTGTTGTGCTCTATAATTTGTAAAAAAACAAATAGCAACGCAGCAAGGTCTTAAAGCTTGTCTGGCAGTTACCTGTAGTTTGAACTACAGAGATAGATACACGTGTTGTTTTTTGCATATACTTTAGAAAAAATAAGTCATATCGGATATACCAGACAATCATTGTTCTCAGTTACGTAACAACCAAAAATACACTCTTAGTGTTCCTGGATATTCCAATTAGAAGATTAATGAATTACTATTGGATGCCTTCTAAGTCTGTGTAATGCATTTTAGAATCAAGTACATTCAGTACTCTTGTATCTGCAATTGTCTGAAGTGGAGAAAGGCTTGTGGAAGGAAGTTTGGCTTTTTGTTAGCTAGAAAAATCAGAGAAGCTTTCAGGTACTTATGTCAGCTACATTTTTTTCCTTTTTTTTTTTTTTTTTTGCTTCTGCTTCAGCAAGAAGGTCACAGTAATCAAAGTATCTAAAAAGCACATTGCAATAATGTCCCAAATGTTAGCAGAAATCTGATTGTGTGAACTCCAAGTGTGATCATTTTGTATAAAGCAATACTTCCTGCATCACCAGATAAATAGCCCTTGGTTATCTGCTGTTCTTTTTCAAAATGTAAGAGCGTTTGAAGTCTTGTTGGGACAGACCAGGGGAGGCTGGCTGGAAGGACGTTAATTTAATGTGAATGGAGGCACTTCTGATGTTCATATCCCTTTTTACAACATCAGTAATAAATGCTGGAACAGGGCCTCGCTGGGAAGGTTATAATGATTGGCTGAAGCATTGTCATTCTCATTTGCCATTGTGGTCTGGTCCTGCTAACTGGGCCACAGAGCTTTAAGACTCCCTTCGTTCTTTGAATTAGTGCCACAGCGACAGCATTCTTCAGGAATCTTTCATTGCCGTCTCTTTCCACGTCTCTTTGCAGCTTTCCCATCACAACAGAAGAGATCAACAAACAGAGAAAATTACAAAGTCCATTGTATTAGAAGACATTACTATTCACAAAATATATAGGGCAATAAAACTGGTTACTTGTTTTCATTACAAGGACTCTATGGCTAATATTATATTATACAAATTAGACCATTCTTTCAACAGTGATTGTAATGAGGATGATGTACCGAAAGCCATAGTTTGTTCTTCTAACAGCGTAAATACTGGAAGTTTATATTCTCTTCTTAATAGTTATTTTACTAAACAGAAGCTTGCAGTTGAATCGTAAAGATTTCCTTAATTTCACTGTGCGAGTTAGAAATAACATGACCTTAGAAGTTTACAGGTGTCATGCAGCTGGGCATTGGTAGGCTACTTGTGGTGTAAAGGGAGTTCAGTAGTGTGGCATTTCCAGGTTACGTTTGTGAAAGAATTTTCTTATGCTGTGCAGAAAGTTTTGGGTTTTTTATTTATGTGGGAATGATGAGGCTTTGAGGAAAAAAAGCTTTAATGTTTTAAACAGAAGGGATTTACTTGCTTAAGATGATGATGGATTTTTAGGAGAGGGCCAAGAGAAGAGGGGAAGAAAATTTGACTACTGTGTGATAAGAGTTAAGAAACAAAGAATACTTAAAGCAGTGTGGAGGGTGAGGACTGAAATGGTTAAGGTCACTAAAGTCACAATTTGCATGCATTGGATACTATTTCTTTGGACATATGCTCCTTTGCTTTGTTTCCATTATGTGAAAGAGTACTATTCAGAAAAATGTATTGAAAATATTTGGATTGTAGTGACTAGATTGCTGCCTTCCATCTTGTTGGACTGGATGGGATGATGCTGATTTTAACTGGAATTCATAAGTTCAATATTTACTGTTTGGTGACTGATGTCTTCCAGCGGTGTTGATGTCTGATCAGTTTTAACTTCTCTTTTCATTGCACTCGGTCCTCCAAGTGATTGCAGGGATATTTTTGCATGCCGTAATTTTACTACACAAATTTTAAATCAACTGTAGTTTTAGATGTAGGTGCGTGCACAGGCTTCTGGTAGAAAGCAAGGAATAAATGTGCGTTCTACTGAAAACTGAAATGCGTGAGGTCTCGCATTCTTCTTGTGGAAAAATACCCCAATCCCTTAATTCTCTATTCTAGGAGAGCCTTCAGCTCTTTCCTTGCTGCTCCAGTTACTCAGGATTCAGGCCGTGTCCAGTTATTGTTGGGAGCTCTCGCAACTGACAAAACCTTTATCTAAAACTCCATATGGCACATCACTGAAGTACCTAGACGTGTGCACTTTTGTCTTTGGTCATTTCATACAGAAAACACAATTAGACTTGGCTGTGAAGCAGATGAGATCTGTCATATTCCTCCTGTAGGAGCTGAACGTGGTCCAATAAATATTAAAAAAAATGCTTGCCCATAAAATTGCAAATGGAGCCTGCAATTCTAATGCATGTGGGCTAAGATTCTGTAGAATCTGGCATACTCTGAATTCTAGCTGAGCAACTTGTTTCTGTGATCAGTATTGCTTCCCTGCTCCACCATAAAAAGCCATTGTAATAAAGCAGCAGATAGCTTTGTCACACCTTCCCTAAAAGGGTAGTTTGCTACAGAAAATGGGACCTCGTATGTTTCTGAGGAAGGACCTTTAAAATCATGATTTGTTCATACAGCCTTACTAGAATCACTGTAATTATCTGCTTTTTGTGTTCCTTGTTATATCTTCATAGCTCTTAATATGCCTTGCTTATTTCAGGCATGTCAAAGAAGATGAAAACAACTCAGAATTTTCTGTCTTGATTTTTGTGCTCTAAAATATCTCAGAACACCCCATATTTCACAGACCTGTTTGTTATTTGCAGCGGCTGAAGTCTTCTGGCCGATGTTGGACAGGCTTGTTACCTTCAGGCAGCATTCCCAGGGAGCTACATGCCGGGAGCTGTGTGTTGGGTTACGGGGATTTGGGTGGTGTGGGGTTGTGCCAGTTCCTTGAATGCCTGCCTCCATTAGATGGAGAGTTACAGGTACCTCTTACTGACAGTTGCATGGGAAAAACCACCCGTTGTTTGCAGAATAATTATCACCAATGCTACAGCAGACAGTATATCATTCTTCTCTTTCAGATTATTTCTGACAAAATGCCTGTATGTGTGTATGTGACAATTTTATTTTCAAAAGGGCGCAGCCTTTTATCATTGCGTTTCCCAGGGCAGCAGCTTCTGCATTAGAATGTCTGCCAAGGGGATTGAGGTATTGCTTGTGTTTTTCTTGATGCAATGTTGTATTTCATACTGTAAACCTAACAAGTAGGTGGAATTAATTGATCTTCGCTTGTATTATGGCTGTGTTATCCAACTTGATTATTGCTTGAGTGGACAAAATCAATTTTGTAAAGTTGTCCTTTACAACAATGTATAGCATAGCATTAAATGCTCTTCTCTTGTCCTGCTCTGTACAAATACTGTATGATGGTTAGCAGCTACTTGAATTTGCTGGTCTGTCTTCTGCTTCCGTCACTACAGTCATCCTCTTATTGCAAACAGTTCAGTAATTGTGCTGGCTGCTCCCAGTGCTTTCAGGCCTGTGTGTAGGTGGTTTCATGTAGAATCAGGTGTGTGCAGAATGGATGAGGTTGACAGGGATCTCTGGAAGTCAGCTGGTCCCAGTGGGGATGCCTACAGTAGGTGGCCCAGAGCCAATGCTTTGTCACTCTCATAAGTTTCTCCTTGGATTCAGATGGAACCTCCTGTGTTGCAGTTCATGCCTGTTGCCACTGAAAATGGTCTGCTGCCATTTTTCTGATATCCTCCCCTAAGTTATCTGTATACATTTATCTAAATACGTGGAGTCTTGTAGTCATAGAGCCTTTGGTGTATCCATAAAGTGGGCTTTCCAGACATTGTTCCTCACCTGGCTGCTGGATCTGGTCAATTCCATGCTGTGCTACCGCAGCGAGACATTGGCTCTTGGTTGTGGCATTAAGCCGTGTGCCAAGGGCTTGCTTATAGCATCACTGGCTCTATTTTTTGGATTTATTATGTTCTTTGCATCTTGGTCACTGAGTGGTCATTTGCTCCTACATTTTACTCTAGGGAACTATCTGGGAAATTTGTAGGCTAAAAACTGCTCCTTAGAGGCTTTCCCAGGCACTAGCTTCACAGCTTGTTTTTGAGTACACGAGTGCCTGGACTACAAGCAACAGCTGCTCTTGTTAGGGTTAAAGGAGCAAAACCCAGTGGGGGGGCACAGGCAATGGACTGAACAGGCACAAAGTTATTGCTGTTCCACTTCTATGTATTCAGGACTGAAGTCTCCTGGAATGACAGTAGGATGTAAAGGCTAACTTTCCATGTAGGTGTTGTACATGCTCTGTGGAAATTTTTGATTCGTTTTCATTCATTTTTCGGGTGCTGTTGATCATTTCCTAAAACCATATTCAATAATAAGAATGGGAAAAAAATCATGTCTTACAGAATGTTTTTTGCATCCCAATTCCCTTACTTTGCATCGTGTTCTTACTGCCTAATGTTCATCGTGCTCTTGACGATACAGTCTTGAACTGCAAACGTGTTCATTTGCAGTGCTTATGTTGATTATGAGCTGGTACTTTGATGTGAGACCACGCAGGACTTCCATGTTGCATCAGAGAGTCTAAGACTGACCTAGAAATCTAGAAATACCTTAAGTGCAATGCATCTGATTACTGGCAGGGCAAAAGGCAAACAGTAGCAGGGTGCTCTAAGCTGGTGTTGCATTCAGGTACAGCTAATTTGTGGGCTTTTCTAGTACTTTCTTCAGTTTATAACAGAGTGCACTGAAACTGAAAGGCAGCTCCCTGCAATCATTTGAAGCCTTTGCTACTGTACAGAAACAACTTGAGCAAAACTGAGAGGATGACAGAACAGTTCAGTAGTAAATGGAATGCAGGGCAAGCGTAAGGGTAGGACTGTAATGAACTATCTGGGGCACTAAGTCCTGTACAAAGACTCTTAGGCAACAATATAGTAAGCAAAATGAAATGTTTCTAGAAGGTTTTCTCTGATAAGCTAATAAGTGTGCTTTATGTTTTGCCTTGGTCTGATTTTTGTTTTTTCTTTCAGCTCTATGTTTCATTTTTTTCTTTTTAAAAGCTGTAACTTGACTCTGACTTGCAGTGAAACTGAGCTGATGGTTTCTTCCCCATCAGGAAGACACTTGCAAACAATTGCTCTCCTGTGCCTTTCTTGCTGCTGGAAACTTTTTTAAAGATTATTAGTCTACAGTGCCATTTCAAGATTCAGACATTCATTCCATGCACCATTACCCATGGAAGAAGGAAAAATAGACTATTATAACTGTAAGTGCAATACTCCAAGCTAATGGACAGTATAAGAGATGTGTACTTTGCACATGCACGCTATTAGTTTGGAGAGAGTGCATGACTTTGACATGCCTTCCTCTAAAGGAAAAGCAGTTAATAACATAGAATATTCTTTGTTGGAAGAGACATGATTACCACCCACCTATCTTATGTGGGTAGAACAGATTGAATAAGGTTTATGAGAGAGAAATATCTCTAAGTTCAGTTAAGAGACTTTTTGACACTAGAGAGCCATTTGCTTTTTATTGCAGACCAATTAAGATGGAAAGTGTGTAAGTTGAACGTCCTTGCAAAATAGCAGCACGAATGCATTACTCCTGTGTGATAATTGTAAGTAGACAAGAGGATACTCTTGTCTGTGTTGTTATTTTTACATACAGTTTCTGGCTTTCAAGGCAGTAGCATGTAGTGCATACACATGTCTGTGTGTATATGTGCATTACTGCATATAAAAATACGTAACATCTTTGCGAAGGAAAACGACTGAAATGCTCACATCAGTGTTCTGTGAGATTTCCTTTCACATCACGAGTCCTTCTTAAAGCTCTTTTTAGCTTCTTCCTTTGTTTACAGGAGAACTGTCTAGTCACAACTTCTGAATATTGTTTTTAGCTGACAAAGCTTTGGTCCTATGCAGATTCTTCCCTGTTATCTCATGCTGCAAACCAAGCTAATTTTTCTGAGCGATGCTTAGAAGTGTCTGCTTTTAACGATGTGTGTCGGAACAGTAAGACTGAAACATTTTACATGATCGGGGCTTGTCAGCCTACAGTTCAGTCTTTGACTAAACATCTATTTCTTTGCTTACCTGCTTATTGGTGACCATAGTTGACGCGTGTCCTGCCTCTTTCTAAAGATGTTGGTACTGAATTGAGTTGTTGCCTGGTGCCGTATGGGAGAGTATTCCTACAGGCGTTCTGTCTGTTCTGGACTAGATCAAAAGGTGTAAATAAGTCTGTCTTCCTTGCAGAAGAGAAATACGAAGGAAATGAGATGTAAAGCTTTAATGTGAAATTCTTAACACGCTGTATCTTTGTAGTTCCTCTTCTAGGGTAACTTAGGGATGCAATTGTATGTCCTTCATTTCCAAAACTTTGTCGGACTTCAATAATGACTGAAAAGCTTAAAAAGTCTGTTGGTTGCAATAACCCTTGTGGAGTTAAGTAGTGGTATTTTAAAAAGGCCTCACTGATTTTGGTCTTTGAATTTTCATTTCCTTTTCAGCTCTTTCACTACTCAGAGTTCTCCTTGATCTCCTTACTGGCTTTTCCTTTCCTTTGCACGTTCACAGTCTGCCCGGATCTGTGTCTTTCTCCCAGTCATCCTGGTTTACTTCAATCACATTCTCAGACTCTTGGAACTCAAGAACTCAAGGAAGTTCACTTCCTTGCCAATTGTAAACTCTTTGGTTTCTTGGTTCTGTTTTCTTCCCAAAAGATTTTGATTCTTTGGCTCCCCTCCTTAACCTGACCAGGTGTCTCTGGATGTCTCCATTATTTCTCCAACAAATCCTTTACATCCCTGTGATGTAGCATTTGTAACAGAAGGATACCTCAGCAGGTCACTAGTTTCCTCTGACTGCAAAAGATCTTTGCGTGATCTTATCTTGCACCGAGTCAGTGGGCTGTCAGATCTGTGGCGTACTTAACGCAAGGCATCTTTCAAATCTCTGTTAGGATGAAAAGACAAATTGACTCAAGTGAGATTGCCATGCTGGGATCTTGATAATTTTTAGGAAAAGCGGTGTGCAGAGAGAGACTGTTCTGTGTAATGGAGGGTGAGTGTTAGCTAGAGGACCTAGCGTGTGTCATACTTGGTTGGAGGCGGTGGTTCCATTAATGTGATGAATAATGATGCTTGATCATACAAAATCCAATGGCTTTTATTTTCCTACACGATTTAAAAACTGTCTGACTCACAGTTTATCACTGTATTTAATTGATAAGCATGGTTGGAATACCGATAATAAAACAGCAGGCTGTAGCCTCTGAGGTCCCTGTGAATTCATTAATGAATTCTGACACAAGAATTATGTTAACTTTTAAAATTTGTTATACATTACAGCTCGAGGTATATTTGGATTCAGGGAAACAAAAAAAAAAAAACAAACTGAAGGCAAATATAATCTCCAAAGCACATGAAACCATCCCGCACATACAGAATTGGATGTTTTTTTGAAGTGCAGACATGTTGTTTCTTTCTGCTTTGTTTGAAATCACTTTAACTTCGTGTTGGATGGGATAGGAACAGATATTTCTATGCAGTGAATGCATTTGAAAACTCCATTATTCATGTCTATAGCTGAGGTGTTCTCAGAGACAAGTCTAGGAGTTGTAAGAGCTGAGGATGTGGTTGTGTCGTTGTTGTCTGATATGGATGGGGTTTCCTTGTAAGAGGATGGCAGTGTAAAGATACTGGGATTACTGCAAATCAAAAGGTTACGATTTAGATAGCTAAGACTTGTGGGCGCAGAGAATTATGCTCTTAAGCTATGCTCACACATGCAGTAGACCAAACAACAGAGCTAATGTGCCTTCAGACTCGCTTCTATCTCTGAAAACACTGACTTTGAATTTCTTTTTCTGGCTGTGACTGCTGTCATCCTTGTTTCTGGTCATCAACTGCCTCTTCTGGCTGTAGCAGCAGCTCTCCCTTCACACCCCTGCTCAGCCAGCAGCGTTGGGCAGCTGCTGTAATGGAGCTTTGGTCAGAAACATCACTCAGGAGGGTCCCCTTGCCGTGGGGACACATGGGAGCTCTGAATGTCAGAGATGAGTATGTTTTCCCAGCACGCTGTGTGTTCCTCTTCCATTGCAGACAATATCAGGGAGTAGCTGCGTCTGTTAAGCTGCTTTGCTTTGCTGCTCTAGGAGAGCCAAGGGTGAGATAATTGAGTCTACATCCTGGGTCTAGGACTTCTCAACAGTGGACAGGCTGAATGCCTGCTCCCAGGAGAAGGTAGTATTATTGCACTTAATTAAAACAAACCAAAGCCCCTAAAATTATCCTAATAGTTTAAAATTAGTTTTCAAGTATTTCCATGGAAAAAAAACAAACCCACAAATGAACAAACTCTACCAGGTGCTTTCTGTTCCCTGCGATCAATCAGCCCCTAGCTCTTAGTAGTGCTCCTTGGCAGTTTTCCTGGTTAATCTTTAGGCATTGCAGATTCAGTGCAAGCGGTATCTTTCTAGTTTCCAAGTCCTCGCTACAGTAATTGGTGGGAGTGGAGGGAAGCAAGATTTTTGGTTTAGATATGTAATTACCAATGCAAGTCAGAATTCAGCTTGTTAAACAGTAATACATGAGAGGAAATTGGACTAAGAAGTGAAAGAATGAGTACTATGCAAATGCATTTGAGAAATGCATCAACAAAATACCATTAGCTCCAAACACATCTACGAAAGACCATTAGATACCCTTTGGTTAACATAAATACGACTTCACCTAAGCCTTTAGCAGGTCTGTAGCCATGGCATTTAATTGCCATCTGCCTTTATACCTCGAGCAGGTCAGCAGAGACACAATGCTATCAGGGATAATTTTTCATTTATGTATTTCCATGGAGTGATATATAATGTCTTGCTGAGAAGGGTCCTTGTGGGTGTCAAACAGTGCTGCTGCCTGTAATGGAAATAAAGGAAAAAAATAAAAGGCTAGCAAATAGATGTTTCTCTAAATTTAACTTTTAGTTTGCAAGTAACCTTGAGGCTAAAAGATAATTCCACCTCTGCTGGGGGGCAGTAATGAGGTGGCAGGTGAACAATTCAACCTCTGTGTTATTTATTGATTGAAAACAACTCTCAGCATGTGTGCTGCTTCTGAAATTTATTGAAGCCAATTGAACATACAGTGTGTGATATACACAGACTTGCTCTCTTCTTCCCTTTCCTCATTTCAATTTTTAAGTGCTTCCTAGAGACAGATATAGAACCAGTCATCACGTCTGGCATGCAGTGTGCATTTAGGGCTGGAGCCAAAACCTATTGAAATCATCGGTTGTCTTTCAATTGACTTCGACTGGCTTTGGCTCAAGACTTCAAGATGAGGGGAAAAAATCAAAATGAAAAGATAAAGGAAAATTTATGTTCTATCTTAAAGAGCTGAAGTTCCTGATGAAAAACTCAGGTTCTGATCCTTGCTTAAACTCAAAATAAGAGAGATGCAGATACTTGTGGAAAGAAGGAGCAAGGGAGAATAATGCTGTGCACAGTTCAGGTACCACATAAGCCAGGTTCTTTATGTGGATGGCTGAATCACAGGCCTCGCTTAGAGACCTTGTTTTTGCCTGTGTTGTGACAGAGACATGGTTTATTTCTCTGGAATTATCTTGGAATTATCTCTTGGAATTATGCTGGGATGCCACACTTTGCCCTGTGTGCTGGGCACGTGGTACCAGGGGAGTTCAGCCTCACAGGTGGGCTCAGAGCTTTTGCTTAGGTGTTGGCTGCTTCTCATTCCTGTACTGATTTGACTCTACCAGATGCCTCAAATTCTGTGCTATATATCATGGAGATCTTTCACATTTGAGATGATTACTTTGGTCATAGGCAATTTGTTCTACAAAGGAGGGGTCTTTCATGGAATTCAGGCAAATAATCATCCTACTGTTGCAAGGAACTCCTGCCTGTGGTGAAACAACACTAATTGGTTCTCCTAATGGCTTTCGCTTAGATGAGAGGCCTTCATAATATGGATAATTTTTATTGTGTCTTCCCTCGGTCTCAAGTTGTTTCTCAAGATGAGGTGATGGATTTGGAAAAAAAGTGGGCTCTTTCCTAATGAAATCATAATTACAGAAATCCCAAGTGTATACTGAGTGCTGTTCTAAGTACCTGCCTCTTAACCTGGGTCCTTTTTTGCTCACGCTTGCTCTGAGGGACTTCCTTAGAGTTCCCTCTCAGTATGTGCCTGCCCAGCCCTGCTCTGCTGATGCCACTTGTTTCAGCTGAGGAGAGCCAATGCTGTCCTTGCCAAAATGCCACCACAAACAGCCTGGGAGGATGAGCACAGGTTTCTGACAGGGCTCCAGGTCCTACACTCAGTGTGTCTATTACCAGCCTTGGAAGGGGGAGATGGTGAAAGTGCAGAGGAGCTGAGCACAGGGCAGTGTTGCCTACTGCAGCAACTGGGAATGGAGAGCTGCAGTGAGCTAAAGGAGGTGGTGAGATGCAGTTAGTTGATACTATTTGGGATGAAATATTTAAATTGTTATAATCCCAAAATACATGGTATAAAGTACTTCCTTCTATGTTCTGCAGTGGATACTTTAATTCTTTTTTGTCTCAACTATTTTTCTATTTCTGTAACCCTCCAACTTTTCTTCACTGTCCCTTTGCCTCTAAGATAACGTTCCTCCTTCTCCACAGAGACAAACTGTGCTGCTTGTCTCAGTCCTTGGTGTCGTGCACTTGGTTGAAGCCAGGACAAGGATCTGCTAAACCATTTTTCTTCCATGGCCTGCAGATATAGGCTGGCCTCAGGTTACTAAGCATCAATGGGCCTTCAGTGTCAGACACTATTTTATTTTTCTTCTATTGCGTTCGTGAAGATTGCACTTTCCTGTGTTAAGGATAAAGTAATAAAGGCCCCCATTTGGCTTTGGCAGCTCATGAGAGATGACTCTGAATGATTTATTTTGCTTATTCCTAATGGAATTAGCACTACATCATCTACTTACTGTTCAGATAGATTTGAGAAATTTATCTCTTCCTGCATCTCAGTGACAGAGAGGATGTGCTGTGCTGATTTCGTACTTGGCAGGTTGTGTGGGACATAAGGCTTTTGCACTGCATTATTGCTGCTGGCGGAGCAGAGCCAAAAAGATGGATGATTTGTTTGTAGTTTTGCCTTCTTCGTTTCTTTCTCGCCCAGCCCCATTTTCTTCCTTGCTCCCACCCTTATGGACCTGCTTCAGCTTAAGCATCTCCCCTGGTTTGAAAAAACAAACAAGTGTTACAGCCTAAAGTTTCCTTAAGCATCTTTTAGGAAGGGTTTCACGTAATCTGCAGAACAAAATACCCGAAAGTTACTTTGTGCCTTTCTGAGTGACAGGCTGTATTTATGCACTGGTATGATCTATTAAGTAAAGGATGAGGCTGTGTCTTTCTGAGCCAGGGCTTTTGGTATGGTGTAGGTTTTCCAGCAGGAAAGACCTGCCAAGTTCACCTTGCTGCTGTTTGGGCCTTGTGTTGTTTTGCTGCTTACAGCCCTGCTTGGCTTCTGAGTGTGCATTGCTGTAAGTCATGAATGCCAGAAATGCTGAATCTTGAAACCCTGGCACTACAAAGCCTTATGCTTTATAGCACAAACAGATCCCACATCCTTTTAGGCTGCCACCTCTACTCCTTCATATCCACTCTATTTGTCATGCATTGCAAAGGTGTACTGCCTTATCGCAGCTGAGGCAGGTGGACCAAGGCTTTCAGTAGAAAGGAGAAATTTGTTAACGGTTAAATCCACTTCATTAACTCCCATATTCAATCACTTTTAATCACGGTGAGGGTGTCTAATTGTCCTTGTGTTCTGCTCTTGTAGTCCTTGATCACTTCCCTGTGGCAGTCCTTCAGGCATGCTCTTTGGCGTTATTTTTGGAGGTTGTCTGCTGGCTCTGCTCTGGCTGCAGTAGATGCATATTGTAACTCTAGGTAAACATGAACGGCTGGTGCAGAGCCATTGGCACAGTCTCTCCCACTTCTAGACTT
The DNA here is from genome assembly GCF_023343835.1 of Lagopus muta. Classification (NCBI taxonomy): domain Eukaryota; kingdom Metazoa; phylum Chordata; class Aves; order Galliformes; family Phasianidae; genus Lagopus; species Lagopus muta. Next base: position 9,800,031 of record NC_064436.1, on the reverse strand, counting down.
TTGTGGCTGCAGTGCATGCTTTGCGTGAGCACAAGTGAGCAGTAGTCCTGCTGCTCCTCCTGGAGCTGAGAGATCAGGCTGTACTTGGCCCAAAGCTGAGGAGTCCTGGATGGATCTCGGTGTTCCACTCCCTAACTACCAACCTGTCTGTGGGGTGGTAGGTACTTTGACTTAGGGTTTTGGTGATCCCTGAATACTGCATGCAACCCCAGATCCCCAGTCCTGGGATCTTCAGCGTAAGAAAGCAGAGGGGATCAGGTCTGCTGTTTCGTCTGCTTGTTCTCTCTAAACCCTCATGTAAAGTATTCTTGTGTATTCCTAGTCACGTGTGGTATTGATGCTCATGTGTCCTTGAACTTTACAGAAGTTTTCTAGAGAACTGTTGTACAGCTGCTGACTCCAGAGCTTCAGGCACTTGGGGTTTTAAAGAGCTGGTTCCTAAGGCTCACCTGTATTGTGCTGCTATGGAAGAGGCTTCTTCATGCCAATAAATAGCTTGCTATTCAGTCCTTTCATCAGCCTTTGGATCATTTAGTTTTCCTAGCTGCAGACCCCAGCTTTTTGCTTGTCTATGCTTGGATTATCTTCTGGGGAATCCTTCAAATATCAACTAAGAACCAAAACATAGAATGTGATCTGTTCTCAGAAAACTGAATGTGTCTCACAGAAGATATGTTCTTTAAGGAGCTGCCATGGCTTGATTTTTTTTCAATTACAAAGATCACAGAATCGTGTGGGTTGGAAGGGACCTCTGGAGATCATCTAGTCCAACTCACTGCTTGAGCGGGTTCCCTACAGTATGTTGCACAAGAAAGATTGCACTGAAGTATCTCTATATATTTCTTCACTAGCTGGCTTTAGGGTGCTACTGAAATAAGTTATGGAAAAGAAACACCTGCTTTTTTTTTTTTTTTTAATTTTTTTTCTCCAGTAAAGTTTCCATATAGGGTCAAGAAAATCAATGCTAATATCTGAAATGGAGAGCCATGAGGTAAACCAGATGAAGTTCAAGCACTGCTAGAAACACGTCAGGATCCATTAATGCAGATAGGGTTACAAGATTGATCCATGATTATTTAACCTAATGCCAATTGAAATAAACAAGGATTTCTTTTCATTGAATTATTCCTACTGGATGCTGTTTGTATTTTTACGTATTTTAGAGCTTTCTGGAGAAAGCCACTGCAAAGCCCTCAGTGAAAGGACTAGGTAAATTGCCTTCAAAATTCTACCATTTGGAGACAATCTGGAAAGCTGGTCTTGAAATCAGATGATAATAATTGAGAAAGCTGTCATCTGTTCTTAAATCCCAACTGTTGTTCTCAGTGGAGTCAGGTTGGAATATGGCAAATACTTCAGTTGAATACTTGTACCTCTATGCTAAGTCTGAAGCCTATGGTGTATGTGCTTGATTTGTGGTTTTACAGATAAGCGTATTTAGCCATGCAATGTTTTAAGATTCCACTGCTAACAGAAATGTCTGAAGCAGGGCAAGAGAGATCTAAAAATGGTACAAGGTGAGAAAAAATTTGCAGTGAATAAAAATAGAGAAAAAGTATGATGCGAGTGAACGTGGCTGTGTTCAAACTTGAGTGTTAAAGTTGTAAAAGGGTTCTCAGAGGGCTGTCAGCTTTGTCTCATTGCCCAAAGCTATGGATAAATTACATTCCCATAACATTAATGAAAATCTTTGTATTAAAATTGATTACATGTACTTCTAGATCCTAATTGGTTACAGTATCTTGTATGCAGGCACAGAGGACATAATATCTCACCTATGATGTGAGGAGGAAGTGACAAAAAGGCATAAGAGAGGTAAATTATAATGTACGAAACCCTCTGAGCTTGGCAAACTAGTATCTGATTTAAAATCTAGCAGTAACTGTGTTCCTCAATAGATTATTGACAACGAAGTTGTCCTACTGCTCTTGGTATTTCTCTTCCAGGTCTGCTTATTTAATAGCTTTGAGATCTTTGTGGTGTGCTGTGGGGGCTGTATGGGTAAAGAGCTTTTTTCTCTGTTTTTGAAGATGGGAAAACAGAGCTGCAAAAAGCAGAACAGTTAATCCTGGGTCACCAAGCAGCTCAGTCAGTGCTGTACTCTGCCTATTACAGAACGGGGCAAATCTTCTATTCCTGGTGAGCTGGGGCCCTTCCCAGGCTTCTTACTCACTCTGCTTGGCATTTAAATTCAGGAATAAGCTTAGTGTATGGGAACTGCTGAGTAAGGGCCTGAACCTCTGATTGATCACCTGAGGTGAGCACTGAGTCAGCCAGAGGAGCACAGGTGAAGGCAACTCACCTGTGTGCCGGAAGGGGTGGAGCCTGGCTGCACCTCTCCTAGCCCTATTGAAGAGCTGGCTACCAGTGGGGAAAGATCTCTTCTGGAGGTCACCTTTGCTTGTGTTTTGTGAGTGAGCCCAGGATAGGGGTAAGCCTTCTGTTTATTCTCTTCGGTTATCGTAGTCTGCTTTGCCTAACTCTCTTGTTTATTTTGTGATTATAACATCCTAATATTCTTTGATTAAACACTTAGGAATCATAAAAAGCCTATGCTAAGGTCAATGTGTGAATCTGGCCTTCAGGGCACTGGTTGCAGGGTAACTCGGATCACCTCCTAGAATCTCTCTGCATTGGCGCTGCATCCATGTGTTAGGTTGTTTCTGTCTTTGAGATCCCTTTCTGCAAAAAAGCTGAGTGTTCACCAGGGTTGAACACTTGCTGGGAACGATAAAAATGGTCTAGATGCACATGATTCAAAACATGAGACAGCAATGTTTGGTCAGGACTACAGCTTTCTTTGGTAAAGCGGGTGGGGCCATATTCCCACTTGCCATTAGCGGACTGTTTCGGTTGAAGTGAGCAGTTCCATGCCAGTGGGGGCCGGAGCCATCGCAGCCTGAGCGTGAAGGGGTTGAGAGCATCTGCAATCTGATGTGAGAGCTAGACCACTGGGTTCTGGGGTTGGTGGTGTCGCAAGCAGGAAGATGGCTACTTCACCCTACCCAATAAGAATTTCATTCTTTCCCCTACCCCCTAACTAGTAGCCCTCAATGGGCTTTTCTCGGACTGGAGGAATTTCGGTCTTTGGAAGAATTCAGATAAATCCCCACAATCATTTTTTGCTGTAGCTTTCTAAGGCATGATGGCTGTGTACTGTCATGCTCCAATTTCTCTGCAGTGGGAAGGGAGGGCTTGGAATCCACTGTATATTGATTTTTAAGCCCTTCTCTAAACTTCTTTTCATCAGACTTCAGAGATGAGAGAAAACAGTTTGGAGATCATCTTATCTGTTATTGCTGTTGCCTCCTGGAAGCCATTAGGAAGTGATATTAATGAATAGGAGAGGGAGGGCTGTTTTTTTTGTGGTGATGCATCTTTTAAGTTAGTGAAAATTGCTGACTTGGAACCTGGTGTTACAGAAAATGAAAGCTTCTTGCAAGCTGTACATTAAGGTTTTGCAGATGATAAACAAGGCAGCTCTTCCAGGCAGAACTTTAACAATATTGTTCCAGTCGTGCGTTTTTTCATTATAAATCACTGCAGTAATTTTATTCTCCAATTATAGCTAAAATTTTATCCATGTAGAAAACAGATTTGTGATATGATATGAGACAGCACCAGAACCATCATTTTCAGGGCTGTCAGTAGGAGCATCTATTCCCAGTGGTAAAATTAAAGAATGATCTAAAGTCAAATACTTGTTTTTGGTAACTGAATTCTTGTCATTCCTGCCCATTGATTCTTCTGGAGCTTGTCCTTCTCAGTTAGCATCTCCTAAGCGAACCTTGCAGACACTATTTGAAAAGCTATACGGTCGTTCCTTATTGTGAGTGACTCGAAAAGGCAATAACTTAATTTGTTTGTTAGACTTTTCCCACAGTTTTACACAGGAGAGAAGTCCTCTGTTTGCTTTGCAATCAGTGCACAGATCGTATATTTGGAGGAGCTGGCAAAATGATTGTCAGTAAACCAGGCTCAGCCAGATAACATGTCTGTGCAGACTGGTTTTCAATCCAGAGAATAAATATGAGACTAAATCCAGAAATCTCATTTGAAAGACTGCGGTTTTGTCTGAGATGGTTTTGTGTTTTACCAAGTAATTTTCTTCCAGACAGCTCTGGAGGGCAGCATTGCACTTTGAAAGGGAGGACTCTTGCTATTTATTCCCTTGCTAATGGGAAAAAATGAAAAAGTGAGTTAAATAAAATAAAAAATTGAGTGTTGGGGGCAGGGGTACAGGGTCAAAAAGAATGAGAGAAGAAAAAGCACAAGAAACACCATCTGAGAGTGCTGGAATACTGGTCAGAATAGAGAGGGGGAAAAAAAGGTGTGTGTGGTGTTTTTTTTGTTTTGTTTTGCTTAAATTTATTTTTTTATTTTTATATTGAGTATTGCTTATCACACAGTATAAGGTTTAAAGCGAAATCATTGAGATATTCCAGAGTATGTTACACTGGACGATTGATCCCTTTCTGGGATGGTAAACTGCTGTTTTTCTCCTTCTCCCGCATGATCTCCTGTTATTTCTTGTTTATCCATCTCCTTCTTACCTTTCCTGTTTCCAAACAGCTGCCTGGAGTATTCATTTAAAACAACTGCTTTAAGATTAAATTGGAAGCATGCTTTGCCTGCAAGTTGCCTCCTACAGCAGCCAAAGAACCCTGAAAGTCAAGCTGTGCGTGCCAGGATCTGTACAAGCAATAGTTCAAGGCTACAGGGAAGAGTTTGAAAGCCCTTCTTTTCCTTCTGTTTCTTTCCTCCATTTTTTTTGTCTACTGCAGTCAACCTTATCTCATTCAAATCTGAGTTGTACCTTCAGTCAAGGGAAGTAAACCTGCAGCCTTAATGCCAGGTAAGGTAGGTGAGGGCTTGCAGTGGTCTGTGCTGCATCCCAGCAGGTTGGCTGATGCAACGTGTTGATGACCTTTTCCTCCAGTTCTTTGTTACTCACCTTTTTAATAGCGTCTGTGGTCCAAAATAGGCTCTCAGACTTTCTGCCAGTAGGCTTATATGAAGTGGAGCTGTAGCATCTCACAAAGAGGTGGCTACAGTGCTCATAATCCAAACTCTGGTGCTGAAAGCTGCTTTTGTGTCAAGTTTGCCTTGATACTGTAGCTGACATTAAATGGGGGTACTCTTGTCTTATTATGTGATTATGAACCCCTGTTTCGATTTAGGGCGTTTCACGTTGTTATCTTTTTAGTCTAACACTCAAGAGTGTTAGAGTACAACATAGGACTTGATGTTGCTGGGAATAAGCAGTGGAATGAGCCCCTGGGTTATGATACAGTCTCAGCATTACCTGTTATGTTGCGTTTACAGAGCTGGGAATTCAGATGAGCAGGCTTTGTCAAAAACAAAGCCCCAAAATACCACCACTGACAACCAAACAATAGCAAAAAAAAAAAACAAGCCAAAACAAACAAAAAGCCTTCAAATCTAGAAAGCCAAAACTTTTTTTAGTAAACTTGTCTCATTGTACAGTATTCCAAAGCTGAAACTAACAGGAGAAGAAGAATCAGCTTGGCTGACTGCATGGTTTACCAATTCAGCAAGGGGACTTGGATCTGGTATCCTACATGACAGGTGGGAACTTAAATCTTAGACTGTTAATGGTTTCCTGCTTTTTCCCTGCTTTTAGTCTGTTTGTGGAAAAAAAATTCCAGAGGCTGAGACTTGTCCTGATCTGGTGCAGGCAATCTTTGCAAATGGTCAGTACTTCTTCAGGAAGAACACTATAGTGCTTATCTAGTTATAAGCTCTGCAAACGTGTGCTAGAACTCGCACAAGGACAAGCCTTTATGTTTGAATAGCAACCTTGTAAATGGCATTGATTTAATTGAAATGAGAAGTTATTCTTTCCTCATATATTTATACCTTTCGGAAAGAAACAGGCAATATGAGGAAATGTTTTACTTTGGCTGAAAGTACAGATAGGGCAGGGTATAAAAGACCACATGAAGATTAATTGCTCCTGTTGAAATTTAGCGTGACTGCACAAGGTGAGATGGTTTAATTATTTAATCATAGTGCTGCCTTTGGCTTTCGAGGCCAGGAGCGTAGTGATTTTGTTCCCTTCCCCACCTTCCTGCGTTTAATTTATGTGTCTTCATGTACCTAACCTTCCTGCTCCCTGTTTGAGTTGGAATAGGGATTAAAATTTATTTCTTGGAGTGATGGTTTATCCTTGTGCCTTTTGTGTGTCTCGCGTCAGTTCTAACTGATGGACTATACTCATTACGATTGATGGAGTGCAGTGATTTATTGAAGGCTTTGGCAGTTGTTGTAATTGTTTATTCACTCAAATTCCAGAAGAGTCTAGGAGCTTTCAAATGGACTGAAGGTCTGGTTTGAAAGAGCTATATAAAACTGCTGTGTGATTCTTCGCTGTTTGAATGCCTTTTCTCTTCTTCAGTAGATGCCTCAGACAACTAATACAGATAACACAAGCTCTCTTGTGATTTGACTCAAGCCTTAGGATTTCTTTCCTTCTGTTCCAAGTCTATTACAGTGTTGCATTGGAGGGACAAAAAGCGTTCTTTTAAACCCAGTGAGAATTAAGGGGAGATGGTGCTGAACTAGCAGCAACCTTCTTGCTGATTTTAGTTGGCCTACAGGTTATGTGCCTGGACGCTTAACAGAAGACAGCGTTTTCACATGTGTACTTCATTGCAATTGATGTTATCCAGTCAGCCTAGCTTGCTCTCCTGTTTTCCCAATGACTCTGCCTGTTCTCTTTTCTGTGGGCTGTCCTGCCACTTAGTTTAGTGCTTGTGCTGCAGCTTGTTTTGCTTGATGATATGTTTGGTGCCCTATGCCCTACAATTGTTTCCAGGACTGTCAATAATACATGGCATTATTATCACAACTGTGCAGCATGCTGCTCTAGTTAGTTGTAACATTCTTTCTCCTCTCATTGTTTTGTGTTTCCTTGTAATTACTTGTGAAGTTTCACAAGGGTTATTTCAAAATCTTGGCTTAAGTACCAACAGAAAATTAACTGATGTTGAAGTGAGTGTTTTGAAGCCCCGTTCTTCATATGCAACTCATCTATGGAAAATGCTGGGCTGTTGCTTACCAGGACTGAAGTGACCTGGCAGCACAGCTTGCTGAGTGTACCAGGCTGAGTGATGTAGGGATGCAAGGGAGATGGTCTGGAAACCATCTGTTTAAACCCCTGCTAGGGCACACCTTGCTTTTCCCTACTTAAAACAGCCAAATTTATTTCTTTTTTTTTTTTTTTTTTTTCCCCCTGCCTGCATGTCAGTCTTGGGTTGTGCATTCCAGCTGATCACACGTACCTCGAAGTGCTTTTCCCCTTTGCGATTACTTTTAAGATCCAGGGTTTGAACTTCATTTGCTATTCCCCATCATCTCATGAAATATCAGCGGTGCTGTGTGCAAAGCTTTATTGGTTCCTTGGCTGCCTTCATAACTTAGAAGCGATCTAGAGATTTGCTGGCACCTTGAGAGTCAGGAAAAAGAAGGGAAAGAAGCAATCCAATTTCTATGACACTGTATTAGTAATATTTATTGCATCTTAACTTGCGTGGCATTGTTCATTCATCAAGCTTATGTTGAGCGATGGTGGCTGCAGGATTATATCAGTACAAAAAGACAAAATTTGGTTTCTTTGTTTAAAAATTGGCTTTCCATTTACAACTTACCTTTGGAATAGGCTTTCTGGTCTCATCAGCACGAAGCGTTATTTTTGCATTGATCTTATTGATCCCATTTTATCTAACTTCCAGAGAAATGGCATTTTTAGCTAAGTGACGATGCTTATTGATAGTTGGTGCCCTAAGGATTCAAACAGTGCACTTCATTACAGGATTTCACTGTACTCCTTCAACACGTTGAAGATTTTCTCAGGATTTCAGTCTGCTATGCAAAGCAGATTTATTTTACAGATGAACACAGCATTTCCTGAAGTGAGATAATGACTAGCTATTGGCAGCTAGTGTCTAAAATTATCCCTGTACAATGGACAGGGGTGAAAATGTAAAGCTCACATTCAAGTCTAAGGAGAATTATTATTCTCTATGTGTTTTAGTTGCTGGGACAATGCTTGTCTGTCACACAGGTGAAAGCTCCATTCAGAGGGCATTGGAAGCAATAGCAAGGTAAGCTACCTCCAGGGCTCCTCTCAAAGCATCGATGAATGTCAGTGGGTGACACTTCTGCGTGGAGGAATTCAGTGGATACACCTTTGCTTCATATCCACTTCAGTGTCAGATGTCATTCTGTCAGACTGCTCCTCTGCTGCAGCCTGTCACACAGCAGCAAACCTAAATGGAATATTGGTGGGAAGGTTCAACTTCTACTGTCATACCACCAACTGCCTCTGATGTTGTGGGCCTACATAATAAAATAGGAGGCATTACTTTTGGAGCAGCCCTCTATTCTATTCTCATGAGTATTGATGCTGTGGGAAGGCAAGCAAAAACGTTCTTGCAGAGGGAATGGTATGTAGTCAACAGCAATACTGCAGCACTGTATTGTCAGCAGTGAGTAACACCTCCCTCTCCCCCCAACTCTGGGGTTGGCGTGGATCAGATTTATGGTGGCCTGCTTGCGCTGCTGATGTAGCATTTTTTGGGGACATAGGAATTCACTCTGTTCTGTGAATGGATACAGATCATTAATTTGGTCACAGAACAATGCTTGTGTTATTTGATGCGGAGAAGGCTGTTTCGTAACGTTAGACACAGCACTTGCCCACCTTACTGATGGGCTTCGCTTGCTGCATACTACCAACTGATAGCGAAATGCCAAATGCAGCTGTCAAGTCTGTCTCCAGATGCTAAGGGTAGCTTTTGCGTGCGTTCTGTGAGTGATGGTGCTTCAGTGCTCAGCTGTGTTGTGTTGGCACTTCAGGATATCCTCTGTGCAGCTCTTCTGCCTTCGAGCTCAGGGTGAAGTCTGCAATGCTGCAGTACTACAGCATTGCTGTTCCAGCTCTTTTCTGCCTTGCTGTTATGATAGGGAACTTGGAGTGAGGGCATTTGATGGATAATTGAAGCTACTAGAAATTCCTCTCTGCAAAATGACAGCTCTCTTCCCATATCTCCCCTTGTGATGAATGTGCAGTTGCCAGATGGCTGGAAAAACATTTCCTTTAAGGAAGGTGTCTCATTTCAGAGAGATTAGGTACAGTTCTGTTCTCCTTGTTGTGCTGTATGAGAGCTTTGCAGTGCTCCACGCTCAAATTTAAATGCGTTGTGACTAAAAGATGCACCTCTCAGAAATAGATTAAAAACATACAGAGCAATTCTTTGCCTTTCCCGAGGGACGAACCTTCCTGTTGGTTTTTGCTGCCAATGCCAGATGTCAGAGAGCCGCTTCTCTCAGTAACCCTTAGAGCATGGGAGTGCAGGGAAAGTCACGCTGTGTTTGAAGGCTGAAGACTTTGAGAGAACTCATCTAGTTGATTACATGTAGTTTCTACTTCCAAAACTTCTGGTGTGAAATATTTTATGATTATTTACTCCCATTCGAACAACAAAATGTTTTTGCATGGTGGATACAGAAGTGTGGGTTATATTTGATGCAGAGCAGAGTCCATACAAATGAGGCTTATTTGAAAATATTATTTTTTTTTTTTTTTTCCTAGATAATGAGTAGGACTGTTTGTTTGGAGTTCTGTGTCTTTTTGCCAGGTCAAAGTATAATCTGAAACTGCATATCAGGGTCTTGTGATCCAGAAATTGGGGAAACAAGGTTAGGTCTTCGTAGATTTACAGCCCTGGGAGGCAATAAAGGCAAGAAAGAAACTGTTCTCTGCTGCACAGGTACTTCCCTGCTGTCACTTACACCCATCAAGGTTAAAAAGATTGCCCCATCTGAAAGAACATGGAGCCATTTCTGCAGTCCACACATACATAGGGTAGACAGCTGGGTTGAGAATAAGAGGACTGGAGGCAATTTCTCTGCTCCAGATAAATGGATAATAAATCAGAAACCGGTAACCAGAGCCTGTAGCAGAGGATGAAGGTTTATTTTAATCTTCAGAAAGCGTCCAGCAGCTGAGCAGATAGTCTTCTGAAAACCTGAACCAGAAACCAGCTTGTTACTTGAGTGGCATGCCCTTGTTAAAATATGATGCTTCTCTAAAGCTCAAGCCTTGCTTCATTTCTGGATCTGTTTTGCTATGTTATACCTTGAGCTCAGGTGGTTTAGGAGATTTTTTGGAAGGAAATTCCTTAGTTCCTGGGGATTTTGAACTTTGTGCAACTTAAATTGGACATCAGTCCTCTCTCTGTGTCAGCCTGCTCAGCAGCAAACGAGATGGTTGGTGGCATATAAACCAGGTTACTGGAATGCTATACGGCTGGTAGGAGGGCTGTCCCCAGGGAGTGGCAGATTTGTGTAATATCTGTTACGAAATTTGTTGAACCTTTTAATGAATGTGGTTGAAGTGTCTGTCAATAACACAACGGGAACAAATGGAGCATGTCATTAATTAAAAATTCAGACAAGTCTATACTTCAATTATTATTCCTTTTGCTTCCTGTGGGATTTTGGCACAGAAATAGAAGCATTACCACCGGAGTGGTAGGATGTTTAAAAAATTTATTTTAAAGATTTGCATAGGAAAAGAAGCTGGGGAATAGAAAGTGACCAAATTACTTGTATTTATAATCAAACCAATTGCTTCTGGAGAGCTATGAACAGAATTTCATCTGTCAATTCCAATAGTTTATTGTGAATAAACTCAATCAAAAGTCACTTGCTAGATGGCAGGATTTTTCATAATAACTACCACATGAATGGCATATATATATTTGCTGTAGTTTTGCAGCTGCTTGCATGAGTAAGAACAGCATGGGGAAATCTGTATGGAAAAACTGCAGCTATAATGTCTAGCAGTTTTTGCGTAAAAGTGATGGCAAGGCTTTTCCAATCCTGTTTGCTTTGCCAAAAGGCATGCGTATCTTTTTGAAAGTGCCTGATGTTAACCCCTCTGTCAGACCTCAGCTCCAAGCTTTGGCACTGTGCTGTGTCTCTGATAGGCCTGTGAGTGACACTTCTCTGCTGTTTGGTGTTGGGAAGGTTATCTGAGGTGTAACTCGCTGCCGTGTTCCTGCAGTACCTTCTTGCTTACTAGAAAAGCTCTGCCTTTCCTTACCCAGGTCTTTTGATCTCAAAATGCTCCATTTCTTCTAGCGTTTGACTGGTTTGATCAGGAAGCAGCCTTGTCCTCTCCTACCAGGCACACGGGCATATTCCTCATTGTTGAGCCCGATGGCCAGTTACAACCCTACCTATCAACATGCTCACAGTAGTAGACCAAGAGGGCTCTCGCGTTTCATGGCAATAGATGCCAGGCTAGTGAAGAGTCATGCTGCTGGACACCATGTGCATGTGTCCTTACTGACATTTTGAAATAGCCCAGTGCTGAGGTATGTCCCTCATTTTGCCAATATCGATCCTGAATGTATGGTGCACTGATTGCTTGTTAATTACACATCATTAATGAGTCAATAAACTGCTTCAATCCTGATTTGATTTTTTTAACTGCAAAATGAGCAGTTTTTCTCTGTGACAAGCACTGCATGCTTCTCTTAGGATGTATGAGGCCAGGGCGCACTGTCGTATCTTATGAGTGATGGCAGGAAAATGAATGACTGCAGTCTCCACGGTTGCATAAACCTTGCAAGAACACCTTCTTATAAGGATCAAGGCTGTTATTGGGCACAGGGCAGCATTTCTTCTAATCTGTTTCTGCTGGTTCTTGAAAGACTTGATGCTCCAGTGACTTGTATTTGAGATTTATCCCAGCCATTGGGAGAACCAATTCCCTCCCGCAACTTCTGAATAGTTGTGTGGCTTAAATTGTGAGCCAGAATTTTTGAAGAAATTTGTGAAGTATGCTCTGATGTGTTGTTCCCAAAATGCTTGCTAGACTTGGGCAAACAGGGCTAAAACTCACAGAAGTTGGTCTGAAAAAATCATCACCTCAGTTCTTCATTTGAAACGTGGGAACTTGTTGCCCTGAGAAGATGTGGGTCACTTGCTGGAGATATTCAAGGCTAGGTTCGATGGGGCCCTGGCTAGCCTGATGTACTGAAAGGTGTCTCTGCTCACAGGAGGGAGGTAGGAACTACATGAGCTTTAAGATCCCTTTAAGCCCAAACTGTTCTATGATTCTCTAATAGGGGTTAAATAAGCTAAATACATGTTGCTTAGTTATTTTTCTCCTGCTGTGCAGTTAGGAATGTTTGGATGATGCTAATGTGTCTCTTTTTGCATTAGAATTTTCTGTTGTTGCAGTGGTACTTAAGTTCTGTTTGCACAAAACAGCTGAAGGCATTCTTGTAGACTTGACATATGCTGAAGCCAGGATGCTGTGAAACTTGTACATCCCTATATGACATGCATATGTGTGTACAGAGCTGCACAGAGGTGCCAGTGGGAACAACTCATTGTCTCTGCTGTGCTGTTACCTAATGAAATTCCCTGTAATCTTTAGCGTAGCAACTTTGCTTATTGAGAGGTTTTGACGTTTCTGTAAATAAATCAACTTTCTACTTGAAGTATTCTGATCCATCTCCTCTTTTTTCTCTGCTTCTTTTGGTAGGACAGATGAAGTCAAATCCCACTACGCAGGCCATGATATTGCAGTGGCAGTTCCCTTTGAGCCTTTTGGCAATAGGAGTATTTGCTTTAGAGCTCTACATCATATTAGAATCTATGGAGAGCCATTTTGTGCCTGACAGGAGATTTATAAAGGGCAGCATTAGCTGCAGTTTCCAGTCAATAGGTTTCCTTCTCATTGACACAAACAAAACAATAGTTTTGAAATATTTAAGTACAACTTTGCCTTAAAAAAAAAAAAAGTATTTCTATTACTGCTGAAAGTGGCAATCTGGTGGAAATGAAGTTGAATAGGACAGTGGGACCTGGCTGAAATTACTGTTTAATTTTATCCATCAAATTAGAAATATAGGAGCAGAATGAAAAGGAGGGGTGTACATGTATATGGTATTAGTGTGAAAGATAAATGCCCTCAGTTCAGCTTCAAAATGCCTACCTTTCTTGAAGTCAGGCCTCTGAATCTCAGTAAAGTTGAATCGCTGCTTTGTGTTTTGAAGGACTTGATAAGCTTTTAAGTTTCTCAAAGGAGTCTTCACAAATGTAGAATCTTAAGGAAAAGGTAACAGTTTTCAAAAAGAGCAGAAGCTTCCAAAAGGGCAGGACCTTCTTTTTCACTCTCCCACAGCTGGTGCAGCGGTTCTCTACATTGCTTGCTATGGAGTACCACCAGTGGTACCAGATAAAGGCAAACGTAGTTCCATAACCTGGAAAGACTTTCTTGTCATAAGAAAACAACACGGGTTGTCGGTCTCTCGAATTTAGGATTTTTACTGTCTCTCCTTTGTAACTAGCATACAATAAGTCCATAGATTCAGTTTTTTTCTGGCTTTGGTGAAGTTTTGAGTTTGGCTGTTCTACATTCTAGTAGATTTTAGAAACAACTGGCAATCCTGCATGTTTTGTGAATAGCTCAAGATTTTTTCTAGGAATAATTTTAAGTATCTGGGTTTCAGTGGCTGTTGCTCACTTGGATATTTGAGTGTACTATTTGGTTTGGACTTGAGTTGAGGAATGCATGTGAGCACAACACTGGTTCCCTTGGAATTCTCTTCCTTGTGGGCAGACCAATCAGAGATGTGTGCACCTGAGCATGGGTGCTGGAGTGCCCCATTTACCTTGACTGCCAGATCTCCCCAGGTAGCCTTGTGCTCATCCATGGGTTTCCATGGTGCACCGTGTGGAAAATGGGACCAATTTTACTGCTGGTAAAGACAAAATATAGGTATCATAAAATCGGAAAGGGGCTTCAGTTTGGAATGGGTCTTTGAAGTCCATCTTATCCAGCTCCCAGTATGATCTTACAAACAACATTGCTGCAAATTGTACCTTGCTCATGCCCTTGTTACCAGTTGGTACTGCAGGTTTACCTTTTATTTCAAAAGAGGTACCAGCTGGAAAGTTGACAACTGTAGTTTGGTTTTTATCAACATAACTCTTTCTGAAACCTTTATTAATTAATTGCAGTCATTGTCTGGGTGTTAGAGTGAACTTCAGGTATTTTTTTTAAATGTGCTTTGTTTCAGTGGTTCTCATGACACAGCGTGTTTATTTTTCTGTTTTATTGAGTGAAGTGTCTGGAGAGAACTCTTCTCTTGTTGGTTGGACCACTGGTATTTCATACGATAGTGCTGGAGTCGCTTTGAACACGCTTCATTGCCTGCTGGGAGAAGGCAGAATTCCACCTGGTAGTAACATTTGTAGCAGCACCGCCATCTGTGCCCACTGAATGTGATTGCGGTCTGCAGCAGTCTTTCATTTGGGCATACTTCACATGCTTGTCCATTGGAGTTCTTGTAAGAAGAGTCCTGGAGTTTGTGGGGATATATCTGGACAAGTGGGTATTGATAAGCACTTTCAGAGCAAACACATCCTAGTTTTATGTAACAGATTATTGATGGTAGCAAAAAGATGTCTGTTAGCTGAGGCAGAGGAAAAGCAAATTCCTAAATAAGAAAATATCTGTGTTCAAGTTGACAGCAGTGATGTTCCATTTCCATGCTGTGTGTCTGAGGTGATCTCTGTGGGCATGGAAATTGTGCTAGACTCTTCTGTATGTAGTATTTAGACAGCTAAAGGCAGAGTTCTGTAATTAAGGATTAAACTTAGATAACCAAGATATTTCAAGGCTGTTATTTTGGTTAAGTGTGCAGCAAACTTTATTTCTTACAGAGGAACTGACCAAACCGATTGGTGTTTAAAAGCAGAGTACTAGAGTTACTGACCTTCTTCCTATCCTGCTGGGAAGATTTGGACTTGTCTGTGCTGCTCCTCAACGTGATTGTTGATGAACCCTTTAGATTTCGAGCTGTGGGTAGCCAGAGAAATCCAACAGATTTCTGTGAACTCTAATGTTCTGTCTGATATGACTTTTTTTGCTGATGTTTTTCAAGTCTACTTTGAACAGGGAAAATGGGATAAATGTTATCAACAGAATAAATCTAGTGGGCAGATTATCTTCTTGTCCTTCTCTTTGGATTCGCTTTTGATTTAATATCACTCAGGCTGGGCATGTGTATGTCCTGTATGCTTTGATCAGACTCTCTCATCTAGCCTTGTTTTTATTGAGGAGCAGCAACCAACGACCTCACTGGTGTGTGAAACCCAGACAAGTTATATGTAAATGTTTGAGATGTATTTCCTTAAGAAATGAACCTTCATTTGATGGTACAAATGGTATGTTTTTTTTTTGCCTTCCCCTGTTAAATTTCGAAGGATGTTAATTGTAACCTAATGAGAATAGAGTAGCTATGTTAAAGGCATGCTGTTCTTCTGAGGTTCATTTTGAAACTGGCAGTGGCCAAGTGGAGAGTTGTGTGTTAATGCTGATGCTGAGGAAGAGAGAACTTCTAGCCTGGCCAGCGTGTAGGCAGCTTCAGGCTGGTCTTCAGTGGGAGTGTTGGGAGGGAGCTGGGGTGTGCAGAAATGGAAGAGAACAGAGAGGAAGGGGAAGGAGGTTGCAGACGTGTCAGGAGCAAGTTCATTAGTTCTAATTCTTAGAGAAGAAAAAGGCGTTGTTTGATTATTATAAAAATGGTAATAGAGCAGGTCGCTGGATAAAATAAGTGAGCAAAAGGTAAAGAGCAAATTCTCATGTTTGTGTGAAGTGCAGCCATTTCTAATTTTTTTTCTGCACTTGCAAAAAAAAGGTCATGTTGTTGACTGTGTCACAAGCTGCAAGGTTGCTCTGAACTGTGCTGAGGACAGAGCCAGTGTGCAATTCAGACAGCCATAAACATTTTCTTTTCCTTTTCTCCCCCATCTGTTCTCATGCTTGCTAATGCAGAGTGTTCCCAAGTCCAACCGCAAATGTAATGAGCATTGCCTCATTGCACGACAGAGCAATCATGTTGTCATTAACACTGGTTATGGTTTTCTTGTTTAGGCTTTCATTAACCCAAGCACTGGCAGTGGTACCAACAGGATAACAATTTATACCTTATTAGCAATACTGCTGCAAATGGCAACTGTAGCAGAGAGAAGCTGGCTCTCGCGAGTACTACAAGAGCAGATTGCATCTTCACTTCCACACTACCTCACCTGGCCTGAGCTTCTTGTTACAGGTTTCACCATAATGCCTGCTTCAGAGTGCTTAAAAAAAGCATTATAACAGGACCAAAACAAACTTCTTTCCTTTCCCTTCCTACAAAAGAGCCTTGTGTTCTGCTTGCCTCCCTTTTTACGTTCATTTGTTTCTATTCTTCCCACTTGAGCTACCTCTGGCTCTTGCACTTTCAGACCGTCCCACTGTGTTGTACAGAGTGCTCTTTGTTTTCGCTTTTTCTTATGGCCAATCTCCAGCTGCTTGGAAATTTTTGTCCAAGACCTGTTGTTGCTGCAGCCTGAGCTTGCTACACAGCTCGTCAGAACCAGTGGATCTGAGTTGTTCAAGTGAGCCTCTAGGTGGGAATTAAACAAAAATTTCCATTGAAAGGCTTGAAAGTTTTTTTTGGTAAATGTTGTCCCACAATAACTGTGAAGCGTTTTTCGATTAACAGAAGTCTCACTTGTGCTTTTTCTGTCGATACTGCTCATCTCCTGACTGCTGACCACCAGCAGCAGTGCTAATTAAAGAGGACAGTGTGGGCAGGCAGAGTGCTGCCATGAAGCACAATGAGCCAGTGTGTCAGTACTGCTGTCTAGAAGGCGCAACAAAGAGAAGCACAACATGAAAGCAAACAGCTTGTAAAAAGCAACTGGAACTTTTTCTTTCTTTCTGGCAATATTTTTAGAGAAATGGCATCAGTTACTGCTCCAAGAGCATCCCTGATGCTCCTTCAGGCTGCTTGGGGTTCAGGGAATCTGTCTCGCTCGATGTGCAATCTGCAGTGAGGGTTGGTGGTGATGGCCTTATCTACACTTGTTCTGTAATATCTGCACCTAGTCAGGTTTATTACCCGTTTCACTTACTGTGTACTGATGTACCTCCTGGGCTGTTGCCCTAGCAAGCATTAAACAGAGTATACAACTTGAACTACGTTTTCTGAAGCAAATGGAATAAAAACGGGGCAGTTGTGCCATACTTTTGTCGTGTCTTCAAAGCAGTGCTGAATATGGCATTTCACAATTCCTTATTCTGTGAAACAGAAGCCCTAAGATGAAGCCAGCAGGAAATTAAAAGTTGAAAGATAAACACGTACGAAATTGAGAATGTAATTTAAGATTGTGGTGATTGTTAGAAAACCTTTATCAGTGAATTGATGTAGACACTTGTGTGTAACAGTTAGCAGGCAAATCTGCTAGGAGCTAGTGCAGTATGAATAGTAAGTAATAATTAGTAATACATTACAAAGATGAAGCACCATTTCCAATCCTGTTTTAGAAAGAACAACACAATGATCATAATATTTACTTCACTGCAAATGCCCATTCTTGATTTCTGAATATTTGAATTTTTTAAGGAGTCCAGGCAAACCGTTATGTCTGATACTTCGTGTTTTTTCTAGACTGTTCCTCTGGTTTCTTTTTTAAAAGCAAATGACTTTATTTCTAAGAACAGGCAAATACCTTTTGACCCATCAGTTAATGATAATAATTTAAAATGAACTGTATTGTTAGTAAGAGGTAAAAAATATGTGAAACAATTGGAGACATAAATAAGAATTTGTATGGAAGGTTCAACAGTTTTGAGTCTGCTTTGGGTACAGCTTACCTTATATGGCACGTATGAAAATCTAACAGATCTGTGAATTTATAGTTCTGCCTCTTCCCTTACTTTGAAATGAAGTTACATGTCTAGTTCAAGAGGTCACAATCATAGTTACTATTTGTATTCATTAGAAAATAATTTTCTAAGTCATTTTTCTTCAGTAAATGTGACAAATTCATTTGTGCTTAGAAATTTTTTTCGTCATTAATCTTTGGCAGATGGTGCAACTGGTTTTGACAAAGCTAACCTGTAAGATCATTCGTTTTCCTGCATAATTAACAGAGGGCCTTGAAGTTGAGACTTTAAATATTGATTTGGTCACATAGGAAATGAATTAATAATCAATTATAATGTAATCTTGATAAATATATTAACAGCTTGTTTAGAAACCTGTATGCTGGCCAAGTACTTACTGTCACAATTGTGCTGCATTGTGCATAAATGGAAAGATTTGGGGCTAGCTATTCCAGCTCCAGCTAATGTTCCTATGTTGTAAGAAGCAACTCATATGCTAATAATTACTGTAGAGTTGTGCTTTCTTATGTTGCAGGCTTTGTGCAGTGCAGTACACAAAATCCCTTTTCTAGTGGGTGGGTACTTCTCTAGCAGAAAAAAAAAAGTAAACTGTTTGCTATCCTTGAAATGTTTATTCAATTTACTGAATCTGTCATCAGACATAAGAAGGAAGGCATTTATACGAGTTGTCACCAACAAGTTACACTTGTAATGTACCCAGGAATCTCCAGAGACTTGAGGAAATCTGCTTAGATGTCATGGCAACTTTGCATCCTGTAAGATTGGATTTCATCATTGCACAAAGCTGTACGAGAATCTTATATCTTTATGTTTACTGTTGATGTTCCAAATTTATTCTGAGCATGCACTGATCCTCAGGAAATCTTCATCCGTGCCATCCCAGAGTGCTTTGAGCTATTGCAGGAATCCATGTAAATAGATCAGTATCTCTCATTTTCAGCTGATCTTTCCCTTTGAGTTGAGTGAGGTTGCTTGAAATGCGAAGTTGAACAATTTTCTTCAGGTCTGAGGCTATCTGGAGGAAAGGTTTGGAAGCCAGGGCTGGAAGTGTTACTGCAGCCAACTATTAGTTGAAATATTAACAGAAGGTTTTTAATCATTACTTGTCTTTTACGTTAATTGTTTCTTACTGCTTCTCCTTGTTCAGTTCCCTTTGCTTTGCTAGCCTTTTGAAAACACTTCTGTTGAAATAATTTTTGTGTGAAATAGTAACACTAGGGAAAAAAGTCCATCTTGATTTTCTTGTTTCAGTTCAAGAATGAACTTGGACTAAGAGCACTTGTTGCAATCCTACTCCTTATGCGTAAGCTCCAATGTAAGCTTAATCTTAGAGCCCCCCCCTTGATATCCTAATCTTCACTGTTGGGATAACTGGGAAATAACCAGCTTGATCTGTGTGAGAGCTACAGGCTTTGAACCCTCATATTAGCAAGAAAGAGGGTTCTCTGGGGCTCTAACAACCTGGGAGGTGTAAGGTAGTGCTGGAGGAATGATGATGGCTGTGTAGGTATTTGGCTAGGTTTTGACAGCTTGCAGATTTTGTTCTTGCTCTGTTTAAAGGCTCAGTTGTAGCTTCACGAGGTGGACCCAGAGACCAAATCAAGGCATTTTCCAGCTACGGGCACTGTGGTAGTTAATTGTGAGGAGGGCATATCTGTACTGTTTCCATGCTTCTCTTAAGAATGAGGCAAAGAATTCAGAAAAAGAACTTGCTAAAACACTTCTTGTTTCCAGTGATATTGCTAAGGGGATAGGCAGTGTGCAATCAGTTCACTAAATGGGCATGGGTAGCATTATCTATTGTTTTGTTTGGATAATTATTTTTTACTATCTTGTTTATTCTTTCAATATTAAGCAGAGTATATTTTTTTTTTGTGATCTATGGTGAACATTGGTCTACATCTGCTTTACACTGCTAGTAGTACCCTGAATTGCTGCGTGTTCATTCCAGTATAGAGTAGTCCCAGTAAAGGTTCCGGAGGAATGGTCAGATTTGGCAGGAAAAAATCTATACAGTATACAGCTCTGTGGAGCAGCCATTTCTGGAGTAATATCCCTGGGAGTTCATTGACTTCAGGATCTCCCTTCTGAGCTGTAGGTCTGTGCCTGGTGTTGCTGCGTGTGGCAGTTCTGAAGTTGTGCTGGCTCTCTTGGCTTTCCCCCATGTCCTCCCAGTGTGCTACCATGTCTGTTTTGGGACAAATCACCCTCTTCTGAAATGTCCTTGAGCCTTTAATGGGTTTTGCAACAAGTCATTAGAGTGTCTTATGCAAGTGCATCGGGGGGTTAGCTAGTGACTCCTTTTACCTTCCATGGTTATGAACGTCATCAAAACCAAGCCGAGCTGCTCATTTCATAGCTGCATTTACCAGCCTATAAATCAGGCTTCCACTTTTTACTCAGCTGAGGTGTATTTTGGAAACCAGCCTGGAGCCTGCAGTAACATCTGATGACCAGGTGCTGCTGTTCACATAGCAAATGAAATACAAAACTCCTGTTGGAGAAGGAAACTGAAATAAACCCTCAACCATTAAATAACCCTTGTTTTGTTTGTGTTTTCTGCTTGAGGGCATGGATTCTCTCTGTTCTCCCTTAAATGTTGTAATGGCATGTTTAAAAGGCAGTCTTGTAAAGCTGCTTCCCTCCCACTTTAATTACAGATGCTTATAAAGAGCATACATGGGAGAACCAAGTGTGACTTTCTCATACATCCCAAGTCTTACTGGAGTTGAAGGACTGGTCTGAACATGAGGAAAGATTCTAGGACATGTTTATTTTCAGAGATCAGCTTGTGCGCTCAAACCTTGAAAGATCTGTTTAAGAAGTAGCTAAGCTGCTTATAAAGGTTTTAGTTTTGATCTTCTCTTCCTGTGAGTTTTTTATGAAGCATGAGAGCAGATGATTTACAGTAAAAGAACAGTAAATCTGAGAGTAAAGGAGAAATAATCACTGTAATTCTATTGAAGTTAGTCTAAGCTATTGTCTAACTGATTAGATCTAGGGCAAACAGCTAGCTCTTACAGATGGTTTGTGAGAAATGCTTTGGAACTCTTTGCCTAAATATTTTCAGAACTATTTTTAATGATGTTTTGTGGAAAAGACTCCAATTCCCTCGAGGCTGTTCAGAAAGTCCTTGAATTCATTTATTTAATTATTCTAGCAAAAAAGGAATCAATTACTTTCCAGGTCTGTCTAGATCTTCTGAACAGGTAAATTATCATTGAAAGAGTGCCTGGGGTGTGTTGGCAGGAGGCACAGGGCAAGCTTCAGCTGGCTTTGGATACGGCCAGAGTCACATCCAGAGACACTGCAGTGTGTAAACACCCTCTGGAGCCCTGTAACTGCTGGCAGAGAAACTGCTTTGTTGTTGTTTGCTTGCTTAATCCAGAGTAGTGAAACCTGTTGCTGTTATGTTGGTCTATGCTATCAATTCAACTGAATGTGAATGTAAGCATATGAAGAAAGACGGGGCGGAGGGGGAGAAGTGCAAGTCCACTGTTGTGCGATAGTAACTCTTCAAATTGCGACATCAATTATATTAATAAAAGACAACAGGTTCATTTAGCAACGTGGCTGAGATGGGGGGTGACCTTGTTTCTTGTTATAGCAGCTGAGAGGACACGCTCTTTGACAGCTCCTTGCTTCTTAACCCTGAGTGCCTTTTAAGAGTGAAACCTTAAAACAAGTTCTATAGAATTAACACTTGACATCAGAAGACCTTTTCTTAAGCAGACAATAGCTTGAAAGGATTGCTACAAAAGAAAGGATCTGAGGGGGATGGATACAGTGCTGGAGCCTGCTACCCAGTGCTGTTGTAGCCAGTTTTGTCTGACAGTGATACGCTGCAGACTGGAGCAAAAGCAGTTTGGGAGACGAATGAGATCTCAAAAAGAAATGGTGTTGAACTGGAGAAACAGTCTTCAGTCAGTAATGTAAGAATAGATCTGTTGAGCCTTGGAAAAAGCTTGAGAAGAATGTGAAAGCTGTGACACTGTTGATTTTGAAATTGAGACTACAGAATCTGATATACTATGGACATTTTGACCTTACTCTGTTGTAAAACCATCTGTCCTACATGTGTAAATCTTCATTAATGAAGTCCTTAACGGACCAATAAAGGCTTGACAGACTTTGTTCATTTGGGAGCTCATGGTATGAAGGCGTGAATCCAGGAAAAGCATCTTGGGATCGTACAGACATGAGCATGCCCTAGTAAATGTGAGTTGGGCTGAGGTGATCCAAACTGGAGGGAACGTTAGGGAGATGCAAGGGGCTGTTCAGCTACATGAACTCCAAAATGCGCAAGAAATTTGCTTATTTTCTTTTAAGAAATACTGAGCAAAAATATGTGTATGTGTGATGGAATTGATAGAATGCTAGAATGGTTTGGGTTGGAAGGGGCCTGTAAGACCATCTAGTTCCAACCCCTGCTGTGGGTAAGCACATCTCCCTCTAGACCAGGTTGCTCACAGCCTCATCCAGCCTGTCCTTGATTGACTCCAGGTTGGGGACACCCACAACTGCTCTGGGCAACCTGTTCCAGTGTCTCACCACCCTCGCAGTAAAGCATTTCTTCCTTCTACCTAGTCTAAATCTACCCTCTTCCAGTTTGAAGCCATTTCCCTTGTCCTGTCTCTACGTGCCCCCATAAAACAAATCGTGACACAAACAGGTCACATGCTCTGTGCATGTGCTGTACTTGTGAAGGAAGCTGATGCTGTAACTTCAGTAGGACTGCAGGTCTTTGGTAGACAGAGCCACATGTTCAGATCACAGAATCACAGAATTGTAGGGGTTGGAAGGAAGATCCATGGTGTACCCCATACGAGGCCATGCTGTGTCACGCCATGGCTTAAGCAACAGCAGCCGTTTATCCAGGATGCTAACTGATGTTCTTGATCTCTGGAAATCCCGAACAGCACTACTGAGGAACTGTGTACAAATAGGAAATCAGCACTCGCAGTGTTATCTAGTATTGACCTCTGCAGACTTTATTACCACTGTTCACAACTTTTTTAGTTGCTGGGTTTTTTTTGTTTTGTTTGTGTTTTTTTTTTAATTATTATTTTTTGAGAGGGAGCTCTTTGAATGGGGGGATAGAAATTAATGTTGAGAAATTGAAACCTGCATGAAAACCTTTTTTTTCTCAGCAGTTTTGCTTGATAGGTTCAATTCTGGAAAAGACAGAAGCTTCTCTAATTAGCTGAGCCCTGGTGACCTAACAAAATAAGCTCTCTTTGGGAAGCCTTTTCAGTCATCTGGTGAAATTAATTTCTCACGAATTGCTTGGCTTCTCTGCTTGGGTCAGATCCGTAACTGTGTTCAGCTTATAATGGCACATCTGATACATGGTAAGGGTATGGTAAAGCTGTACTTCTGTCAACCTGTCTTATTCCTACTCTCTAAGGGAATAAACTTTGGTGGCCTGAATGGGATTTTGCTGTAGTTTCTATCTTTGCCGACAGCTTTTCCTGATGCTCACCTTTTGGCTCCAGATCACATTCCTGATAGACACAGGTATGTTGGCAAAAAGAGTGAAGAATTGGCTGAAAAACTGTGATGAAGGGTATGGATAGCAGAGTGAGTGGTTTGGTCACGTAGCCCAGTTTTAGAGAGCAGTTCCAGCTTCAGCCTGAGTAATGCACTTTCTGCCCTGCACCTCCCATAGGTTGGCATGTGTGTTAAAGCTGATTTAGTTAAAATTCTTTGAAGTTATGCCTTGAGATTTTAACTGAAGGTATGTACCAGATTGCCTTAAGTCATGTACCTTACAAGTTCAGAAGACAATACTGTATGTATATAGTATTAGGTAGATAAGTACACACGTTTAAACTGCTGTAAGAACGGTTTCTGTCTCAGACTGTCAGTCTGTATCAGTGATGCACTGGACGTGTGGTGTTGAAAACCCAGTGTATCTGGAGCAGGGGCTGCCCTTACGTTTTAACAGATATTGTGGGAACAGGATTACCTGACTTAATGTAGTCAAGTTTGGGTACTAGTTCTGTTCTACCCACAGCAGTGTGGAGTTGGGAGAAACAAGGTTTTGCTTCGTTTCATTACACATAGACAGCATCTGAGCCTGGGCTCCTTTCCTTCCCTGGAGCACTGGGTGCTGGGTGTGCAGCCTGTTTCAGTCCCACACAGCCTCTCCTCATGGTCTAATAGTGCTGAGGCAGAAAATCTTTACTGGAGTACTACCATTTGCACCAGCTCTTTTCCTTCCCAGCATGATGGTGTAGCTGCCAGAGTACCTACTGTGGTACCTGATCAATGATATGTGTGGTGAGCTGAGCCAGAGTTCAATTTAGTGTTAATGGATATTCCCCTCACTTTTGCTGGTGGGACCAAACCCAACAAAGAGACAGGGAATGAACAGAATGTAGGAGGGGAAGATATCCGCCTCTTCTTCTCCAGTATGAGTGTGCATGTAATGGTGAAGATAAGTCCTTAAAGCTAGCAAAACTCCCCTGTTTTGGATCTGGAATTCCTGTGGGTTATTGAATGTGTTTTCAGTACCATTTCAACGGTGTATTCAATCTCTGCTCCCAGAGCTTACAGATAATGGTTGCTTGGACTTGCATGCTGTTTTGTCACTGTAAATGCTCTCTCCTCCATTCGGTCCTCAAATTTCACTGCTTTTCAGGAGTGTGGTTCTGGGTGCGATGTGAAACATCTCCAATAGACTGTAGGGTTTCCCTTTTCTTCTCCTGTAATGCCATGATTTTAAAGCTGCAGTTTGGTGCATGCAAACATGCAGTTTGATGTACTTGATTGTGAAGCAGTGAACTGGTTCAGAGAGTGGACCTTATTTGTGAAAACGTTATCTTTCACTTCCTTGATCATTTTGGTAGACTCTTAACTGGATTAATTGAACTGACAATAACAGCTATTATAAAAACATATGGCATAGGGATAGGGATATTTTTTCCTTAGCATCTCATGTCAGTTCTGCTGGCAATAATTCCTGCTCAACGCTGAGGTGCAAATTAATGACTTAGTACTTAAACAGTGATTTTATCCCTCATCTTCCCCAATATTACTGTGCGCTAGGCAGCTATAAGGTTCAAATGGCACTACTCCCTTTTTAGTCAGCAAATCTTTCATATAAATGCACTTTCCGTTTCCTGAAGAGGGATATGTTGCTTAAAAATATCATTAGAAAATATTACTCTGTCATCTGCAGAACTGTGTTTACATTTGCTCTTCTATGGCTGCTGGCAATGACCTATCTGCATAATGCTGCGAGAGCCCTTAAAAGTAAGTATTGAAAGCTCTAATCTTTATTAAATGTGAACTGTGACCAAGGACTTAGTAAGTGTGCGTCAGGGAATAACCCTGCTGGGTGGATGGGGATGCTAGTCTAGGTTTTCTTGCTCACACATCATCCTTTGGGATCATCCTCTTCCTTGCAAAGAATGCTTTCCTAGGTTTTCATCTGGCTTGGCTTGGCCAGTTGGCAGTTTCTATGTTCATCCATCTACCTTCTGTGATTCATGAATAAACCTTACCCAAGACGATTTCTACTTGATTACAAATAGAAGCTATGAGTATAATCTCGAAGTTGAATTTTGGATCCTCGGTCAAATGCAATTGGGCTAAGAATGGAGTGATTCCTCTACTTGAACAGCCCCATGAGTTCTGAGCTGAGCGCCGCTGCTTAGCTTGCTGTCGTTGTCAGTCAATGGTGAAAAATGGACTGTTCTGCTGGGAGGTTTTTTACTGCACTAGACCTATATAAAGGCGACCCAGCTTGATGGATGGAATATGTTGCATTGTTATTCAACCTGGTGTGCTATTTTTTTTTCTTGTTTACAGAATGTGGCACAATAATAAGTAAAACAACTTTCTTCTATCCCCATGGAGTTGAAGTAAAACTTAAAAGAGTGGAGACAGAGCTATAGGTCACCAGTCAGTGATACGATCAAGCTTAATTAACTTGATGTCTTATTGTGGAGCTGTGCCCATGTGAGATTATTCTGAGCATGCTCCCTAGCTATGCGCCGGATGCTCTTTTCTTGCTGCTGCCTGTGAGATGATATCTTTTGAGAGACTATTTAGATGGCACAGTCTCTGCCTGGTGGGAAAAGCTTTTCAGCGCTTGTCTATTGATCTTATAGTTTTGTTGCAGTGGGGAATGAAACAGTGAGCGTGTTTATAGCCTTAGAAGCAAAGAGCAGTCTCCTTCCCCCTGCTTGCCTAAGATGTCATATCTTAAAGGAAAGCAAAGCAGGAAAGGAGCAAATTTATTCTCAGAGCTTGGAAGACCATGAATTATTTATCCTTTGAAAGCCTCTGCTATCTTTGCATGAAAGGAAGCCCTATTATTAAAAGGAAGGGTTTCTTTTTCTGCATGTCAATAAGATGGAGATCAGAGTTGACTGATGATTAAGATGTCTTTTTTCCTTAGAGAACTGGGCATCTCTAGCTGGTTGGCACCAAGAAGCTCTTCTTAAAACAACAAAGCTGTTAGATTTGATATTCATGTGAGATGGAGCCCTGCTAAAAGGCCTACAAGGATCAAAAGATGACACAGAGCCTTGGAGGGGTTTATGCATGACAACGTAACTTAAGATTTTCTCTATCAATGTATTCAGTACATTCCATGTATTTTCCTCATGTGTCCTAGGATTTTGGTTTACTTTTTCCGACAGGCTGAGTTTATTCAAAAATTCTTTCCTGAATTTCTGAATGTCTACTGAATATACTATAATGGTTGAAAATCATCTTTTTCTGCTCTAAAGTGACCAGCATTTCATTGTGATGCTGTCTCTTCTTCTACCTCAGCTCCATGAACTGAAAAGGTCTATTTGTACTCATGCGAACGAAGTCCCATAGGCTTGATGGATACCTACTTGTTATTCTTGGGTGTATCACGCTTCAGTATTTGTCTTGGCTATTGAGTGGGCATAAAATGAGATGCTACCGTTTAGACATTCCCTGTCTGTTTTGGCCAGTAAAACATCCATTTGTGTTCGGATAGGTAAGATAAAAGTAAATACACTCATTATTATCCATAA
This sequence comes from Lagopus muta, assembly GCF_023343835.1. Classification (NCBI taxonomy): domain Eukaryota; kingdom Metazoa; phylum Chordata; class Aves; order Galliformes; family Phasianidae; genus Lagopus; species Lagopus muta. The sequence goes on along the minus strand of NC_064436.1, from coordinate 9,773,232 downwards.
CATTATTTCTGACTGTAATTTGTCACATGTGATAGCCCGAAATCAAAGCTTTAGGCCGAGGAAGTATTTTCTTTGGACAGGTTTGTACTGTTTGAGCTGGCATCTTTTGACTGTGGTGTTTGCAGAGGGTCAGAATTCTGAGTTGGGAATGCTGTGCCACAGGTAAACCCAACAGCAGAAACTGAATGTGACACCTGACTTCACTAATGTTCTTACACAGGTAACGAAGTAATTTGATCTCGCCAACGTGGAAATTTAGAGGGGAATTTGTGCTCATGCAATTGTAGATCAGGATATTGATGTGTGAAACAAGACTTCTGTTCCTGCTGCTAAATTTTAAGAAAACGGGCTAACTCATCCATTCCGTGATATCACCGTGGTAGGAAAGCAGTCGCACAGAAGCCTTCAGCAGACCCGATGCTTTTTTCATGGCCATAGGTCCCGAATTCCCTCCAATTTTGGTGTGATCTCAATTCTACCATCCTGTCTACTGGGCTGTGGTATGGGGCTCACAACACAGTGAGTTGTGTGCGTATTTTGCTATTCAATTTGGATGGAATTCAATTGCCGTATTAACTAGAAATTAACCGTATTCTTTTTTAATTTTGTTTTGTTTCACATCAGAGTACTAGCAATGGAAGTAGATAGCAAAACTTTGGCTGTGCTTCTTTATGTCTCTCCTAGTATTGATCAAGAGATGGAGGTAAGCTTTTGATTTGAAAGCCTTCGCTTTCCAGCCATACCTTACCACATGCTTGCACCAGTTTTCTATCTCTGCTGATCCTGCTTTCTGTTCTAATGACAGAGAGTGTAGCTGAACTAAACAGGAATAATTTTGGTGATGAGAATTTATTTGAATGGAATTGCTTAATTTTAAGCAATATGCTTCCAATGAAAGCAATTGTGACTTTGTAAGTGGAGTTTATATAAAAGAGTTTAATATATGGATGGATGTTTCCAACAGGCAGCGTAAACCAGAAGGTGGGGACATTGCCATGGCTGTCATTTACTGAGTGATAAACTCGATCTCAACATATTGCCGCATGTATGCTCCCTGCACTGCAACACCTGGCCAACTTCTAGCTGAAAGGTAACCATGGGTCTGTGATGAAGTGGGAGTCTCTTTTTGCAGACTGAAGGGTGTCCAAAGGAGAGCTACAAGCAGTAGTCCCGCAGATGCTGCAGTCCCATTTCAAACTGCGGAGTGCATGCGTATAATAATCACTGTATATTACATCTTCACTGCATGTGAGTACACTTATTGCCCTGAAACAAACTGATACTTCATTTAATTTTATTTATCTAGAGACACAAACAAAAAAAACAAAGTGAGGTAAAAATTCGTTTCACATGTTGGGGACTTGGTAGCTTCTTCCTAGGCATCTCCTCCTCTTTCAGGGAAGCAGGAGGCACGTGTTTGTCCTGCCTGGGCTCCTATTTCAGGACACATACTGGAGGTACTTCATGTCAAACTTGAATAAAAAGGAAAAATCTCTTCAGTGACCACCAGCTAAGGAAATAAGAGAAAGCCTTGGTGATTTTTAGTACTAGGTAGCATCCAGCTATTTAACAAGGTGGCTCTCTTGCTGTAGTTAGCTATTGTGATCATCACCAGGTCTACATGTTGTTTCACTGAGCAGGCAGTGTAAAACTCTTCTTACATCTCGGATTTCTGCTCTTACTACACTTGGTCATAGATGTCAGTAATATGGGCTTGCCTCATTTTTTTTTTGTCGGATGACTGCAGATTATGACAGGTCTGTAAAATCCCCCGCAGTTTTCACAAAAAAAAAATCCAATAATGAAGAATAATCACAGTGTTAATTATAAGCATATGTGGAGCTATTAAAAGCTGTAGCTTGGCAAAACATTTTTGCATACGCTAAGCTTTAAGCATATGACAATGCTCAACCTCATAAGATGCTCTGCTGGATTAAGATCAGAATTCTACAGAAGAGTCATTTAACTATTCTTTAAGGCACGAACTAACCTTCTCTAAGTGCTATTAATAATGATTGCACGCAGTCATTCTCAAGCACTATATGTAGAATATGATGTATAATCAAATAACACTAGAATTCAGCTGAAGCTGACAAAAATAGGTCTCTGAAGTGTTAATCTCTCATCGCTTTATACAGCAGGTAATGCAGCTCAAGCGTATTTGGCTTGTTTGTCTTTACTCGAGCAGAAAGAAGGCTCCCTATGTCTAGGGATTCAAGCTGCTTATACCTGATTCTTGTATCTTTGTGGCAGCATAATGTTCTCTGGGGCTGGAACATTCAGCTGCCCTTGTTTTCTAACAAATGAAGAAGTGAAGACGAGATGAAATCGATGAAGAAGGTATTTGCTACCCCACAAAATGGAGGATGCAATTCAACCTGTGCAATGTGTATATATCACATTGATTTCTATCAGAAGACAGCCAGAGAAGAGGTGCCCTGAAGGCCCATTCTTAATGTGACTCAATACCTGAACCAGTGTGCAAATAGTTACTTGCTGGAAAAAACTATTTAAGTCTTATGACCTTAAATGTGTCTTTCTAAGGGCGCATGCTTCTCATTTTTCTCCCGTTTTCTGGTGGTCACCACTTGTTATCTTGAGTAGCAGATGCCAGGGCACTCTGTGGGGCTCAGGAGAAGCAATGGAGCCCTAGTTTTAATCTCTCTGGGGGAGTCAAGCACATACTCCTGATGTAGCTGATTGATTCTTGGTACTGTGTAGGTGCTGCACAGCTGCTGTATGATAGGTGCACTCAAGTGTCCTTACAGGACATGGATCTTGTAATACTTAATCGCTGGATCTCTGGTTTACAGAGAAGACAGTGATGGGGAAATTCACCTCTAGGCAACGTAAGTAACTGCAATTGTGGCTGTTTACAGATCGACAGTGAGATGAAATACCTAAGATGCATTTAAATGCAGAAGAAACAGGGTTTGTGGTTTTTCAGGATTGCTGATGGTGCCAACAGGTACAAATCCCTGCTGTACTACAAGGCTGAGAAGGACAAAGAATAGAAGGAAAAAAACGGATCGACTTTGATTAGTCCAAAATGCGCAGATGGATTTTGGGAGCTTTTCTGTCTTTTCAACAAGATGAGAATAAAGCTAGATGGATCTTGAAAAAGAAAATGAAGGCAAGGAGAAATGGGCTTAATTTTTATTACCAACTATATGCTTATAGGGAAGTGGCCAAATATTTGTGATCAAGGGAGATCACGGCTCTCAACAACTGGTGGGATTTGAGATCTCTGGATATTCTGGGAGCAAACTCATGACTGGTGTGAACTGTGTGACTTTGTGTACTTGAGTTCAAACATGTAGACTTCTCAACATGATGTGTTAGCTCGAGGTAGTCACCCATTTCTTGCTGTTTAAGAGATGTTAGTATACCAAAATGTTTTCTATTGGTAGGATGCTGATTATGAAAAGAGGTGTATGTTTAGGACTTCAAATAGTACCTTTCTCTTGATTTATATGGCTGTGAGGTTGGATGAGATCTTGACTTTTTAGGATAGTAGGGGAAATATAATTTGTTTTGGACTTGGGAAGAAATGTGAAAGGAAAGAAAAGTAGCCTTGCCTATTAGCAGTCATATTATCTGCTTTGGCTGTGGAAAGCAGTAATGAGAGTATTAGCTTTCTGGTGTGAAAGATAATACTGACTGTGGGTTCTGAAAGTAAATGGTAGTAAGAAGTTGTAAACTCAAGAAGTCTTCTTACTGAACACTACAGACATCATCAGGGCTTTATAGCCTTCGTCTGACAATTCATCAAATCAACAAATTCAGTCCTGCTAACAGTGCAGTGTAACACCTACACATTTTTCTCATTATTTACTTGGAATTCTTCATGAGCAGAACAAATTCCTTTTTAAGCATCACTTGAAAAGGAAAGAGGATGTTGCTTTTGTTTTGAAGTGTGTTGTGACAGATTTGAATTTGGTGGTCCTAAAAAGTGATAAGCTAATAATTGAAATATTGTGAAAGATTGATCTCTAGAAATCTGATGTCTCTAACTATGTGATATTTTAAGGAGGTTAAATTCTATTGCCTTAAATCATTTAACTGAAGAATCTGAAGTCATTTCCAGAATGAAAAGCAAAAAACCCCAAAGGAAACCAGCAACAAAATGGAGCTAAATATTGGTGGGAAGGTTCAACCTCTACTGCTACACCACCAACGTCCATATCTGATGTTGTGGGCCAACACAATACAATAGGAGCAGCCCTTGTATAGGCTCAGTTTCGTTTCTGCACAGACTATATGGCTATTCTTGTACTCGGGTATTTCTTTTTTTTTTTTTTTTTAGTTAGCGTTTTATAAGCTTTTGGAGTTGGTTTGTGTATCTGTTCCTACAAGAAGCGTGTTTGGCTTTTTTCTGTTTGCCCTCTATTTTGTTTATGGAAAAAACAAAGGTATAATTTGGTTGAACATGATGTATTTTGGCATTTGCCATCACACTAAGGCTTCACGGGGTTGCTGTTCATGCAAGTGTCCTTATCTTCTCCCTGGGATTTGAGTTCTTTGTTGCCATTTGTCTGAGAGGTGATGGGGTGACCTTTCCGGGAGCGTTGGAAGTATCTCAGAGTTCTTCAGGACTATATTGTCAGAGGAAAGAAAAAATTTTTGCCAATATTGTTATTTCATTTGGATGGTGTCAAATGTGAGTTTGAGCTACAGAGAAGGAGATGATCACCCCAGTTCTTAGTATTGCATCAAAGAAAGGAAAACAAGCATGCAGGTAACAGGGCAATTTACAGTGGCAGATGTGAAAATCAGTACACAAGATGAGTGTACCTAATAGTTGTGTTTTCCTAGGATGACAAAAATGATGTCCTTGCTACATTATCTCCCATCACTGTATAAAATTCGTTCGAATAACTCTTGATCTTCACAAATGTATCAGTTTTATTTTTTGCCTTGCTTGTTAGGAGAGAAAACAAAAACAAACAAAAAAAAACCTGTATCCCAAACCCTCCATGTTGGTGGCTTACTATCCCACTCCAATCTTACTCGTGTACAAGTTTTGCAAGAATTTTCAATTTTCCACTTGATGCTGGAGTGCATTTTTAATAGGCAGATGTTCCATGTGATGGCCAGTTTCAGAAACACAAGCTCTCTGTTTTAATGAATCAGCCCCTGTAGTAAAATCTAAAGTATCTTCAATATGGTGCCCTTGGACAGTGTACTTGGTAGCCTAGTAAGGAGCTGGACAGAAGGTGTTAATCTGAAATGGGAAAGCCTGTGACCTAGTTCTCTGTCACAGAAAAATTGCCTAGAAAGAGTGAGAGTGTATATTTAGATCTCTTGTAGCTGTACACAGTGGTTCCTGTTGCATGGAGGCTGTGCTGTTCTTAGTTTTGCATAGATGCACGCAAAAAAATGGATTCCATCACCGTGTGCTGGATTTTTTGTCTTTAAATTGCCCGCGCCCCTGTGCGAAAGACATATTCAATGCAGTGAAGAAATAGTGGTCATTGTAACTGTTTTTCATTATGCTGCCAAATGCTTCAATGAGTAGTTGGCCTGTGTGATTGAATGAGGTTATAAAATGTGTACACTTATCTGCTTGTACGTGCACGCTTAGCCTGTGGTCACTTCTCTGTGTGTCCTCCCTCAGTGTTTAATTCTGTGTTGTCCTCATCTGTTCCACAGAAGCTGGGAGTAAACTTTGTAATGCATAGAAAGATCGGTGTGTTAAACTCCACTGGGATTGATGCTCATCATAAAGGGGGAAATATATTTCATTGTTTTCATATGCTATTGAGTGAAAGAGAAATCTGCTGCCAGAGCTTTTAATGTATTTGTAGTTGGCTCTGCATGAGGGATATCTTCAGTATGCACAAGAACACGCTCTCTATTTATGGAATTGAAGAGCCAGGGGACGCTGTACAGGGCGCTGCATTGGGTGGGCATCCTTGCCAGTATCAGCTGTTGTTCCTTGATTTGCAGAAGAGGCTCTCTGCTGAAGGGGAATATGATTCATTCTGTGATAATTAACTGACTGCAATTTTCTGAATCTAGATGAAAGATGGTGAAATTTTATCCCAAGTTCTTTTCATCTTTCCAGTTGTGCTCATTTGCAGTAGTCTCTAGAGGAAAAAGCGTGCTTTCATTAGCTAGGAGCAGGGTTCCTCTGTTAGGGTAGTTTATAAAGGGCTTTTTTTTTTTCCAGGAGTTTACATAGGAGTGTAGTGTGGGTTCTGTGGATGTTGAGTTGCATGTAACTATCTACAGTCAAAGACCTGTCTCTGAAAACATTGGGATTGCTTAGCCTCATCAGCTTTCTTTCCCAAAGTTTGTGTAGTGTCTTCATATAAATATTGTAGTTCTCCAACATCCCAGGGGCAAATATGCGCAATTATACTTTTGCTTTTACTTGGAAAATATTTTATAAATTTGTAATAATTCCAAATTATCTCTGTTAATACTTAACCCACAATTTGTACCAGAGGGTAAAGTACAGAAATTTTGTCCAGGATTTTTCAGTGCTATATGAACTGTACAACAAAATATTTCCTACTGTATTCAGGTCTTATAAAACCAGTGATCACACACAGCCTCAGGACTGCAGAAGCAGAATACACTCCACCGTTCCTCCTTGCTCGCTCTTTTGATAATGGTTATTGGATGGAAAAAGTTAGAGATGTGGAGACATGAAGTTTGGAGAATGCAAAAGCTTGGTTTTTGCAGAATGACCTCCTTGCTGTTCTGATATCCCAGAAGCTCGTGTCAGTATGTCATACTTTGACTCTTCTGAATGTTTGACAAGAGTGTTCTGAAGCACTGACTGCTCAACGCTGCGCACACGAACAGCTCATAGCTGTGTGCCTTCAGTTGCCTGGTTCCCAAAACCCAGGGTCACTGAAAGAGCGCTCACTCTGCAGGGAACTTGGTGCAGCATGCAGCCGGCACACCAGAGCCTGGAGCTGGCACTTGCCCTGTGTTTTCTTCTCTCCAGCTCCTCTCTGCTGCCTTCAGGGCTCTCCCATGGACACCATCCCCACTCCCTTTGTAGGGTGCACGGGCAGCCAGACAGGTGATATTCCTACAGGTTCCAAGGTGTGGGTTTTTCTAAGTGGGAGGGGTTTTACGCAGAATAACAGAGATTTAATACTGTATGAGAGCAGCTAGTCAGTATTTTAAACGTGCTTTATAATGCAGCCTGCTTCAAACCTCCTTAAGCCTCCTCAGCTATAATTATTATAAAGTTATGTCTTATTCTTAATCAAAGAACAATTGAATGGTTTTTATATCCTATTCCTAAATATAACATTGAGCATTATTATGTTTGTACTGTGAATGCTTTTAAGAAATTGGGCTATTTACTGCAACTTTTAATTGATCTGCTCCTACTGTTTAGCGAAGCCATCTCCTGCCGCACTGTGAGGATCTTGTGATACAGCCTATCACTGGAGTTAAATTTGGTACTGAAGCTTTATAGAAGTTTTTACAGCATTACATCTTAGCCTTGTGGTGAACTGTCTGCAATTTATTGCTGTGTTTTTCAGCAAGAAACTGGAAAAAGAGATTGATGTTGGAATCATTTTATCTCCTAACTTCTGCATAGACATAGTTAACCAGTGGCATTGGCTTCACTGTGGTTTTACAGCACTTTTAAAAATGATGCATGGAAAGTGAATAAATCAGTCAAAACCACTGATTCCCTTTCAGGGAGTGGATGAGGAGCCTTTTTCATATAATTTCTCAAAGAGATTAGGCTATTCCGTGCTTTGTAGGGAATTTAGGTTAGTTTCCCTAGGTAAGTTTTCTCGTTCAATTTCAGTAGGCTTCCTTGTACAGGGAAGTGTCTGAACTTTCCTATTCTTGGTGTTTGGCAGCTGTGGTCAGCTTGTGTCGCCTCTCCTAACAGTATTCAAAGTGTTCACAGTTGTTTTTTTTTAACCTGGCTTGCACGATCTTTGGGTCTGTTTCTTTGCTTTCTTTAAGACAATGAGCATGGGTTTTAGCTCCAGATATTTCTATATGATAGGAGACCTGTTGGACTGCATCGTGCCAGGCAGTAACATTATCAGGGCCACTCCTCTGTGGTGAACAACTCACAGGGCAAGCAGGGAGTCTGTACCAAAAGGGTAATACCTAATTGCACCTGTTGCAAGTTATCATACTACAAGGACAGCTTCAAAAGTAATGCTTCCTATTTTATTATGTTGGCCCACGGCGTTGCAGGTGGATTTTGGTGGTGTAGCAGTAGAGGTTGAACCTTCCCACCAATATTTCTTTCCGTTTTCTGGCTGTGCGATAGATGGCAGCAGAGGGGCAGTCTGATAAAATGGTGTCTGACATGTAAGTGCATGTGAAGCAAATGTGTGCCATTGAATTCTTCTATAGGTAAAAATGGCACCTCACTGAACACTGATGGAGATGATGCAGTAGAAGTGAGCACAGTGAGGTGGTGGGCACTGCTTTTCAGCAGTAGTAGGTGGTGCTAGCAGGGAAAGGAGATTTCCTCCCCACTGATGCAGGTTTTTATGAGCATGGCATGCAGGCTCTTCTTCATAGCTGGTGAAAATGCTTAGCTGATGGTGGTGACTGTGTTGAAAACCCGTGTTTTGTAGCTGTGAATTTGGTCTGTCACTTAGTGTTATTGTTCTCTGTGTGTCTGTTGTAGTTTCCATGGAAATAAATAGGAGGCATTACTTTCAGAGTGACTTTTGAATATGAAATTGCAGTATACTTATTACACCGTGTGATATTTTGGAGAGAAGGTCCAGTTAGATGGTCCAGTAGACATAATTTCCAGTGAGAAATCAGCCTGGATGAGAAAAAGCATGAAAGACAAGATGTTCTTCACAGCTTATCCTTCTGTCAAATAATTTGCAGTGGCTGCTTGACAGGAAATTAGCGACCATCCTGGATACTAATGGTAGTTTTTGTGTAAGAGGAAGCCTGTGACAGGTGGCTAGAGGGAAAAGAGAATGACATGGGAGTTCTTGCTGCTGTGTATTTCAGCATAGTAGCAGTTGAAGAACCGACTCACACGGTGCAATCATTGCAGGAGAGAACAGGCAATAGGAGAAACACACCTACGGGCTCAATATATTTTTACCATCATATCTGAGAGACTCTGAAAGTCATATACTAGAAGCTTGTATTTGTAAATGAAACTTGTCTTGTATTTATTGCAAAAAGGATATTTCTGGTTTGAATAAAATGAGCTCTTTTAATAAATTGTTTTTACCTTCCTCAAGGCACTGATGGTTTATCCTTTTGTTTGATATTGCTGTGATTTAGGTAATGAATGCAGCTCTTTAATTGTAAAAGTAGTTATTCCAGAGAGAGTTAAAATCCCAAGGATAAGAGGCTGATGCCACAGAATCGTATATTGATGAGAACATGTAAACCTTGTGGCACCTTTGAAATGTTTCAATAGCTTATTGTGTCAAGAAAGGAAGAACATCCCTGCGGAGAATGTAAGAATAAGTAATAAATGGGAGACGAAGCAATATTCCCAATTTTTTCACACTAAGCACTGGATAAAGCAATTTTTCTTGTCTTAATTCTTCATATTAAATAGGAAAAAAAAAAAGGAGAGGTGATTCTTTTATGTAGCTAACTGAAAAGCTGAACATTAGACAACTGCTTCTTAGATAAAAGCAAGGTGGGTGAGTTATTAGAATGTTGGCGTTTGTAGTTCTACCTCATGAGGAGTTATTGAACCTTTTCATAAATACAGGTCTTGGGGCATGCATTTCTGTATTTTCTTCCAAGTAAACAATCAACACCTGCTAACTGCTACGTTTACTCCTGCAGTACTTTGTTTTCAATTGGTGTTACCTCATAGATACTGAGGAGGAAGGAGACATAGGTCATCTTCTCTCTCCCTCTCTTATTTCATGTCTTTATATTCCAGATTGCTTTTCTTTTTAATTCTCCTACTGGTTTGCAACCTCAGGGAGTTCCTAGATGTTGTGAAACTTTTTTTTGTAAGATTAGTGAATACTTTTTATTCTCCTATTTTCTGGAGGAAGTCACGCGGCTTGCAAAAGGTGTAGTTCAAATGAAAATGCCAGAGTGACTGCAAAATGCTGAATGTTAGCATTTTGTGAATTTTTTTTTGCTGACAAGACTCAGCCGTCCTGCAAAGAATACGAACAAATCTGATTAGAGGGCTTCCAATAGCGCTGCAGAGACTGCCTCAGCAAAGGAGAGACTGCTACACTTTCCATCTGCTGGTTTGCTTTAGAGGTGCTGATAGCAGACCTGTGGAGGGTGTTTTTGTTTGTCCTTTATGCACTAAAGATGCCCTTATGCTGCATGTGGCAGTCGGGTTCCATTAAACTGCTGACTTCGTTCTGTCTCTCTGAGCAAGAGAATGAAGTAACTCATAATAATTTATATGAGAAGAAGAAATGAAGCAGAAACCAGCTTTTACATTGTTATTGTTTTCCATCCTCCTTCAGAGAAGTTGAGGTGTGAGAGCTAGAGCTGCTTCTATATCTAGTTCAGACCTGAGGCTGTGAACACAAAATGTTTCTTACTGTTAGGGGTGAAGTTGCAGCAAATTCAACAGCTTGCCTGTTGTTTGGAGCTGAAAGTCCAACAAAGTGCATCTGCATCCAGAAATACAGTTGCTAGCACATTAGTTAGAGTTGGCGTGAGTTGGCTTTTAGAAGTTGGCCACAAATTTCAGCCACACTTGAGCTGCTGTCTGTACAACCATAGCATGTGTTAGTGAGAAACAAGCATGGATAACCTGACAGGATGGGTGGCTATCCCACTGGCTCAGCCACAGGTATCAATGGAAGTGTTTCCCTAGTGGGTTGGACCTCCACCACTGAATCTCATGTCCTCATCTTGTCTCCTGGTAGAGCAGCAGGGGACATGGCAGACCGTGCTGTCTGTATAGCAATGCTTGCACACAGTGAATTAAGAATTCTTGTCTTTTTTAGCAACCATGTGGCACTGGCAGATTTTAACAGTTCTCTCAGAAGAACTCTGTGACCGCAGCTGGCTTTGAAAATCCATTTATTGAATGTAAAATCTCGTAAACCTTATAAGTAAGAGTAATGCAAATAGTAAAAAGATTTTGTATATGAAAGCATTTATGTAAACAGTATCTTCTGTGAATGCGTGACACTATTTCTCACCTGTGAAACATATAATGTGTTTACGAAGAATGCTCATGTTTATTCTGTGGCAAAATCTTTTTTATAATGAGAATTTGATTGTATGAACAGCTGATATTCTCAGTGGGGAAGGTAGATGTGGCACGCTGGAGTTCAGCTCAGTTCCATAAGGCGTTGCTGTCTCTAAACTAGAACAAATCCTGTATCTTAGATAGTGCTGCAGTGATGTGGTGATGCTTCTTCCAGTTTTTTAGGTACAGACATAAATATAATTGAACATTTGAGGTTAAATCCTCAAGTAGATTTTATAACAAATAGCAGCATAAAATCTTAGTTTTGTTTAAAATAAATGTTTAAATATTTCTTTTAAATAAACTAAAACATCTCTTGTGTAATCTCATTATGTGTCACGGATATGAAAACAGAAGGTAAGATATGGTTCCTGTTTTTATGTTTTCTCTGTGTGCCTGTATATAAAGATCAAAGGTTACTGCTTTGATAAGTATGTGTGCAGAGACTGAATAACATCAGCATTGCTTAAAATGCAAAGATTCAAGTAGAGAGGTGCTTGCAGTCAGATTCTCCTTTCTTGGCTTGTCCTGCTCAGTCTCTGGCTAACACAACTGTCAGCCATGCCGGAGCTCCAGGGAGGTAGGGACTAAAACCCAGAGACTCAGGGAACAGCTAATGCCCACCTTTCTCTCCCTTCCCCTTAACTAGGATAGCAAGGCAAGCTTATGTCGAAGTAGTATGCCTATTCCTAAAAGCTGTACTGATGAAGGTTAAAGGCAAGGATCTCCCAGTAAGGTGAAAGCTTTCCTGGCCATGTGTGAAGGCAGCACTGTTGCCATAGGAGGCTCCTGCGTAACGAACAGATGGATAGAAAGGTGTTAGTCAGTTTCAAATCTCATTGCACATCACTGAAGGCATTAAAGGTCTGCCTTTATTACACAGCTCCAAAAAATGAGGAGGAGCCATTTGGGGTGCCCAGCCTTTAATATTTTTGTTCTCTGTTCATGGGCTCGTTTGTCAAGCTCTGGGAAGCTAGATTGGTCCAAGATTTTAAATCATACTTGGATAGCCATTTGTTGCTTACATTTCTGTTGGAATGCATGGTAAGGTGTTCAGCGAAAATTGCTGTACAAATATAATTCTCATTATTATTCCTCTAAGATGTGTAATCTATGAAGAAAATGTTGTTTCAGCTGGAAATCCTCCCTATCTGCTGATGCGAGGCTAATTTTTTCCTCACTTCTTTAAATGTCAGATCCCTGGCTGGAATTAGCAGTGAGGGAATTGGCTGTACTGGGAAAGGATGATTGTTGGCTCCAGAGCATCTTCTTTTTTTTTTCTTTTTTTTCTTTGCAAATCTAACCTCAGAAGCTTGGAAATATAGTTAGAAAAGTGGGAAGGATTCATTTCCAGTGTAGGGGTTTTTTTTCCCCCTTATTTTTTTCTGATCTCAGTATTCGACTTATTAGTCCATAGGTACAGTAATACCAAAAGATATCATTGCTAATCAAAATACAGGTCTTTAATACGTGAAATAGCTTTCTGAGCTCACTTGCAGCTGTGGTGCCCCCAGAAAAAGTCAGCCCCAAGGAGGGTTTAAGGCTGCTGGGAGCTTTGGTGGAGGGAAAAGCCAGAAATAGGAATAGAAGTGTCTCTTATGGGTGTGTAATCGTCATTTCAAGGCTACACCACTTGAATTATTAGACTGTCTAGCTTTGTGTGGGCAAACAGAGGGCAGGTAGCTTTTAACAACTGTTAGGGTTAGTAAATAAGAAATAAAACCAAAAATAAATTTACAGAGATCTCGCTTAGAGCCAGGTTCGGCTCTCAAATGTAATTAAGACAAATCAATAGCGGTCCTACAGAAACATTCTGTTGTTTCATAGAGCTAGGTATACCTGAAGGAAACAGCAGCCCACATTGTCTCAACTGAAGGAAATTCTGCAGATTTTTGTAGGAATAGAGATTTCTGTTAAAATCTATGGAGAGGCCAATAGAACTATGTTCTGTACGGATTGTCCACAAAGTGAAAAGAGAAGGTATTATTTAGGGAAAAAGGTGAGAACTATACATCAAATCGTTTTGCTGATTTGTATTCAGATACGGGTAAGAAAAGCAAAGCTGCAACTGAATTAGACCGAAACAGCTCTAATTCTCTGAGCTGTGATGTCTGGTGCTAGGATGATGCTGACTCTCCTGAGAATTTGAATACTAAGTGTCTCTGTATGTGTCCCAGGTGCTGCCAGATACTGTGTGAAGGTTGGGAGTATAAGAAAGACCTTAACAGACAAAGAAGCGTAGGCCTTCACATTGCAATCCAAACAGAAGTACTGCCATCTATTTGAGATGACTTGAAGCACACAAACCCAAACGGGATTGAGTCAAAAGGAAGCAAGTAAAATGCAGCATCTTGTTGACATTTATGTTTTCATTGCTTGACTTGCACAGTAGAACAGGCTGAAGAGACATCAAAAATGCAGAAGTCACACAGCCCAGCAGGGATACACCTGCACATTTCTCTGATCAATGGACCTGAGATGCCAGGGTAATTCTGTTTTATCCATTGATTTTGTGCCCGAGACTGAACAAAACAATGGGAAATAACAGACAGCTCTCTCCTTTCTTTCTAAGTGTATGTGTATGAAATATGTCCAATCCGATGCTGTTTTTTAATAGGAACTTAAGCTGCTCCTTCTAGAAGGAGGTGAGAACTGGAAGAAGAAAAGAGGAATGTTGACACTATATAATTTCAAATATTTCTCATGTCTAAACCTCTTTATTTAGGAGCTATTTCTACTCAGTGGTAACAAAAGAAGAAATCTGCCAGATTTGGAAACAGAAATTAAATACCTTAACTTAAATGTGAATGCTGACCTAACCTCTATTTGAGTAAGTGATTTTCAAAAGCGCTGGGTGCCCGGTTGCTTCCTCTGACAATTTGCATCCCCTGATGGCTGCTTACCCACCACAGCAACAACTATTGCTAAGGAAACCTCCAAAACCTTACTCTCTCCTCAGGTTTTTGTCATCTTTGAAAGCAGAACAAGAAAGCTCTGCAAAAAGGAGCTTCAGAAAACCAGGTCCGGAGGTGGATTAAGCAATGTGTGTGTATCATGTCATTAATATATCCCATGCGCAAAACGTATGGCTTTTAGATGTATATAACTATTCCTACATGTGTTAATGTAATATTGTTTAAAGTTGGTATTTTTGAAATGAGTTTTCGTGAAACAGTTATATATTTAGGGAAAGAACACTAAGGAGAAGTTGGCTTACATTCCTCTTGCAGCAAAATGCTACCTGAGCCCTCTAAGGATGTTTCTGCCTCCATGTGGTGATTAAATCTGAGGTAGCAGAGGAGCAGGAAAACATTAGTGTGAGCCCTTTGGATGCTTGAACACAGGCATATACTACATTGAGTGCTGCTTTAAATTTGGATGAATGAGGTAGTTACTCTTGAACATAAATGTCATACAGTCCAGCTCGTCAATCAAATCTTATAGAACCAACTTCAGAAGGGGCTTGACAGCCACTGGGAGCAGGAAATAAGGCCAGACGTGTGTGTCCTGCAGTTCTATCTGTAGGATCTCCCTGTCTGGTAGTGAAAATGGTAGAGCTTCCTGCAGGGTGCCTATTCATGTATGCTTTAACACAAATAACTTCATGGTTGGACAGCTGCCAGAACAGTGCAAGCTACGATGACGGTGAGAGAAGCTTTTAACTGCTTGGATTTCTCTTCCTCCTTAGGAGCAAGGTGCAGAAGGATGTAGAAACCACATGAGACTTTTCTGTGGAAGCGAACGTGAGGGATACTAGAAGACTTTGGTGATAGCTGACTCATTAAGCTGGTGTAAGTAGAAGTTCCTTTTAGGTCTGGAGATCACCAGGAACAAATACTGTGTTCTTGTTCAGACACCAGTAGCTTTTGCTGGATAGGTGAAGCATATGCTTTCTGAGCAGTTGACTGTAGGATACTAGTGCCACTGAGTTGGGAGAATCAAATGGCCAAAGGTACTGCAAGGAAGATGGGAGGGTTTTACATACCCTCTATGTCTACATGATGTCTTTACCGTGCTTTATGTTTTAATATATATTCTAATTGTTACAGGGCTCTGGCATATAAATTAGCAAGGCAATTTCTTCCATGTACTGTACGTTCAAGAAGGGTTTTATTTTCCAATTTATATGGGAAGTATCCTAAACACAGGCAAGCTGTGTTTTGCCTGATACCCTGTGATCAGCTGATTGTATTTGTCTCTCACTGATGGAAATGGTCCTAGTTTGGAGTATGCACCAGATTTTGTTATGAATATTCATATTCCTATGTGTTTCTGATGATTAGTTTGACATCCTGTTGTGTGAGTTAACCTTGTGAAAATAGCTATGGAATAATAATGACAATACGGCGTTGGGAGCAAAGAAAGCAGTGCTGATATGCAGGTGATAAATGCAAACAAAAAATTACCATAGAACAAGTTCAAAATTAATTATTTGGTCAAAATAGTTGACATTTGCAGTGAAGCCGGAAAGACTCTGTTCACTCATACCACATCTTCCTGGGGGTCTTGCTGCAGGGGAGCCACTGTCTGCATAAGATTGTGGTGGCTGTTCAAGAGTTCGTAAAAAAAACTTGAGAAGCAGTCATTTGGAAGGCAAGCTTTTACCTCTGTTGATAAAATGTAGGTGCAGTGTCAGGGTTGCCTACCAAATACTGTCTTGCTTGGAGCGTTTCTCTTAAGCTTCTACAGCTTCTTTTTGAAGCTCACTGGCTACCTTTTCCATGCTTGTGAACTTCCTCTGTGGTCTAAGCATTGCTGTTAGTATTTTCTTCTCTGCTTTGCTGGGCTTATGTCTGCAGTGTTTTTTCCCCAGAGAGCTTATTGGGTGGATTATTCTTGAATCCCTGAGTTAGCTTGGAAGAGCTGATACGGGATTTTTGGATGAACGTGAGAGAAAACGCCAGAAGAGGTACAAGTGTATTGCGAGGAACACGTAGGCTCTCCTGGGCACACTTGAGAAACTTGGTGGATATGGACTCCTGAGTCAGAGCTCTCCACATCCTTACTGAAGGCTGAGCTGGCATCTGCTGGCACAACTTGAGAGTTCCCAGAGGGTATCAGCTGCTGTGAGAGTAAGCCCCTCTTTCTACCTGGAATTTTGTATACTCCATATGGAGTACTGCACTGCATATTTCCCAGTTCTTCTCTGGCATCATACTTGATGGTCATTTGCTGTCTTGTTTGTCATGGGAGCTCCTGGGAGGTTGTGTGGCCCAGCCCTGTGTCTGTGTCCCCAGTCATGTGGCGTTAGACTGTGTGGATCTGTGGCTATCAGACCTCCTTGATTTTTCTTTGAGCCCTATGAAAGTCTCTGTGTTGAGGGAGGAAACAGTGTTTTCCAGCAAAGTCAGGGTTGGGGGTGGTAAACAGTGTGATGCAGGCGGTGTGGGAGGGCAGAGGCTCCGAGCTGATTCGTGCCACCTGCAGCTCGTGCTTGCATGGCAATGAGCATCAACTCCAGCCGAAGGACTTCTGGTGAGCAAACAAGTGCAGCTTCAGGCATGGCAGCAACCTGCTTCGCTCAACTGCACCTCTGTGCTTCCTCAGTGTGAGTCAGGCTGCTACTGCAGCTTGGTTTTGCTAATCTCTCATGTCTGCCCACACGAGGGGACGATTTCATGTGCAAATGCTTGCAGAGGCACATACAGCCAGCAGACCTGAGTCATTTAAGATCAGGAGTATTAAGCAGGTTGTAACTTCCCCGGGCTAGTTAAATAACTGGCTTAGAGGTTTCTGTCAGCTGCAACAACTCTTTGCAGAGCTTGGTGTCCTGCTGTCACGCTCACCCGGGTTTGGCTGCCCACGGAGAGCTTTGGGGAGCTGCATGCAAGTAAACATGCCACTCCTCCTGAGTTACACAGCCATATGCCTTGAGAACAATACCTGGTGTCAGTGCTTCACAAGTTTTCTTCTTTTTCATGCGAGAGTGGAAGTTGTCAGTGGAATAGAAAGGAGAATTTCTGGAGGCAGTGGAATGAAACTGAAACGTGCACCTGCCAAATGCAGCACATGGGATCCTCATCCCATCCCACAGCGCTGTGCTCCCTATCTGTTTGCAGTGCTCCATTCAGGTTCCTTGCAGTTTTGCTGCCAGGTTTGCCTCTGTTTCATTATCTATATGTTCATATTTCTCCCCATTTCTTCTATTGTTTCATGTTTCATTTCTTTTTCCCTTTTCCTTTCCTGCTTTAATTTTGGAATGAAATAAGAGGGAAATTTGTTACCACTGAAAGTGGACTTTAAGAGGATATAAGATAGGTAATGGAAAGGAAAATGGAGAAAGCAAGAAGACATTTGGCTAGTAAAGTGGGGTAGAAAGAGGCTCAGAAGGGCTAGAAACAGCCTGGATTTGAAAGTGGAGTAAATGAAGAATCAGATGAGGGAGAATTATTTCCTCTCCATTACAGTGGAATAGGCTCCATGCTGCATAAGTAGCTGCTGTCAGATGGAGGCAGACATTTTAAACATCTTACTTTTATTTTTGTGTGTGTTTGTTTGTAGATATGGTGGCAAAAATAGAAATGACACCTTAGCAACTTAGTATATTGAAGATTTACCTCATCCTTTCAATAGACAGTAGAAAGCAAGCAACTGTGCAATCCTGGTGGGTCTCCAAGCCCACTCGCAGCCCACAGTGTGTGAAGAACAGAGGGGTTTTTCATGCTTGTGTTCTTTTATTCAATGGTCTCTCTGCAGTCAGGAAAAGACACAACAGGCAAAAGTACAGCTGGCACACAGCACAATAAATGAGTAATTTTCACTCAGCAAAGTTCTCTAAATGCTGCCATGTGCCAGACTCTGTGGAGCCATTTCTAAGATCTCAGAAGAAAGATTAAAAACATCTCAAATACACAGAATTGACAGGAAAGCAAACTTTTCTGTGGAAGGGACACAAGAAGCCAGATGGTAAGTGTTGCACAAAGACAAACAAACCTAGACTCTGAATTCCTGAGGAGCATAAAACCTCTGCAGAGAAATTAAATTTCTCCGAAGGAAAGTGAACTTTATGCAAATTCACACCCTGTCATAATTCTGTCATGCAGAACACAGATCTTGTAATTTCCCAAAGTTGTCCTTTCCCTACCCTTCTGAAAACGTGTTCAAAAGCAGAACATAAGCAACATTTTCACTGAAGCAAACTGGTAAGGAGGGGGAGCAATTATATTTAGCAGAAGGGAATCAATTAGTGGTTAACTTTGTACCTTTTGTTACGCGTTGAAGTAATTCTGTAACCACACAATGGTTTGTCTTTTGTTGCTGCTTTTTACATAATATAACCTGCTATTGTTATGTTATGATGCAGCCAGCTCTTAAAAGGAGAATGTGATGGATGGTCTGTGGCTTGAATTCACACAATTTCAAATATGTTCATACGTGCTTAAGAAGAAATTGATTGAGGAGCATTAATACACACGTTATTTAAATTCCTTGACCAGTGAGCAGCAGTAATAAAGTTTAATAAGATGTTGGCTTGCATGAAGTGGGCTGTATGTCTAAGAGTGTTATGCTGTCACTTCATAGAACTCATTTTGTCTTCATCTGACATTTATTGCCCAACTTAGCTCACTCTATTTTGAAGAAAGATGTACTAAAATTGTAGAGCATGTGTCCTGGAGCATCTACATGACAAACAGAGTGGAAGGATTTATGTATGAGGAAAGGGATTATGTAAGTTTACAGAGCTGTGAAGAAACCATCTGTAGGGACATAATTGACATAAAGGTAGAGGGATTATAAACTTAAGAGATTGTATTTAAACATTTGTTATTACGTTCTGATTTTAGCTTTGCATCTAAGACCCCGTGATGGTCTTTTCTATGCATGATATGACACACTGTGAGAAGATTAACGAATCAGAGTGGAAGTTGGGAGAACGAATTAGCTGTAAGCGATTTGAATTGTTCTAATCACTCACAACTAAAGTGGCAATTATCTTTATCTGCTTTTCAGTCTATATATTAAAGTTCATTTCTCTGACTTAAATTAGAATTGGAAAAAGTAGCTTTTTTTTTCTGGGTGTAACAGAATCAGCTGTTAGGGTAAGAACTGAATAGATGTGGGAATAGAAGCAGCTATTTGCTTTATTTGAGGCTGTGGCCTTAAATAATTATAGGAAGTAATCAAGCCACTTTTTTGTTGTTTTTTTTTTTTTTTAATCTTTGAACCTGGAAGCATGGAACATATTGCAGCATTTCAGGAGCTTGTATGTTGGTTTCACCCCTTTATTGCACAAAAGCTATTTAAAGAGAAGTGAAAAGTGAATTTACAGAAACTCAACGGTGGGTGGCTGGGCAGTTATCTGACAGTTTCTTGAGGGATTAACTTGTAGTTACAATCAAGAACTGCATATGGTATTGCATTTTTTTTTGATGGACTGATGATTTCTGTTAACACTTGATAGCTGTGAGGTCCCCAGCCAGGTTAACGTTGACTTCGGGCTGTAGATATTCTTCTCACTAGATCAATTATATTGCCATTGTGTCTTCTCATCCTTGATGCTCTTTTATATCTTCATTAATGACACTGGCAGTGGGGTTGAGCGCACACTCAGCGAGTTTGTGGATGACACCAAGCTGTGGGGTGCAGTCAACACACCCAAGTGAAGGAATGCCATGCAGAGGGACCTAGAAGGCTAGAGCAGTGGGCCCAGGTGAACCTCATGAGGATCAACAAAGCCACATGCAATATCTTGCAGCTGGGATGCAGCAACCCCCAATGCTGATATAAGGTGGGGGATGCAAGGATAGAGCGTAGCCCTGCCAAAAAGAATCTCGGGGTAGCAGTGGATGGCAAGCTGCACATGGGCCATCAATGTCTGTATTTTTTTCCTGACATGTGTTGAAAAAAGCTTAAGGAAGTCAATCCGGGTGTTAGATGCAGCATAAATGAATATGCAGGAAGAACTGTGGTGGATTGAGTGAAAGGGGATATCAGAAAAAAATTAAAAGTGGAGATAGTTGTGATTCTTTGTTCTTCATTTGAAGAAATAGATATAATAGATATAGAATAGAAAAATAGATATAATAGATGCCATTTTGATATGCCGTACCAGTAGCACAGGAGTGCATGTTCATCATCCTGGATAGAGGATGAAATTTGCAGTGAAGCCAACAAATGATGAGTGATGAGAAGCAATTAAAAGCGCAACCCAAGATATTTATAGTTCATTGGTGCTGCCGTACAATCATTGATAAGTAGTTAATGCTCATGAAATGAAGCTGCAATTATTCTGTAACAGGTGACCTCCAGCTGTAAGCAGCTTTGTGTAGAAAAGAGTTCAAGAAAAGCTCTTTTAAATCTCTTTGGAAGTATGTGGATCTGATTTTCTTCTGTTATACTTGGGATGTTCTTAACTTACAGCTGAGAAGACAAGTGCTGAACCAAACAATGGGCTCTTGAGAACGAGGGCCAGATCCCAGGGCTCGCAGTGGCAGCTCAGGTTCTCTTCACCAGTGACAGAAGTGGAAGGAGTGTGGGTTAATGGCTCTGTAGCCGTGCATGCAGAAAAGTGTAAGAAAATGTTAACTTTTTTTTTGCTTAGCTTGTTACTTACCTTTTGTGAAAGGTCTTCTGTGAGGCAACTGGTGGATGTGTTACTCCCAGTTTTCACAAGTTTATTAGCTAGAAATTAGCTAGAAACTTAAAACTCATTAGGAATCTACCTTCATGTCTGTTTGCTATTTATGAAATGACGTGAAGGAATACACATTTTACTGGTATCCCTGGAGGTAGTACTGACATACAAGGAAGTGTGCTGACTTTCACAACCCACGAGCCATGTGAGAACATATACTTTGTCAGAAGGATAGCGGGGATGGGAGCAAATTTAACCTGGTGGAGAACTGTTCATCATTAGGTTTACTTGTTCTGTATGCGTGATCTGTCCCCCACATGGTACCTTCTCACACGTCAGAGCTGTTGGACACCAGGTCTGGTTGTGTAAGAGCTGATGTTGTTTTAGTGCATCAGTAATAGGTTGTTTTTCTTGCTGCCTTTTGCAGGAAAGTAGTTTTCTCCTTTCTACTCCTCTGCATAAATCTAAAATTAAAGTAACTGGAATAGATTAGTTAAGATTGGGGGGGGGGGCGGGGGAAGCAACATTTTGTGATATAGAAAATAAAAATAGGTTAAGGAAGTTGGTTCTTCCAGGGCCTTGCTGCGATGATTCTGCAACACAGTGAAAGGATAAAATGCAGAGTAGTAATAGAAGGCCAAAAAAAAAAAATTGCCAAGTCTTTGTGAAGCAAAATTGCTGTACAAAATAAGTCTATAGTCGTGGGAGCACCAATAATATTGTAATCCTAGGAAACTATAATGAAAATATAACTATAGTAAAGTAATTATTGCTGATTGATTTCAGAGGCACTTATTACTAGCTCTGTGGGTGTTTTGTCACATGTAAGATAGGAAGGACCTCTGCAGAGAAGTATCCTGGTGGGAGTGAGTTGTTCTGCCTTAGAGACCTGTTAAAACTTTGTGTAGTTTGATTTCTTGAATACTTTAAGCGCCTTCTCTGTGGATTTGCTGGCCAATTCCTTTGGGAGATGTTAAAATTGTTGAAAAAACTCTTTTTTTTGAGCAGCTTTCGTTTCATGCCTTTTGGTAGAAAAATGTTTTTGATGTCCTATGTTTCAGTATCCCTGCTATGTCTTTTTTATCATTAATTGTTAGGAGGCTTATGCTGTTGTCTTCTTTTGCTAGCCTGTTACATGACTCTTTTTGATTGCCCAAGTTGAATGTGTTGCAGATTAATGCATTTAGTCAACTTAAGAAATAAGAAAACTTCAGAAGTCAAGACTGATCCAGAGTGCATTTTGGAAAATACCAGGTGTAGTGTATAATGGAAAAGTAACCTCTCTTAGAAATTAAAGGCACGAGGTCTGGAACTGAGAAGTAGAACAGCTGTACAGGAGCTTTAATCCCTGCAGTTATCTCATACAGAAGAATCAATGAACATTTATCACAAGTTAAGCCAGCAAAGTAAAACAGAAAAAACATATGAGTAGGTGACCTTTGTAGCATGCGGTGTCTTTTATCTGGGAATCACAGAGGACTGTAAGCATTGATGAGCAATGTGTATAACACTGGTATAAGGAAATGTTTGCACTTGGAACTCATAGGATTTAACACAACTCGTCCAGTCAGATGAGAAATGAAGCGTGTAATTCCAGTCTCTGGGTTTCCAGTCATATTTTTTTACTAGACCGTGTTTTCTTTCTATCCAATTTAATATAAGGCTCTCCCTCACTAATCTTGGATGAACTTTTTCCTTTAAGCTAGTTTGTGTCTACACAGAATTAAAAAAGTAGGAAACATGGTCCCTTTAAACAAACAAAACAGAAAAAAAAACCTCTTTAACAAGACCAATTTGAACCTATGTACATATAAATGACATTGCCTTCACTTGGTTGATGGAGAGGTGTCCCAGATCAGTGAAATCATCCCATTCAAGTTTTAATCCTCCAAACAAAAAGCAATTGGATGGCGATATATGTTTTGGACCTTTGGCCACAAATAATAAAATGGAAACAACTGAGGGAGCTTTGCAGTGCAATATGGGGCACCTGTGAGTGATGAATTCCAGCCTTTACCTTAAAATGTCTCTATGCCAGCTTGGAAATCTGAGGAATCACAAAGAAGGATTGTGGAAGGAGTGCATAGTGTGAATGTATTTCTGAACTGGAAAAAAACGAAGTGAAGGTGGCAGGAAACTTTGTAGATTCCCTGTGAGCTTTTGGGGGGGTGACTTCTTCCCTGCCTTCTTACTATTACCTGTTTATAAGTACTTCAGTAAGTCCCCTGGTAGTAGTAGTAGAAAAATTAAAAAAAAAAAAAAAAAAAAATTCTGGAAAGAGAGGTGGTTTGTACGTAGTCCCCAGACCAGCTTGCAATGGTAGCACTGCAGCTTGACCTGAGTTCTAGCACATACATATTTCCTGTAATGCTTTGGCATATTGATTATAGCACAAATTGATATAGTACCTGTCTTCGCGCTCCCTGAAATGGGCTGAGACCGGCCTGAGTGAAATGTCCTCTTGAGTTCATTCCTTCCTCTTCCATACAATGCCTTTAATTGCTTATGAATTGCTGTTATTTCTTATTCTTTTCTCACTGAACTGTCTCTCTCCAAGTGAGCTGTGTGTTCAGGAATGTACCCTGAAGCACATGGAGTTTGAGTTACACTACTATAAAGGCCCTAGAAAGTATCTTTTTCAGTGCTAGCTTTATGAGTTTATTTGGTGCCTGTAATGAAAAGAAAAATGAGTTTAGTTGTTCTTGAGACACTGTTACTCTGCTGAGTCTGTGTAAGAAAGGCCTGTGAGGAGATGGTGCTCCAGGATGGTTGAGACCTCCCTAAAGACATGTTTCTGGGTGAGGATTGATGGAGGCTGGCATGCTGTGGGATGAAGGACCTGCTGACGTACAAGAATTACTTTATGGCAATATTGTCACCACCCTTGGAGGTGTTCAAGAAGTATTTAGATGTTGTACTGTGGGACATGGTTTAGTGGGAAATATCGGTGATAGGTTGACAGTTGGACTGGATCATCTTAGATGTCTTTTCCAACCTTGCTGATTCTATGATTAGAAAAATCAGGTTTCTCACTGGAAAACCAAACAAGAAACATTTCTGTATACAAGTATGTGTCCTTGCATCCTGTAACCTTAAGAGGCATCTGAAGACTGTGGTTTATGTTTTTTGGCATGGGGTTGAGTTGAGGTTAGTCGGGGCCCAGGCTCTGAATCCTCATTGCAATGGACAACCAACTATATTGTGTAAAATCTCAAATATTAGAGCTCATGGTTTTCACTTTTACTAAACCTCGGCTTTGGTTGGGTTGATGAATTTGGAATTGAGGCAGGATAGAGCCCTTCAAACTGTGGTTGAGATTTGCTAACACGTGGTGAAGCTGCAAGCCAGCTGTCCTCTGGTGGTGGCCTTCCACTTGAGTGCACTGTGGCTTTGATGGATCCTGAGTTAGATGCATAGCAAACAGCTGCTCTGTGGATGCTAACGAGCGTGGGTATGTTTGGCATAGAATACAAAACTGGTGGGGCTGACCTAACAGGATAGTTTGTCCTGGTGTTTTGTTAGCAATAAGTGCTAAATGTCATTGGTTTTAGTCAGATGTTATCCTTTATTTTAGAATGTGTCTGATGGTGGAATGTCATATTGGAAGAGATCAGAAAACCTGTACGTTGAGGCTCTGAGTTGGTCAGCTGAAATGTTCTTATTAATGATTTTTTCTCTGTTTGAAGTGACACCAGTCATATAAAAGCAGAAACTAGATTTGATGGTAAACCTGTATCAGTTGATAATTTAGTTGTACTTCCTTTTCTTGTTGCGTCTTAGTTACAGACACCAGTAATAGTCATATGCTTTTATTGAAGCTGTAACAAATGTTGTATATTGTGTACAGCGATAATTAAGACCAACAGTTTGCAAGAAAATCTAAGATAAAGTGCATTTTCCATTGTGAAAAACATATTCTGTTCACTCTTCATGACAGCATTTAAAACAAACTGAAATCAGGAACAGAGCCTGTCAGAGCTCACTCACCTTTATTTGAGGTTATATTGAGTTTTTGCTTTATGCTTTCCTTGGGGATTGAGCATAGGCATATTTCTGAAGCTGTATACATTGCAGTAGAAAAATTAATGAAAAAGCCTCTTAGGGTTTGCCAGAAAATTCTGTGACGGTTTTAAGGGATCTAATTCAATCTGGTAGAGTAGTAGACAGCGAGTAAGCAACAATATTTTTTAAACTTTGAGTAATAAAAATATACTAAATGAAATAAAACCTGCACCTATGAGTGATACACATTGGCATTATGTGTTTTTGTAGAACTAGCATTACAGCTAAAAAAAACCCATTAGCTGTGTTTGCTTATGATCAGTTCAGTTACATCAAAGACTGAATTGCAGTCTACATGGTACACTTGAACAGCCTCAGCAGGTAGAGGCTTTGACTATGAAATGTTTTCATAGGTATTATTACAGCATCTCTATTGCCTGTGATTAATTATCCCAAATGGCATTTAGAATCCCTTTGAACCAATGATCAGTGACCATTCACAGTGTGCAGGTTCCAAATGCCAAACAGCTATGCTAAGTAGTCACAATGCAAACAGCAGGAAATACGTTTTTGGGAGGAAAAAAAGAAAAACAAAACAAAAACAGAGTAGGGGAGTGGGGAGAAGTAAGTAACAAATCGCAGTCGCTTTGTCTACATCAGAAATTGACTAAAAGGGAAAATTATTGGGAGATTTGTTTGAAAGGGCACTTGTGGTCTGGACTCAGATGCTAAGATAGGTGCGTCAAGGCTAGCTTGACAATAAAAGCACCGTACTAGGATGTGAAACTTCAAGTGAAGAACTGAGAATAGAAGTGAAACTGAAATTAACAAGTGCTTATGAACATTTTGTCCTGCTCTGAGAAATGAATCTAATGTATGATTTGATGGTTGTTTGCATATGCTTTTCGTTTTAATATCGTCTGCCAAGTAGTCATGATCTGAATATAGTTTGGAGCCAGCGAGACTGTCTATCTGGAGATATGTTAGTCCTTCCTGGTACTTGGTGAGAGGGGCAATGAAAAGAGATCAGAGGGCATTCTAAAAACAAAATTTTGACATTTCTTTAAAACTTTGGTTTGAACTCTGCCAAGGAATTACTTTTATACAGGCTTTTTGTTGGTGGTGGTTTTTTTGTTTTGGTTTTTTTTTCCAGACCCAGCCTTTTTGTCGTCTTTCAGTTGCTCTTCCTGAGACCAAGTTAAAAGTTGGGAATGGGAAATCCTTCACTGCTTGCAGTAAGTGAAGTTTTTCATTGACTTCACTGGACTGGGCTCTGAATGATGATTTTGAAAAGTAAGGGGTTTGACACTCTCTGAAAAGCAGTTTTCTATCAAAGACCTCAGGTTTTGCACCCAGAAGTGATGGTGCTTGTATTACTAGCTGTACTTCAAAAAGCTGGCCTAAAAATTTTGACTTAAAGTGAGTTAAGATTCTGTTAAGACGTTAATCAGTGACATTTTTTGTTTTTGTAATACAGTGCACTCCAATTAGTTTTGGAAACGGGAAATGGAGGAGTATGTTTAAAAGGATTTTCTTCAAAGAGCCAGTGTTTTTCCATTGACATTCAGTGGATAATTCTTGGTTTAATGGGGATGACAATATCTCTTTTGTGGGACATAGATTTTCTGATTAGACACACTAAGCTGCTTTAATTTGCAAGCAGAGGTAGCCTTTTAAGCTTTGAAAGAGGTTTATCTTAGTTATTAAGCTCTGTGTTAAACAGTTTATGGTGGACAGGACATTGAAGACGTACTCTGTACTCCAAAGGATCCAGTTAGGAGGCTGGTGGGTGTGCACAGAGACTGTATCTACTCACACATGATTACTGAGCGGTGCTGAGGAACTTGGCAGCTGGTAGCAAAAATCCCTGTGATGCAAAAAGAGGATAACTTCTGTAATCAATATAATCAATGTAAACTTATGTAAGGGAGGTTGAAGGAGGAGAACTTGCATTCACTCTTGTTTGACTAAGACAGCAATCGCAGTCAAGACTTCCCTGAGAAAGACCCGCTGGAGCCTTACTAAGGGCTGTCAGTGCCCCGTGCTCCTGTTCTGCTGGCAGAATACCAGCTTAGCTGAATCTCTGCTCAGGACAGCAGCACACTCCCCCTTTTTCCCTAACTTTTCTGTTACTCTCTGATTTATGCTCCTTGCTATCTCTTACATCAGAAGAGTTTGCATTTCAGATATGAATCTTCCAAGCAAAGTGTTTTATATCCAAAATAAAATCAGTGTTTTGGTACAGATCTTTAGAAATACCATCTTCAAGTGTGTTAGGTCTAATGCAAGAGGAGGTAGAGTTCCAGTAGCATGTTACCTGCTTTTGTATGACTTGTCATTTCTTAATAATCTCTGTGCCTGCGGTGACCCAGGCTGATCACTTATCTGGAAGACCAGGACAGTTAAATGTGCTTGTGGTCTGGGAGCTGCTCTCCATTTGTGTATTTGGTTATTGCATGTGTACTGAGAGAAAGGAGCCTTGTGTTCTCTGGGGAATTGTGATTATACAGATCTCTACCATGAAGGGCAGCATTTGGTCCTCTTTGATCGCTGCCTTTATTGATGGCCTTGCTGCAAAGGTTAAAGGGAGCTTCTTGCTCTGAAAGCTTGGAAACAGCCTATCTGTCAAAGAACCACCTTTATTTGTTAAAAGCTTTTCAAGCTTAGAGACCTGGAAGAGCCCCAGTAAAATCAATGAAAAACTATCCAAGATAAACAGGCTTACAGATGAATAAATGCTTACTACTATTTTTAGTCTGAGCTCACAAAATCTCTTTCTGGCTGCCTGGCCTTCTTCTCTAATAAAACAACTAATTCTCCAAATATTAATAGAGGCCTATTGTCAGGCTTGGGGTCGCAATTCTTCCTGAGCTTAAGCAGAAGAGCTACAGTTAGATGAAACCTTTTCCAGATTGTCCTGGAAATACTTGCTGAGCAAAGTTCCTGTCTCACCGAAGACTGATCTTTGCACAAACTCTAGGCAGTGATGCATTAGAGAAATGGTTAGCAACAGTGCAACAAATGAAAGCTTTGCTCGTTCATTACTGTAGCCAGCAGGAAGGATTTCTGTACAAGTAGACATAAACAATCCCCTAATTTACTGGTGCAGTTTTCCGGAGCGTTGAGCACTCAGAGCTGTAGTAAAACATATGGTTTAAATGAAGATGAAAAACCATGCGTAGAGGGGATAGAGAGTCTCTGGGATAGTCAAACCTTTCTCTGAAATCATGCCTTCTGATCTGCTTTATTGGTGTTACAGTTTACAGATTTATGCACTAAACGTGGGGGAAAACCACTCTGCTGTATTTACGTATTCTAAATGTGGCTTATTTGAATGGCTAGGCGTTCTGATATCTTCAGCACTAAAGATCTTTGCTCTTATTTCTAATGTGTCTCAGAACAACACAGTTCTGGGTTAGTTTGCTTCTTCATCTTCCTCTTGACCTGCACAGCAAGAAAACTGAGGGGTTGTTTATTCAAGTTTCTTCTTAAACCTCCTTGCTTTGATGTTGAAAAGCCTCAGCCTGCAGAATGCAGCTCCTTGCTGAGGCACACAGTCAGGAGCGTATTCGAAAATTTGACTTTCCTTTGAAGTGGGTATAATATTGCCTCAAACCAGCTCGCTATATAGCTGTGTTTACTAGTGTGTCCCTTTGTACTGAAGTAATTGGTGGTCTAGTGATGGGCTAGCATGACTTTCAGTAAGAGGAATAGACTTGTACTTTGGGAATGCTTTGTAATGGAGTTTTTATGTCTCTGATGTACTAGCATGATTAGATTGCCTACGTCTGCTTGAGGCCTTGACCTGCATGTGGCTAGGGCTTCTACCTGCTTGAGTGAAAGCCAAGAATACTTTTTTTGGATTTGCCCAACCCTTCTGTGGCCTGCATCTGCATTTTTGTTGCGTGCAAAAGGTCAGCTTATAGGGACTTTCTGGTTTTTACTTGTACAAGAAAGAATTTTTTGGTTTGAGGCTCTTGGCCTGTGGTGTGTGTCTAGGAAGTCAGCCAAGAGGAACAGAAGGGCATGAAGCTGACATGATGCCTGCCTTGTGTCTCACACTGCAAAGCTTGCCTTCTTTACCTTGTAGCCTACGTCCCACTTTGGTTAAATGACTGACTTCATAATATCTCAAGAGTATTTGTATTTTTGACTAGTAAACTCTTGCCATGCTCATGGTATGTATTTACATTTGTGCATCTCTCGTTATAGCCCAGTTCGCCCTGTAAATTTGACTGGAAGACAATAGCCCTCAGGGCTGCCATGAGCAGCAGACCAGAGACAGGATGACAGTGCTCACAAGGGAGTTGAACAAGGTCTTGGCGGGAAGTTCTGCACTAAGCTTTCTGTCTGGAATAGTAGGAAGATAGCCTGCAAATAAGTAAAATGAATGGGAAATGTGCTGCAGTGCCTGGAGCTGTGTTGTGGTCAGCAGCCTAGGTGAGGGCCTCAGGTCTTGATACTGAAGCTACAAGCATTCCTGTGGGGACTGTAAGCAAGCAAGTATGCTTGTGCTCATGTTGGCTGTTAGAGCTACTGCATACTTCTCATTAGTGGCATTGATTTTCACTGTTTTGGGCAAATGTGACCAAATAGAGTTTAGAGTCAGCACATCTTTCTCCACGTAGAAGCCCTTTCCAGTGCATACTCGAGATGTCAACTTTTGGATTTTTTTTTTCCATTCTCTTACGTTGCATCTCAAAATGCTGTCCTATTTCTGTTTGCATTTCTGTCCCACTTTCTCCTTATGACTTCATTAGCTGTTATCTCAACTGTTTTAGGCTCAGGATAAGACTTTATCAGCAAAGATCTCTTTACTGGAGAGGAGTAGATGTCTTTTACTGAGCAGGAGTGGCCCAAACACCTGCTGCATGTTGATGGAGAGGGGATAACAATCAGTGCAGATTTGGCGAGGCTGCCCTCCAAGGGCTTGTACAAATTTGAGTATCCTTAAATCTCAGACATTTTCCTAAATGATTTCTATTTAATAGTGTATTTCACAATCTAAAAGATGCTTTAGCAGAAATGTAATTCTCAAAGGTCTTTAAGTATTAATCCCAAATTGGTTCAGATATTGGCTGTGAGCTGCTTTACCTGTGTTACCTGCAGCGGGGCCTGGGACTGTTTTAAACACCAATGACCAACATCTATGCCTGCTTTCCTCTTCTGTGTTGTAACAGCCAGAAAGCTTGGTGGTCATCTTACAGGGTGCCTTCCTCCAGGGTCCCATGTGTTGTGCAGAGCTCTGGAAGCACCTTGCTGGTGCGTGTTGCTCCCAAAGTACTTATGGTTGGGTGTTGTCTTCATCCTTAACCTGGCTGGAGATACGGTGAGATTTGATGTTTCTGGATTAACTACATACATGAAAAACCACTTGTTTCTCTGAGGAAAATCCTATCACATAGACAAGCCGTGTGCAGTTCTGGTAGCTCTGTGACATTTTTTCTTTATTCTGTTGACTAACGTTACTGGAGTGTTGTGACAGAACTGTCTCCATCTTGGTGGTGCTTCAGTGAGGTGAGGCGCACTTGGTAACAGATTGTACTACCAAAACCAACTCTTGTGCTCACTGATCTGGATGATGCTCAGCCTTCATTTTCCCAAGTGTGAGAGCGCTTGACCTTATACCTTCTCTCATTTCGGTGTGAAAAAAGCAAATTCCAACAGCTCAGGGCAGGGTAGGGAGAAATATATTCTGAACTTGTTCTGAGTCATTTTATTTCCATTGGGTTTGGGTGGCTTTGGGCACAAGATGGTGCAAAGACCTTTCTGTTAAGATAAGCTGCTGAAAGATTCGTGCAGTAAGATACAGACTCAATATTCAGAATAGAAATTGGCTTGTTGCTCTGCTGTACTCCAAGGTGCAGAGTGGTTGTTGCAAGTCCTTATGTCTTTGAATATAAATATCTGCATTTTGTGTGAGGTGTTATTTGGATTTTTCATCAGTTATTGCTAAACAGTTGACACTTCATAATTGGAAGTTCATTTTTTTTTCCTAGTGAACAGATAAAAACAAACTGGAGAGAAGGATTATGAGAGTGTTTCTCTCCTTCGGTAATATTAAATCTAGTGAATGGAATGTTGCACCATTGTCCTGCAGGCAGAGAAGGTGCTCATCACAAACATACTATTGAGCTTGTAAAAACAATTAAGACAAAGAAAACCCTTTACTAAAGCACTAAAACCATCGAGAGAAGGATTCTGATGCAAGCCTTCAAAAGAAAACTGCTGGGCTGCAGGCAACACAGTCGGAAGCATAACAAAAGACTTCTGAGGCTTAGCAAAGCCATGCAGGAGATGGGTTGGTTTGCTTGCCTGCACGGGGTTGGGAGAAAGGGTATTGGAACAAGATTAAAACATTGTTCATAGTAGGATTTCTGCACGGTTTGCACAGCTGACTGGGAAGGCAGAACAAGCCTCAGCTATCAGCTGTTATCTCTTTCCTCAAGTGGTGCTGGGGTGGGGAGATTGGGAGGGTTGCTGCTGGCTGTGAGATCAAGAGGTGCATGCCTGGCTTTGCAGCTCTCCACAGCAGGATGCATAAGTGACTTCAAATAGCTGCTCAGTTCCTTACAGCTACAAGAACGCTTCTGCCTTCATTGAGAATCTCAGGAATACGTAATACAGTGTAGATAGTAATATTTGTAATGCATAAAATGAATGGCAGCATAGGGAGTTCTTGCATCCCTCCATAGTGCTATAGGTTGTGAAGAAAGTACAGAGGCTAATCTGAAAACTGGCTGAAACAGAAATTTTTTAAGCCCTGAACTATCCAAGTGCTTTAGTTTGAATGCAGTTTTAAACTTGTATTCAGCTGGGCAATTCGTCTGAAACTGCGCTGGCCCTGCTCCACAGGGCTTTCTGAAGCAAAACTGGTGCATCGTCATGAACATACTGACTTTGTACCTAAATTGTTCTCTCCCTGTAGGAGACAGATGCTGATGCAAATTATTAATCCTGCAATATAGTACTGGTGCTTCCAGTATTAAAATAGCTTGACTTTGTGCTGGAATTACATTGCATGTCAATGAAAAGTTGTGTGAGATGGTGACTGAAAACTATTTTGGTCAACATGCTGGTAGTGTTCTTGAAGCAGAGACCCCTGAGCTCCTGTCATGTGAGATGTAACCCATGGTTCTAATTGTGTATGGTTACTAGAAGTTCCTTGGTACTTTGCTCAATATTAACTCTGATATTTGTACAGTCCTGTTTGGATAACCTATGCTCTCACTACATAAGATGTGCCACAGTAGCTTCTGTTGATGGCCCCTTCTGTTCTTGTGCTGAAATACAGTATGGTGGTCAGTGTTAGCAGTTTTCTTCTGTGGTGTTTAAATTTACTTTGTCAGCTTCTGTAAGGCTAAGGCCTGTGATTTGCACTTCTCCATCTTGCCAAGATCATGTGATACTTGGGCTCTATCAGTAGTGCTTGGTAATGCTGCTATGGGTGTTGGGTTGAGAAATGGGCCATCTGAGACGGTGAGTGATGTGGAGGCTGTCCTGTGACTTCCATTGTCATGTCACAGCCTCCTTTGCCTCTTCTGAAGGTAGACATGACTTTGCCTCTGAAATATAGTCATTAATCGGTTGGATGTGCCTAAGAGGGAATGGAGCGTTCTTTGTCACCACTTCCCCATTTCAAGTTTTAGTCTCATGACTTTCTTCAGTAAATCAGGTTGCGCGGTTAACTTACCCACATCCTGCCTTCTTTGAAACCTCTCTGACCCTGTGCAGTACCTCACAGCTGACAGAAACATGTGGCAGGTTCTGACAATTGATGCTGAGTATCTCCGGCTGTTTCTTGAGTTGGCAGAATCAAAGACCAGGAAAACACAGTGGTGTATGATTGATTATTCGGAGTGTAACAGGGTGACTTTGTGGCTTCATGGCAGGAGCCTCCACTGCTTCTTTTGTGTTTCTGAAAGTGATCATCTTGACTGCTGAACCCACGTTGGCTACAGACTATCAGCAGAGTTATGAAAGAGGGAAGCCTGAGGTGGTGTTTGCAGCTCTTAAAACTTGGAGTGTTGGAACCAGTGAAAACTGCTGGTCTGTAAGCCAGCATCTGGTTGTGTATTGCACTCAGGTTAAAAAAAAAAAGGTTTAATTGTGAATGGAATGCCAGTGGGCAGAGTAAAATTGGGTGTTTGTGTGGGTGAGTGCCTGAAATCAAACTTAGGAATCTCAAGGACAAGCTCGCTTCTTGCTAGCCACAGCTGATAATGGCTGGCTGTAATTTTGTTATTGTGAGAAGTTGAAAAAACAAAAACACATGACACATCTTGAGTCCTCCAAATGGAGATGAAACATGAGTACCACCAGCCTGATACTGAACATTCACAGCGCTTCTGCTGACTATTCAGACAGGGAAATCAAAATCAAAGTCACCATGGTGTTTCACAGAGCTCTTGGAAAGAATGTAAAGATCTTGGCTGGAAGAGAGATCCTAGAAAGAAGGGGGAGAGGGTAGCTGCATGGTGCATGAGTGCTGAGTTAAGCCCAGGCTCCCTGGTGGGCATTGTAGTGCTACCCATGAAGGGAAGACCTAAGCTAGGAAACTAGTGTATGACTACTGGGGGCCTAATATGTTGGTAACTGGGGTGGTGAGGGTGCCAGGCTATTGGTAGACCGGGGCCTTTTGGGCTGGGGGAGCCTTGCTTGGGGTGCAGCATTCCCATGACCCTGCGCTATGGCTGTGCTTAGCTCTTGCCCATCTTGTAAAGTAAGCTGAACCTCACCAAGGTGTTTAAACAATACCGTTGCATTCTGAAAGCTGCTCTACACAACTACTCCTCCCTAACATGGCATCTTGGCTGGGAGCCTTACCAAACCCATGGGGACGGAGGCCCCTGAGTGAGAGAATCTGAAATCTATACTTTTGCATACGTGCCAAAAACATAACAACCGATAATGACTGTGCTCACTGAAGGGGGTACATTAAGGAATACTCCAACTTCTGAGCCTGCAAACTATTGAGCCTATCAAGTGTGCAACAGGTGAGGGCCTAAGGAGATATTGAGATGAGGTGAAATCCTCTGCATGCTGCTCCCTGGAGGAGAGTTGGATTAGGAAATTGTATGCGTGAAGAATCAAGATCCACAATAGCATTTTCTCTTGTAAGCAGCGACTGGTATGGAGTAAAATGCATACTTCAACTTTAAGCATGAGGTCTTGAGCATCCTACAGCTTCAGAAATGTTGGATTGTAAATATGTTTTTTCTGGGTCTGTTTGCTTCTCAGGGCCTTCGGGCAGGCACACTGAATCCAAACAGCCCCTTTTCTTCCCTCCAGCTTTGTACTGGTGCATGGCCTGCAGTTCTATTCTGACCTCAAAAGCAAAATCAGATAAAACAACTAGCTGAAAGGTGGAAAAGGAGAAATATAATGTGATTTTTAGGCCATGAGAGAAGAAATGGCCATGAAAATATATTTGAGAATTGTTCACACACAGTCTCTAAAATTGGACTGTGTGATAGTTTTGGCATTCAATGTTGTCTGTACTGGCAGAGAAAGAACAGCAAGGAAAGCAAAGAAAACAAGATCTTTCTTTGCCTCAGAGAAAAGTACAAAAATCCAACTGCCTGTATATACGGAAAATTGAATTTAATGATTAGGAACAGTGGTGATAAAGGGGGAAAGGAAGAGATTGGCTGAAAAAATACGGAAATGAGAAAAATCCAAAAGAAAAAATGATGAACTGGGAGGCAAGGAAATGGATTTAGACTGGGGAGGAGCAAAGGAACCAAAATAAAAAGGCCCTTGAGGTGCTTTGGATGCAATTAGCACGCCATAAAATGTGTGTTACTTCTGCCACCTCTGTGGCATACCTAATTTGAAATTCAAATGACAAAAAAGTTACTTAGCTTTTCTTCTGTAATCTCCCTTTAAGGAAAAATAACCATGCACTTTTTGTTTTGGTGATTGGCAGAGTGACCTCTTCAACAGTACTGGTTACAGATTCACAATTCTAACATTGTCCATTGAGTCCAGTCTATTTTTCTCCCACTGAGGAGAAGACACACTGCAGGAAGTGTAGTAATATCACAGCATCACTGCACTGAGCCAGATAATATGTTTATATGACACAAGTAGAAAATATACTTCAAGGTCTGCTCCTTTAAGGCATTTTATTTCAGAATTCTCTCTTAGCTGGGCTAGCCAGAGTGTTGGCTTTCCATTCATTCTCGTTTAGCACCAGGCTCCTCACAATTCATTATTTATCTTTCTTTGCTTCATGTGCAAATGTAAAATGTGATTTATTTATTTGTTGTGGGACAGTCTGAGTAACACGGCTTTCACGTACCATGAGATGCTCGGATTCCATTCCTGCTTGCCATGACCATTTGCCCAATGTGGGTAACACACCTGCACAGCAGTTTCTTTAGAAATCAGTTGTTTGGTTTCCGAGCTATCTGTTTCTTATGCTGGAAAAAGTGACTGTGCTTTCTATTTTAATTGTGCTTTCAAAGAAGCCTGTCCCCTACAAAGCAGTAGGAACGTGGTGGGTAGTGAGGCCAGCAAGGACATGCTTGACAGCTTGTGTGCTATCCTGGCCACCACCTCCAGAGACATTGGCAAGCCCTCTGTTGCTGTGCCCTCCTGAGATTGAAGAGAACTCATGGAGGGAAGAGGGTGACTTGAAGAGAAGTGAGGACAAATGAAGAGAGCTGGAAGGCAAGCTTGTCAAAACCAAGGGGGAAGGCTTCTCTCCCACGAATATGGGGGAACAAGAGTACAGTTAATTAGAGACAAAATCTACGTCCTTGTAAATGCTCTTCTATTAGGAATGCTCTTCTATTCCTTGCTGGAAATGTATTATTTTTCCTAGATGTGCTGTTACGTGGATACCCTCTCTCATTTGTTTCTGGTCTGTGTGACACCTCTTGATGAAACATTGAAGCGAGCCCCAGTGAGAGAAGACGAGATTGTAAACACCTCATAACCCATAAGCATGACAAGAAGCAAACCAGAATATGGTAATGTGTGGAAATAACCAGGCTAGATGATACTGAAGAGAAACTCGCTTGCAGTGGCTGGAAGTTTCCCTCCTGTGAAGAAGCTGGGAGATCCCCTGAGATTTCTTTTAAGGTTACGTTGCTGTTTTTAGGGAAGTGTTGGCATGACTTGCAGTCTGTGGCCCTCTGGCTTCCCTTAGCTTCCAGAACTCGTTTTTCTGGGACCCCCAGGCAGCGGTTACTTCTTGAATAATGGCTTGGAGGTAATTGCCATAGTACAGGGAGCTGTAAGCTCAGCGTTATGGGTCAAAGAGGGAATTTGAAGAAGTCCTGTTGTCTCCCCTGCTTCGTGCTTTCTGCTTTCAATTTGTTCAGAGCAGAAACTGAAAGTCAGGGAAGCTACAGATTGAGTTGAGGAATGCTGTATGGATTTAGGGTGATCAGAACTAGCTTGAAATAACACAAGATATGTTGGACATTTGAAATACAGTAGACAGGAAAGAGGTACTTGGAGGGAAACTAGCCTTGTAGTTTAATAGGTCTATAACAGCCATTTTAACAGAAGTGTTTTTCTAACATGTTTTTGCTGGCTGGTCTGCCTTTTGTATGTGAAGAGTTCTGCATTTTCAAGTTCATTTCTGTCTTTGGCTTCAGAGATGTGGCAAACCTCTACTTGTATCTAATGCAGTGCAGGCTCTCCTGATGCAGTCCTCAGCTTACTTACATTGATGTGGATCCCATGAGTTAGTGCAGTGGGACTTGTGCCATTTGCTGGCTGAGCTTTGTTTCACTGCTCAGCAGCCTCCAGCATCTCCAGACGTAGACAACAGGATGGCACCCAGTACTTTGAAGTAGTGAAAAAGCCCCTTATCAAATACATGTAAAGAAATTAAGATCTAGTATGCTTCACAAGAATTAAATCCCTTGTTTTGTAAGTTTGTTTTTAGTGTGCTGTTTTTTTTTTTAATTATTTTTTTTATTTAAATAACATCAACTTTATTTTTCTCACAGTCTTTGGAGGGAAACATCTACCATAGGCTGAGGCTATAACTATATTCTCAAGAAAGGTGCCTTTTAGAGGTGTTTTTGATATCTGATGTCAGGGTGATTGCTCTTTGTGGTTTTACTGAGCCCCGAAGAGGTAATACTTAATATTGTCAGGGCATGAGTTTGGATTCCACCTCAAGCCTGAGCCTGTAGTTCTCTGTCCTTTCCTTGGGTTTGTTTTGTTGTCTTATTTTAATCTCTCTTTGTTTTGCCCTGCAAAGGCAATTAGTGTGGCTCTCATTAAATGTGGGACATGATGGCTTTGTCCAGCTGGGTGACGCACAGATCACTGGACTTTACCTTCCAGGTGTATTTTGTGGTTTACAAAATCTATGGGGTCAGCTTCAAGTGCTCTGTGAAAACTTATTAAGATATTTAACAGGCTTCACTTACATGCCCAGAAGTGACTCATTAGAACTACAATCAACATGATGATTCAGGCTGTGTTAACAAGCTGAAATAAGCGGGTCGTGATCAGACATACAGATGTGTTTAGATTTATTAGGAGATTTCTTTTTAGATCCTTCCATTAGACAGTATAGTTACAAGTGTAACAGGGTTAGAGTGAGTCCAGCACAGAGGTGTGTACTCAACTTTTTACGTCTTTTTTTTGGAAAAATCTGTGAAAACATAGGCTATCTCTTTGGCGTGTGGTGTCACTCTTATCTTCTCAAGTATGACAGCCTTAGTTTAAAATTCTGGGTGCCGAAGGGGAAAAAAAAAAAAAAAAATGCAAGCATCTTCCTAAGAGTAATTTCTGAGCTCACAAAAGCCTTCAAGACACTGATGGAAAGTCATTCCTGTTTTTTTTGTTGTTGTTTTTCATATGGTTTTGATTGAAGACCACCACCGACAAAAATCAGACTGTGACCTTTCCTTAGAAATTAGTATTCCAGTCCTCGTTGGGGGCACTCTGTTCTGGAGCCAAAACTGGCAAAGGGCTTCTGCTTCAGAAGAGAAATAAATGAGCCCCATATCTCCAAAGATCCCCTGGATGCAACAGAAATACAGTTTCAAGCCCTTTGGTGTATCTATGCTAAGCTTGTGTCTCCTGAGCAGCCTGTAAATATTGACAGCCTCTCTTGTCTTGCAGCTGTGCCTAAAAACCCCCCTAGTCTTTACAGTGGGAAATTACCAGTGCTGTAGCCACTGGCCTGTTAAGCCTCACCTGCAGATATTGAGGGAAAGCAGGCTGAGCTCCTGCTTCCATCCAGCCGTTTTGCATACCATTGAGATCTGTTGTGAGCCTGTTAAAATCTTTCAGAAAAGCAGGTTTTTTAGATCTGGCACAACAAAAAACGAATCACCTCCTTTGATGCCCCTTCGGAGTGGCAGCTTCAAATGAGGAAGGGTGTAGGAACCAACGCTCTTTTCAGAGGCTGGATGATTTGAATTTTTGCCTTTACTTGTTTGGTTAAAAAAAAATAAGAATAATAAAAACAATGAGGATGCAGTACTGATACCCAGCAGCAGTCCTGTGGATGAGATTAAGTTTTCAGTTATGTCTGCTGTAGTCCTGCAGAGGTGCAGCTTTGCTTCAGAATTCTGTCAAGAGGCAAAGCATGCTGATTTTGAATAGCATACTTTACTATAGTGAACAGTCACTGTGAGATGCTTTGGTTTTATCTCACTGTGATATCTTTGGTTATGGTATCCTGTGACTTCACTGTTACATCTTAGGCTGCACAGTCACTCGTGCAGGGTCCATTCCACTTCAAGTTGTACAGAAAGACATTAGGATTGCCCAGCAGGTGTAGGTCTGCACTGCAATATTGGGCTGCTCTGTGTTGAGTTGCAGTCTAGTTGCAGTTCACACGTACATGCTCTGGGTACGCATTAATGTCAGGAGGCTAATGCTGATTGTTTATCACCTTGCAGCTGATGCCTGTAGCGGTTGAAGCTGATACAGTCTCCACTTGGATCAGGCAGAGACTTTCTTTCTGTCTTTTAGTGTAGTACGTAGTGAGGCATGTAAACAATGTGTTATCTAATACTTGATTAGTAGGAAAGGATTAAGAATGCTAGGGAAAAAAAGGTTGCGCTTTTGTTTTCCATTTCACAGTGTTTTTGCAATTCTTCATGTGCTTTCTTCACTCATATCAGCAAGTGCAGAG
This sequence comes from Lagopus muta, assembly GCF_023343835.1. Lineage (NCBI taxonomy): Eukaryota > Metazoa > Chordata > Aves > Galliformes > Phasianidae > Lagopus > Lagopus muta. The sequence continues at coordinate 9,734,382 of NC_064436.1, read as the reverse complement.
GCGTGTGTGTGTATATATATATATTAGTGTAACTTAGAAGTTGCTCTTTTTCTTACCCTCTGCTTATGAAGTGCTTTTAATTGAAATGACTTTCTAACAGTTGAGAATTGAAGTAATGCCTAATGGCTCTGGTGTTAACCTACTACGGAATATCACAAGTTGGTGAAATTAAAATCAAAACCATCGGAAGTCAGGAAGAATTGCCGTTCTCAAAAATATGACAGGCATCAAAGTGAAGAAAAATGAGCATGTCTGAAATGGTCAGTTCTCCTGACTGTTCCTTGTGACTTGTGTAATAGCTGGACTGTTGTGTCTCTAAAGGCTCCAGGTGCTCTCAGATGGGTCAGCATCATCTCCCTCTTCTTCCTTGCTGGGTGCTTGAAGGCATGTGCCATCCTGTTCACATGATGTATGAGCAGTGAGGGGCAGTGTGGATGGTCCCTTTCCTCAGCATGAAAGGGAACATTACTAGGCTGGTTCTTGTGTCTGCTTGCAACCCCCCTTGAGTTGTCTTGTGAAGTGTTTCCTTCCTCATAGCTGGGCTTGCAGTGTCTTTGCCCACCTCTGATTCCTTTCCCATTGTGAGACCTCTTGAGTTTCTTCCTTGGTTTCTCTCCTTCAGGCAGGACTGTAGCACCTAAGTACTGTTTTTCCTGTAGGTGCCTTAGGTAGCCAGTGGGACAGCTGGATGGTGGCCCTCCTGCCACTGGCAAGGCCACTGGCCTGCCCTACGTAGCCTCCATGCAGAACAGTGTGATGGCACTTGCTTTGCATTTATCTGATGGTGCTGTGGAGTGTTATGAGAATGGCGTTTCTCTTTGGCAGTAGAATAGATGAGTAAAGTTGCTTTCTTGTAAGGATTTCATAGCTTATGATGAGAAATGTGAAAGGGATCTGAGCAGAGCATGGTGGGAAAACCCAAGTTGGGATTAATGCCTTGTGAATGTGGGGGTCCCATCATAAGATTTATTCACTGTGTATATTCCTCTTCTTGTTCTACCTTGTTAGAATATCTGTTATTAAGCCCTTCCTGACAGATCTGGGAGGAGCCCTGCACGGTCTCAGTCTGACCTCACGGAGCAGGTTGTGAAATTGTGAGGCTGTGGAAGTGAGCATATGATGGGATCAGATCTGGAGCACAGCCAGCCACCAACACAAACATGAGAGGCAATATCTGAATTTGTGTAGCCAAAGTGTTGTTTCCAGGCACCTACATCTGATGTATGCCTTGATTGTGTCCTAGCTAGCTTTCTCTGTACTATGGTTTCCTTAAGAAGAAAACATGGACAAGTGACCCAGAAAGAAGTCATGGCTCACTCAAGTCATGTCCAGTCATACCAGTCGCTTTTGTGACTGGGACAGCAAGGCTGCAGAGCACAGTGTGGAGTTCATTCGCTATGCAGTACAGAGAAGCTGTTGTCACTGCAGTGATATTTTGGTGGTAGTTATCTGTTAGCTGAGGACTTGTGGTTTTTGAGGACGTGATATTGCTGTTTAAAAAAAATAAAGTAATTGAGTTCTCCTGGCTTGCTATGAGTGTCTGCACATAAATCTCTACTGGTAAAAACTGTTACAGAGACAAAGCTTCATAGACTAAGTGAAGGTTGCAGTTTTAGAGATGGGTAGGCTGTGACCTTTATCAATCATAACAATGAATCGTTTATTAAATATCAAGGAATGAAGGCCTGAGCTGAGGAGTTTGGTATGCTTTACTATGAATGTTCACACAGTGTATACAGCAGTTCCTGTTTTATTTTGAGCTATCGGTAAGATAATTTTTTTTTTCTAACACAGATTATTCTTGTGTGCTCTGTTTTCTTCTTCTTTTACAGCCTATACTTGACAAAAACATTTCTGGTCTTGCAAAACACGCGGAGGCACTTGCTGTTTTAAATCTCTGCCTACAGTAAGAGTGTAAGGCTAGTATTGTTTATATTCCACAAAGTCAGTCTGATTTTACATACAGACGTTTTCTTTTAGATTTGTTTTTCCTTGTTACTGCCTTGCATTGAAACTTCAGAACAAATACAAAACGTCCAGAAGAAAATGTCTTCAAAAGCTATATTGTCTCATCATTGTAGGATTTTTCTCAGCCAGATAATTATCAACCGGAAGAAATTCTCGAATGAGCACCACTTTCAATGACAAAAACTACTTGTTTGTGAGATTTTGTTACTTAGCCACTTAAGCACTGATCTGAAAATAACAGATTTTACTGTGAAGAAAAGTGCCAGCTATGCACATTGCGTATTTAGAACTTTATTCTAAATGTTTGGAGGTTGAGATTTGTGCTAAATAGTTGCTTAGATTTCACTGAGATTTTCAGTGCTTTTAGGAGATCAATGTTGTGTTGAAAAACCATTATGTAAAGCTCTTTCAAAGCCCACGTTGGCTCTGGTAAAGGCAAATGGTATCTTGATGGTTCAGTGGACAGAATCCTATGTTTTGATGAAATTGAATATTATCTTCACCATACTTCTTGAGGAAATCTACCATGGAATTTTTTCTCTGTGCATTAGTTAGGGGATAGAGGACCACACAGTGTTGTCAGTAAGATTCTTCTGGGTTTTTATAACCTACAAGGAAAGTTTCATACCCAGGCTTCACACCGCTATTGAGCGGAATCACTTTGGAGTTATAAGGAAAGCTTGAGCATCAGCATCTCATTTTGAATCTATGTGTTAACTTCTTTTGTTTCTCATGCTGAACGTCAAGATGAAAGTAGCTCTTAAGCATTCTGGAAGAGTGGGGGTGCTTTTAATAATACAGGAGAAACTGCGATACCAGTAAGAACCATAAAGAATCTCTAAAAGCATTAGAACTGATGTTAGATGTTTTGCTTAGACAAAAGAAATTGGAATTTCTCTATGCCTTGGTTTATTTCTTATTCCCTAGTTAATTTGATCTCTCAAGTAGGGACTGAGAAAGTTTTAATTCTGAGTTGGCAGCTGGACCACACTGGCATGCTGAGCTGCCATCCTTTCACTTATCTCTCAGAGGAGACTACCCAAATGAAATAGCTCTGTCTCACAGGACACACAATTTCCAGATATCACACAGGGTGAGACATTAAGACAAGTGCTGCTGTGTTGGCACCATCAATGTTGCTTATTTATCCATCATGTTGTATTTTCTGCATCAAGAACTTCAATATCACCAAATAAATATCAAAAAGGTAGAGAAGAAATGGCATCCTACGTATGTATGGGAAATGTGTGTCCTCCTTCTAAAAAGGAGAACCTTTGAGTGACTATATGGAGGCAAAGATCAGATGGTGCTGTCTTGAAGGAGATGCATCTTTTCCCTTTGGTCCAATTAAAATCTGATTGTTGTGACCTCGTTGTGAGTTGTGTGAGGATATTGTTGTATTTTGTTTAGAAGGGCAAAGTTGAGGCGGTGTTGCCACAGTCTCAAGCACAAGCTCTGTGGTATTGCTCAGATCTGGAGTTAAATGAAGTGCTCCAAGGGATGAAGAAAAGCAAGTGTGGAGTATTATCTTCTGGGTGGCCCAATTTCTGTAGGAAGAAAGGTCAAGAAAGCTTCAGAAAGTAACAGTTGCTATTATTTTCTATAATTTGCCCAGAATCATATCAAGTCTTAGACGTCATGGGCTACCATCCATTTACAAGCCACTTGACTGAAATGACTTACCTTATTATTCGTCTGCTATCAGTTTACTGTGAACTGAGGGGTAATTAGTTGTTTTCACTTAGCAAGTTTAACTTTCTTTTTTTATTTTTTTTGTTTAAGAATTATAACAACAGCAATAGCATTGCCCATTTGTTTTATGATAGAATAATTGAATGTTCAGTGGCTGAGTTATGAGACTAAAGAACAGGTAGTTTATCACAAGTGAATTGGATTACTGCTTTGCAGAACACGGGGGCAATGATGGTATCACTTAATTATAAACTTCCAAGACAATCTGCTCAGCATTTCTTGGGAAGCCTTCAGAGATGCAGGGCCAAACATAACCTTGAGATCAGTTGCTTGAGAGTTTCATGGACTCTTGGAATGCGCTTCCTGTGCCTTGTACCACTTGCAAGAAACACAGCTCGTCCGTAACAAATTAAGATGGCTTAGTTTCATCATTTCATTGCTGGGAGACCATAAGCAAGTGCTGTGTGCTCCAGAAACTGTGATTCAATGGGAGAGAAGTAAATGCTGAGATGCGTTTGAATCATCCACTGGCCTTGCAAAAATTGGAAACGTTTGAGATCCGTTATAATTGCAGTGTAGTGGAAGGGAGCAATGCTGGAAACTTGCCACACTGACATTCAGAGTTAATGATGGAAAAAACTGCGCCCTAAATGAGAACATAAACTTTTCCTGATTATTAGCAGTTATTTTTTATGAAGAATTATGAACACACAGTCACCCCACGTAACGAATAGGCGTGATTATTAAGTATAACAGCTGTAGTCCTTGGCATGCTGTCACTTTCAGGTGCTTTCCCTTAGCTGTGTTATCCTATGATTTCTTTCTCCCAGCAATTACGGAACAATCTTTATAATCTTAAGGACAACGGCTATTTATTCTCTTTCCATGAGGGTACTTGCTTTAACTTTTTATTCACCCCGTGGGATTTTTTAAAAAGTAACCTATGTTAAGTAAATCTATAGCAAGTACTTTAGATGTATTCCATTTATTAGAATGCGCTGTGTTTATACAGATTTTAAGGGACATAAGGCTAGGTATATACCACATAATAGAAGAAAAAGAGTCTTCTGTTTTCAGACTAGGGTGCTAAAATCGTGCATACATCACAAGGACAGATGTGTGATGGTGGTAAGAAGTGTTCGCTGCCCTCCCTCTTGTGCCCCTTGCCCAACTCTTTACTGTGATGTAGTAATTCTGGTTTCTGTCTGGAATGTGTGCAAATATACTTGATAGTTCACATGGTTCTACAGTAAATGAATGCAATCGTAAGGACTTTGTGAACTTCTGTGGTGATTCACAGTCATGGGATTGGTTTAGAAAGAGCAGGAAGTCTCAAGGAGAGGTATCTCACCATAAACATATCCTGCAGCTCTTGAGAGAATGCCATGTGAGGGTAAATCTTCAAAGCTTAGATTAACTCCTTTGATGACAGAAGTTTGTAGAAGCTTTTAAAATACCTTTTTGATCTTTTGATGCATTTTGGAGCTTCACATCGAAATCCTTTTCCCTCTCAGCCTCCTGTAAAACAAACAAATGAACAAAAGAAAACCCCAAACCTTGCTAAGGACAGGGATGCTGTGAGGGTGACTAACCCATGTGTGAGGAGTTGGCGTAGTTTAGAATAGAAGAGCACCTTCATTCCAGCTTGACAGCAGCATCTGAAACAGCTGCTTGACAGTATTTGGCACTATGTCAGGCTACTACAGATAGCATTTTTTCAGTCCACTGGGAACATGCTTAGAAAAATCTGCTACCCAGTGATGTATCTGAATGTCTTTTTCAATAGTATTTAGTGTGGTGGATGCTGTCAGCCATGTTACTTGGCACAGCTGCTTCCTGTGGATTATCTTGGGAGGAGGGCAAGCATCATAAGTTTAGCGAAGGAAAGGCTGGACGCTCATTGTGTGGGATCTGCTTGGCGGAAGGCATATTGGTGGTGACCTGGGGAAACAGAGTGTTTGTTACTGCCAATTCTATTGAGAGCAGCTGAAGTGCCAGTTCTTTCTTTTTTTTTCCATGAATGAACGTTGTCTACTAAAATTCTTACATTTTATAAAAGACATTGGCTTCTGTGCAAGGGCTGAAATGTAGGAGAAAGGATTTATTAGCACTATAAAATATATAGTGAAATGGAAAGCAAATGCTGCTCAGATGGTGTTTTTACAGATGTTACATTACTGCTGGAGAACTAGAACAGATTATACTTGTGCATACAAACCCCTGTTAAATCTTTTAAGCTGTGCACAAGCTTGCTCATGATTTATTCTGTTGGTTATTTTTGTTTTCTCTTTTCCTCGCAACTGTGATGGATTGCCTGTTTAATAGTGCCTGGAACTCTGCCAGCATCAAATATGAAGTACCCTTTTTTTAAAAAAACTTGCAAATTTATAAAGATTTACAGATGACAGCAGAAAGTGCAACAAATTGATTCTGTTTTGAATTCTTTCTGCTGTACGGAATTAACTTGAAAGGAATTCAGGAACAAACATATTTCTGTTACTAATTCCTGAATGCTCTAGCTGGCAGACGCTCTGTTCAGTTTATTCCCATGTTTTTGTATTGTAATAGGTCATGTGGTCTTTTTAACTTTGAAGAACAGGCTTCAGGGGGAGCAGGTTGCTTGAATAGGTGTGATCCTAGATATGCTCAAACTTACAAACTTTCTAGAAGCTTCAGTACTCCTTTATCCTCCTCTAAATGAATGGAATGGAATGCTGAAAATACTTGGAGGGATGGAACGCTGCAGGATGAGGGGACACTTGGTTAAGCAAAGCGATTGGCTCTATTATGTGTTCTCTTTCTGCAGGATATTTGTTCCCACTGGAAACCAAAAGAAATGGCAAACTGATCTGTCAGCAATGATTGCATGCTGAATAAAATGTGTGAGGTGTGATTTGGACAGAGCTTTGGGCAACCTGATCCAGTGAAACATATCCCTGCCCACGGTGACGGGGGGGATGACTAAATGATCCTTAATGGTTGCTTCCAACGCCCAAATTCTGTATGTTTAGCAGCCATAGTAATAGTAGTAGTAAATTCATAGAATGCTAAAAATTGAAATAGTCATGTGTTTAGATTTACCTAAGGTCACATGGTGGAAAATACAATGAAAGAGTGATGGGTATTAAGCTGGGACTTGTAGAGTTTTATGTACTGTTACTGTGTCGCTATTAAAGCTTTGAACAAAACCGTATTGCTTTCTATCCTACAAATTTGGCTCTTATTTTTCCATAGAATGCTGTCAATTTCCTCTGAGATAAACTAAGGTTTATCTGAAGTGTAAAATATGGAATTTTTGATATCAATAGAGCACAAAATTTTGTTTGCTTCTGTTAGAAAGTGTTATAATTATGTCCTTTTTAAACTTGGTTCACAGTGGGGCTGTGCATACCAGCCCAGTAGCAATTATTCCAGTTACTAATGTAGAAAAAATGACTTTTCTGTGATCATACTGTTGTCAAATTCATATGCTGAAGATGGTATCGGTCATCCTAGCACATTGCCATCCCCACTGCATGGCTGATTGTTTCTTGTTAGGTCCACGTCATGTAGGTCCTATTTTAAAGCCAACCCCAGCTTGTTGAGGGATGTTGCTGTTGTGTGTGTACAGACTCCATAGGACAGTGCTGGTTGCTGAGGGATTGAACCCAGCATTGCTCCAAGATAAATTTGGCATGCATGGAAACTCGAGTTGGCTTAGTGTCAAGCTGTGAAAATCAGGCTAGTGAACGATGACATGAAAAATATTAGTTCTCTGTCAAAAACTTTTCTAGTGAAGCACCAGTGCATGACAGCTTCTCTTTCCTATTCTTGTTGTAGTCATTTTCAAGTTTCCTAATTTCTAGGAACGAATATGCCTTTTGTTTTGTCTTATGTGACATGATTCTAATGTTCCCTTACAAGAAGCCGTTTTTCTCCTTGTTAATTAGGAAAAAGCAATTCTAGTGACTGTTTTCTAAGTTATCCAGCAATTAAGCAACAAAATGTTTTTCTGTCTAGTGCTTGTTTTCAGAAGCAATAGGAGAGCTGAAGATGGCTATTAATCTTATCAGTTACTTGCTAAAGATACATTGCCCTCCCCCACCCCCTTTGATCTTCTTCTGTAGTACTGAGGATGCCATTTTCCTTTTATTTTGTGGATTGGAATGCTGATGATATTCTTTGAGACTTAGCAAATGAATGTATTAGGCTAGCTGCAGAATTTCTCTTTAGATTACATCCCTTCATTTGCATGGCAAAATGTGCTTTGTATGGGAAGATATTTGTCTAATGCTTCTAAGGCCTCCAGCCCTTTACTGTACTTTTTAGCTACCACTTGCTTTTTGGCATATAGTTTGGGTCATTGATCAAAAGAATCACTAAGAGTGCTAAACAAACACTTCAGAAACATGAAAGAAGTAGGCTAAGTGCTTTTTTTTTTTTTTTGATTATCTGTTGTTCTTTAATGATAGTTCCAGAGCTTATACTCCTGGTATCTAGTCCACAGAAGTGTCCTTGAGTGGGCTGGTGTGACTTATCCAGCATAAACTACACAAGTCAGCTTTCTCAAAGTGAAGCAAAATGTTTATGGCAGCCTGCTGAGAGGACACTTTCAAATCCTGTTAAGATCTTATGGCACAGCATTACTGGCTGCCTAAATAACAATTTAATAGGACAACTCAGTTTATTATTTTCTTGGCATTAGTATTGTATCCTCAATGATTTAACATAAGTGATAGATGGACTCAGAAAACCTATGACATTTTTCAAGTGACTGAGCTCAGTCTTTGCAAGTCTGGTGTTATGCTGATATGATGGGTGAAGATGCTCCAACCATCAATGCAATGAGGGAGAATTTCAGAATGGTAATTCATGTTGTCTTGAGCTTCTTCAGCTAATCTTCCAGTATACATATCAGTTTTTGAACTTGTCTCTGCATTACTTTTCTTCTCTTTAAGATGAGCCCACAACTCTGGGTGCTAAAGAAGCAAGACAGGAGTCAGAAATGGTGTGAACAATACATATGGTCACTTGGTGTGCTGGAGGCTGATATTCATAGATGGGGGATGAAGAGAGATTGGCTTAAGGCAGTCTTATCTACATGTCAGGTACATCCAGAACTGTGAGCCTGAAAAACCTGTGTACAGCTTCTGTTTCTGCCAGTCAGGGCTAAATCCCTGTAGGCTCCCCTCTTCTTGGGTGCCCTAAGGTTCCCTTGGCCGCAGTCTGTCCGTATCACAGAATTGCAGATTCCCTAGAATAAGTTGCACGGGTAGGCATCCAGGAAGGTTTTGAATATTTCCAGAGAAAGAGACTTCATGATCTCTCTGGGCATCCTGTTCCAGAGCTCTGTCACTGTCACACTGAAGAAGTTATTTCTCATGTTCACGTGAACTTCCTGTGTTCCTGTTTGTGCCCATTGCTCTTTGTTCTGTCACTGGGCACCACTGAAAAGAGCTACCCCTGTCTGCACGACTCCCACCCTTTAGATGTCTGTAAGCACTGATAAGATCTCCTCTCAGTCTTCTCTTCCTAAGACTGAACAGTCCCAGGTCTCTGAGTCTTTTTTCACAAGGGAGAAGTTCTAGGCACCTCATCCTCTTGGTGGCCCTGTGCCCAGGAGCACTTTATTCCTATCACTTTTTAGCAACTTGTGTCTAAGACCTGTCTCCTTGAAGATGTTTTATTTGTGAGGCATATGAAGAACATAAGAGCTATCCCAAACATGTTAGCGTTGGCTATATCAGTATACAGCCAAGGGAGCAGTGGGAATGCTGCCTCACCCCACCAGTGAGGGGCTGATCTGAAGTAACTACAAATGATGTCGGAGGTAATGGGATAAAACTTAGACCATGGCACAAAATGTAACTGTGATGTTTGGGGAAAGGAAATTAGAAGGAGTCCTGTGAGTTTCAGGCTTGGGAAACTGTTCCAACTTTAACTTCAATAGACTGATAAGAGCAAGCAAGAGTGAGAAGCCTCTGTCATATTGGCTGGTGTATCCTCATGGGAATCACTGGATGGCCTCAATACCAGCTTGTGCCTGTAATAGAAGTTCTAGTTCAGAGCTAATATCCTTCCTTTTCTGCTGACCTGCTTTGAGGTTTTATTCTTGCTCACAGGCATAGGACAGGGATCGGTAGCACGTACTTTTCCTAGGATTGATCACTGACATTAAATGTATTCTGGGTGAGGTATCTTCACCATTGTTCCACTTGGGCACATCCTGAGTCTTTTGCGTGGTGTGACACGCTTCTGGAGAGTGCACCTACTTATTAGAAAGGCTTTAATGCTAACGGGGGGCTAATGTCAACTCTGGATGATGGGGCTGGCATTTAGTTTGGGTCACTACATTGGCTTTTCTTGCCTTTTCAAGTGTATTGTAAGCAAGACCTTTCTGATTAAGGCTAACCCTGCTGTTGCAGAAAAATAATTTGAAGGGAGAACAATGATTTGTTTGTACTCCTTGGACAGTACTGTGTACAGTCTCCCTGTTGGGTGAGGTATTCTTTGGCTGCATAAGGTCGTCTTGCACTGGTAAAGCTTTTGCATTCTAACACTTCAACCGTGCACAGAACAAGCCCAGCTTATCTGACACAGCTCCTTTTATTGGTTTAAAACTGACTAGTATTTAAGTTTCTTCTTTGTGAAAGGCCTTTAAAAAAAACCCAGATTGCTGCTATTAATAAGATGTAATCTACTCCAGCACATTTCAGAGATTTGGTTCACTAATCCATTACATTACACTCCCTGATGTTGCAGTATTCTGCAAGTGGAGAAGTAAAGTACCAGATGAACTTTTAAGTAAGGTTTACTTAAAGCACAAGGAGCTTAATGTGAATGGATTTTATGTACATATATGTATCCTGCTGTTATTTGCCAGGCAGAGCCCTCAGCCACAATTTAGGAAGGCATTGTTCTAGCTGTGGTACAAATGCAATGTGAGAGTCCCCTGCTTGAAGGGACATTGCCATTTAGTGATGGGGAGCATATGCTGGGAGGTGGATGTCAGGGCCATGTGCAGAGGGGGAATTCAAAGCAGTGGTGGGGCTTTACGCTTGCCCGCATAGCTGCCAGCTGACTTGTGCTTGCAACACTGTGGTTTTGGGATAACTGTTCTTATTAAGTCCCATTCCGAGTACTTCTGTCTTCTTTATAGTTTAGGACATTGTGTGCAGTGTAAGTGCATGTCAGATTTTCTGTATGCTGTAATTAACCCTTTCTTTGAAGGAGCAGAGAGCAGGAAGAATGTGTATTGAACTGGCTCTGTTGTATATGTTTTAAACAAAAAAGATTTCTTTAAAATGAATAGTGTGACCCAGAGGGCAGGTAACTTCTATTTGGAGAAGCTAATTATCTCATTTTGCAAAACTGAGAGCATAACTCAGAGTGGATGTGTTTGGGTTTTTTGTTTGTTTCTTATTTCCTGTGAAAGCCTCTGTAGATGATTTCAAGGAGGGCACAAGCTCTGACAGCCAATGGACAGTGTTGGCAGAAGGAAGAACTTAGCAGGACACGCTCACAGGGTGGTGGAAGGTGTCCTTCTGCGTTTATTCTTACCTTCTTTTTTGTTGTTGTGTGAAGGATTCAAAAAAGCTTAGGATATATAGAAGGAAGAGGAGGCTGTTTTGGATTTTAGCTTAAACTCTGATGCGGAGTGTTTTATTGCATATTAAAAAGTAGTTCTTTCAAGCTGTAATCAAAGATGTGAAAGTTTAATTCGTAGTTGGAACACAGTTTAGGGCCCGAAGAGACCATTAAGATAGTAATTTCTAATCTCCTGCATAATTACTACTTGCTGTTGTGGAGTGAAAGAAAAAGCTGTGGGGTTTTTTTGTTGTTTCTTTTTGTTTGTTTGTTTTGAGAAAGATCATTAAAGCCAAATACATTTTAAACTAATTATAAGTACGTTCTGAAGTACCTCTAATGAAACTGAAAACATTAATGTGCTTTGTCCTGGTCATCCATACAAAAAAATATTTGAGGTGTGTCTTCACTTTTCAAGATTGCATCAGAATAGTTTATATAATGATCAAAGGCAGGAAGGCTAGAAAAGGCTTGGCATTCTTAATCCCTTTTTGCTGCTAATATTTTTGGGTTTTTGAAACTCTTAAGTTCTACCAAAAGGTAAATATTATTCACATATTTGGCCTAAAAAGAGAAGAATGTGAGGTTTGCATGGTAAAAACTGATGCCATAACGTGCACTCTGAGTATTGTAGCTCATTCTAAACACCTCACAGTATGATTTTTCTCTTTTTTAATGTGCAGGATGTTGAACTTGAGGATTCCTGCTACTAAATAGTTAATATAAAATCAGTATACACAAGTATCACTTTCACTAGGTAAACGTTAAAACAAATGTCCATCCAGAGTTCTTAATGCCTTACCCTGTAACTACTGCTTTATGTATCATCAGTTGCAGTTGAATATATCCTCCTTATTAACACAGTGCTGTAAGGTAATCGTATCATCTGCATGTAGTACCAACTAGCAGAGATTAAATTTATATGCATGCAGTAGAACTTAGAAAGAATTGTGATGGCACTGCAAAAAATTTAGGTCGAGTTTTATTCTAGGCCATCATCTGATCTTACAGTGTTTTGAGTGGGCTGATTTTCAATAAGGTAAGATTTTTGGCTTGGTACTCTGAATTTGAGGAATACAATAAAGTATTTCTTGTCATTTCTTGTCATCCTTATTAGCCATTTAAGTTATAGCGCATCTTTACATGGCTGTCTTCTCATATGTGCGCTACTTTCCCATGTATAGATGTGAGTGGTATTTTCAAGTGGAAGCATAGTAAGAGAACAGGAGATTTTCTTGATTATTCCATGGTTTGGTTTGAAAGGTATGTTTCTTCATGAAGTTAATATTCAAGTGAAAGGTCAGTGGCATCTTCACTAGGGACTCTATTTCATGAAACTTAAACCATTCCTTCTTAGATGTAAATCTTCATTTAGCATCCACCTATGGTAGGAAATTGTATGTGGCTAGGGCTGCTACCAGTTTGTTCTTTTTCCCTGATCGTGTCTTCCTTTTTTGAGCTCTGGAACTCTGTTCAAGCAGATTTATGGGAGAATTGGTGCACTTTGCAATTAATATTAATTTTATTCCAATTCCTGTCAAAGGAAGGAGCTGAGTTATAGCTTCTGCAGAGATAGGCAGGAAGCTGTAAGGCTTGTCAGGCTGAGATGCCCAGTGCAAGGATGAGGGGTCAGCAGAAGGCTGCTGTTGTGTGGTTGGGGCATCAGCACAGTTCCTGCAAGTCTCATTTAAGAGGTATGGAGGGGAACAGAGAAAAACATAAGAGCTTTGTGTTCAGAGTTGAGTAAACTATGCATCGTAACCTGATGGATGGTGAGATTTCCATTCTCCTACCGTTGTTTTTTGTTATGATTTTCATGTACTCATCTCTGGAAGCTGTAGTTCTGGGTACTGTTTCCAGGCTGTCCCTTTCCATCTGTCAGAGCTAGCTATGGATCTGATGGGAGATTGTGGAGAGAGGTGGTCACTCATAGCAGTTGTTACAGGTGGCAGTGAGACCATAAGGGACAGGGAAACCTGACAGTGGTCACCAGACTTTGACAATTCTGCTCTTAGCAGAGAGAAAAAAAGTTGGAACAATGTGATCTAGAGAAGAAAATCACAGATAATGTGAAGGCAGAGGGAAGAAGAAGGCTAGGAGACACTTCTGTACTCAGAAGAAGAACCACAGGGACACAGAGGGAAGGACTGATCTATCTGGATCCCATTTAAAGGGTAATTGGATGCAATAGCATGAGAATTGGTTGTATAATGTGTAGTCTACTCAGGTCCCCATTTTCAGATCCAAGAGCAGTCTGTCACCTTAATACAGTTTTCGGTAAGGTTGGATCTTGGAAGGCAGCTCAAATAGTGAGTCCCTTTTTTTCCTCACGAAGGTTTCCACCTTCTCTTTCATGAATGCCCACCTGATCAGTAGCTTCCCTTTAAATAACTTGCAAGGAAATGTGTGTAGTCACCCTGCTGTCTCTGTACACCCTGTGCTTGGGTGTCCATGAGAAGGAAAGGTGCTGGGACCATTTCGCTCACCCTAGCAACATCATTTGCCAGCATTAGAATAGTCTAAGCATGAACATACACAATACTGAACACGTATAAGAAGAAAAAAATAGAGAAAACCTATGAAAAAGAACCACCCCTTCCAAATGCATTAAATAATAAATAGTTTGTGTATGCTGTCATCTGTCCGTGTTCCAGCCTGAAATTCATTTCCTCTTTAGTGTCTTCCCAAGATCTACTTTGCAGATAGATACTTGTATGTTCTGGCAAACAGTTTAAGAACCCATTTTCCCCACTGGAGATTATACTTTTTGAAAGTGTTTATTAGACCAGTCAGGTTTCTGAAATGCTGAGCAATTTATTTTGATTTACTTATTAGAGAAATTGATAGCAGAAGTGAAGCATTTTACTGTAAGCAGTTTCTTTATCACTGACGAATGAGGTACGACATGCTGCTTTTAAATTCCACATCCAAGTGTCAACCAGAAGTGAAAACTAGCCTTTATGGTGCTTTTTGATATTATTGGAAAGCAGAGGGAATGGATATATATATATACACATTATTTTAAATCTTTTTTTTTCCTGTAGAAGTTTACACGGAAGCTTTCTAAAAGTCTTGAGTACTTAAACAATATTTTGAGGCACTGTTGTGGTACTTGAAAATATGCATTGGTCTTGGAAAGAAGAGCGGATTAAGTCAGTGGCATCCAGTTAGTCAAGAACGAAGCCACAGTGTCCATGCAAAGTTCAGCTTCCTTGGCCTTTGCATTTCCAGTGGCGTAAGTGAAGTGAATCAAGGAGATGAGGGAAAGAAGAGTATAGCAGAAGGAGAGCAGAGCAATGGTACTTTGCTTGTACTTTCTTTGAAAAATGATTTGCATCAGCTAGGAAGCAGTTGGGTTAGTTGAGAAATGGAGCAGACTTTGGAGAGGTGTATGCAGCAGTGAATTGTTCTCTGGAATGCTTCCTGGAAAGGCTGGAAACAGCAGACAGAGGGGAATCTTGAGGATTATGGAGCAACCTTCAGTGTCATCACAGGCTCTGTCACTTAATTCCTTCTAATCCTATAATTAGTTTTCTTATGTATTTAGAGGTTTCATTTTCCCACTAATTTGCTTAATTCATTGTTTGTCTCTGTCGCTAATTCATTTACTACCATCTTATTTATATCATAGATACATTTTAGTTGTAACTGGTTTTGGGCTACTGAGGTTTATCCTCAAAGACCTCCAGTTTGTGTTCAGTATTTTTATTTCTGCCATAGCAGTCATAAGTAGGAAGGATATGGCGAGGAGTTGTAGTGTCACGTGGAAGAATTGTACTGTCAAATTGGAGTTTTTTGTGCTCTGTAAGTTACAAGTTGAATATTTGATAAAGTTATATTGTTTTCTATACTTACCAGCTGATGTGCTCCGTTGTTCTAAAAAAAAAAATTGATTCTGTGGTATTTACTCTTGGTATTTAGAGGCTCTGTATTATGTTTATCAGTGACTGTACCATCTCTATCGAAAAGTTGCAGGTACTTTCTGAAGTCTTTAATTCTGTTGGCTGTGATTTTAAGGGTGCCTAATCACAAAGGTATAATGCAAAAATAATATCTGGAAAGTTTTTCTGTTTTTCTACTTTAAAGAAATAATTGCTCCAGATAATTAAGTACTGCAGTCACAGCTAGCACGGCACTGTGAAGGAGAAGCAGCGGCTTCTGAAGCAAAGCAATCAGTGACCATGGTTTGTCCTTCTGTCATGGGTCGGGGATGTTGCCAACGCTGGAATCACAGATCCTGTTTTCCCTGCAGTAGTCCCTCAGTTTGGATTACCGATCTGCTGTTGAGCAACATTTGTGACACCTTTTCCACTTGACACCATTTCCACTTGTGGTTACTATTTGACGAGAAAAGATCATTTCTATTTTTTTGCTACTCGCAACTTAAAATTATTTCCAGGCTGCTTTTCTAGCCACAGCACTGATTTTAGTATTGTAGTGAATTCAGAGTGCAAACAGAAAAATGTCTGCCAAAACCTTGTTTATCCATTTTCATTTTTGTGATCATTGGTCAGTGGTCAGAGAGGCGCTAATTATTTGATGATGGCTGACGACTGATGGAATGACGTTCAAAGGATGCAGAACATCGTAGGAAAGTGTTCATCAGTAAGTTAGGTAAGGAAAGAAGTAAACAGTGTGAGGCTCTTTCAGGGTTCAGAAGGGTCAAACGTAATCTGAACCGGCTGAGCCAAGGTCAGATGTCTCTGCTTAGTGGTGTCCTAATTAGTAATGCTACTGATGAACTATGAGAGCAATACTGGCAGTCTGATGTTAATCATATGAACCTAACTCACTTAATTGGATTGTGTTTTGCCACTTTGCAAATCCTAATTATACAAAGAGGCTATTTAGCAGCAAACATGCTTTAACTCTACAGAAGATTTTTTTTCCCTTCTCGTACTGTTCTTCATTAGAAGAAGAACACTTCTTTACTTTCAAGGCTTCTTTGGGGAGCAGATACAGGGTTTTTATTTTTTATTTTTTTAATCTTAAATCAATATTTACTGGTAAAATCCTGCTAGTTGGGAGTTCCTGCAGTTTCTGAAGAGATGGTATAAACAGGAGAACACTGTCACAAAATAACGGTCTCCTGCTGATTCACAAAAACCAAAGCAGAGCAAAATTATTGACTGCAAAGTGGGGAGAAATTGATTGCTTGACAGTGTTTCCTTACAATGAGGTTGTAAGTTACTCATTCTTTCTGTTAGTCCAAATGAATAATATAGATTTATTTGTTTTGCTACGTGGGTGTTGGTACAGCAGTGAATACTGTGTTACTGTGTAATTGTATTCTTTTTGAGCTATAAAGCAAATTGACTGATCTGGCTATCTAGAGGTAGAGAACCTCAGTTCTCCATCCCTACTGTGTTGTTCAGCAAATCAGGCTACCTCCTGTACAAGGTTGTATTAAGAGCTATGTTATCATTATATATCTCTGGGGTGGTACATTTCTGTGGCATTCAAGGACCAGAGAAAGTTTGTCTCTTGTCTCTTCTAGTTTCTGGGAATGACTCTTGATTGTCTTTCTTGATCTTTTCATCTGTGTATCCCGGTCATCCTGACTAGCATCTCTTATATGGCAGGCAGCACAGGGACAGGCAATAAACTTCCTCTTCCTGATGCTGAGTAAAGCAAATTGGAGGGTTTTCCCACTGTCTGCTGTATAGAAAAGATTGACTCCTGACAGCCAACATGAAACCTCATCTTCAAATGACTTCAAATGTCCCACCCGGTTATTGCTGCCTACATGGTGTCCAAGTTTGAGCAGTCTTCTTTATCTATTTCTTTTTAATTTTTTATTTGCTCCTGCTGAGATTGTTTACTCCAAAATATTTGTCTTTAGGGTGGACTGATCAAAAGTACAAGTGTTGGCCTAAGCTGGCTCCCACTGAAAGCAGTGGTGAAGCGCCCATAATGGGAGTGGTTGAACTGAAGCTGTGTAGTAAATTATGCTGGTGCAATTTCTATCACAAACACAGCCTCTTTCCTTTATGGAATGTGAATACACCATACAGTGCTGCAGTGAGCGGAGTTCCCCTGAAGCACTACAGGCATGTGTGCCTAGTACTCAAGCAGAACTAATTATTTCAGCTCGTCAGCACTATTTCTCTGGCCCTCGTGATTTTAGGGAACCCCCTGTGTAGCTGTTGGTGTGTCACTTTGTGCACTAACTTACTTAGTGCTTCCTTGGAAGTCCTAAAAGCAATGCAGGGTGAACATGCCCCCAGAAACCTCTGTTTCATCACTTCGTTACCTGTTTGTTTCTAGGTGGCAACTGTATGCTTATTTCCACAAAAGACAGATGTATTTTTCTTTTCCAGAATTACAAATGAAGATGAACAGCTACCACAGGCAGCAGCACTGATAACCTCCTTCTGTTCTCAGTAGTATCCAGATCTGTTTTCTTCATGCACAAATCCCAGAATTCCTCTTTTAGAGAATCAAAGACGATTTGAGTGGATTGGTGAGTTGCAATTGCAAGTCAGCAGGCAGAGAACCACAAGAGGACTTGTGTTTTCTTCCTGTCCGCTTAATGTGCTGCTTTTTTCCAAAAGAAAAACTATTCTGTGATTTGAAAAATCAATCCTGTTCTTTAAAGTTGGGGTGTTTTTTTTGTTGTTTTTTTTTGGGAATATTTCCAGAAACAGGTATTGAAATATTTCTGAGTCAAAACAAAAAACAAAAACAACAACAAAAAAAACCCCAACAACCTAATAAAATAAAACAAAACCAAACAAGTCCAACAGTATGAATTCTACCAGGCTAATTCTCGAGTTTTTTGGAAGAAAAATAATGCTGCGTTTCCATGTGGGATCTTTAAGTCTGTAAAGTAGCCCTACACACACCTGTCAGATATTACTTAGGTCCCTCTTTACTTTGATTTTGGCTCACAAAGCTGCTTCTGATGGAGCTGTTAATGCTCATGGAGATCTGCAGCCTTCAGAGGCAGAGACCTAAACGCACACCTTGCTGTGACCTGCAAATAGCTTAGGCTGAGACAAAACTGGAAGTAATCTGTGGGAGGAAAAATAAATAAATGGTGCTTCCCTGGTGCACTCAGAAACCTTTGTGTCCATCCTGGCCAGGCAGGTTGCAGAGCTGGTCAGTGAGTGCTATTGCCCATCCCTAGTACAAGCACCTTGATTTCTTGTCAAGGGAACCTGAACAAAGTGTTGGGGTGTGGTAGAAGGAAAGCTTCTGTCTGACACAGTAAACCAGCTACAGAACAGCCACTTAGATGTTGCTTTGCTACCTTCTACCCCATTATGTATCTCCTCTCTTCTCAGACAGCTGGGGCACCTGTATCTGTCTAATTGCATTTTCTTCTGCTCGGGCATCTGCCTTGAATTTTTCATCACGTTACAGATATAATTCAGCCTATGATATTTCAAAAGAACTTCTCACTATAGCATTTCAAATGCTTTACAAGAGAAAGGGCCGTGAGAAGAAATGAAACACGGTCAAGGACTTTGTGCTTTCTTTTTTCTTTTTTATTCCTATTATGGTTAGCTTGTTATTTCCAGGGAAGGTCTTCTCAAAAACAGTATGTGGATTTCACTCTCTGAGAATGAATTACAGTAGAGCCGAGTGTGATATCTCTTGGCAGATTGCTCCATGCCTTCCTACTTTTCTAAATGATCTGTTGTCGGATGATGAACATGTGATCTCCAGCTGTGTGATCTCAGAGGTGTATGACAGTGTGTCTGAAGCACAGTGGATTAGCTGCTTTTGAAGTATTGGTGAGCAAAAATATCAGAGAATCTATACCCGTATCATCTCTAAAAGAGAGAGTTAGAACAAGATAAGTTCTAAATTTCAAACTGTACGTATAACAGTTGTGTTGCACAGTTGCTTAGAAAGCTGCTTTAGATCTTGAGAACTGGTCAGTTGAGGTGAGCTTCCAGTCTAGGTGGATCAGATGAGACGAGACAGAGTTTCCATCCTCAAGTGTAGCTTTTGTCTTGCTGCAGGTATGAATCTCACTATCCTGGTGGGCTGTGCCCTCAGCTCTTGCCTCAGTTATCAGGGCAGTGATCTCCTGAACGTAAATACTGTGTCTCAATGTGTTTAGCAGAAGGCAGCAAAGGAGTTAAATGCGGCATACTATATATATTTCTACGTTACTCTACAACACTGTGGGGAAATAAGATATGAATCAAAAATAAAATCAATCACCTTGAGAAAATATCTCCTAACCTAAAAGTAAACTCTACCAAATAAAACGATAAATACTTCTGTGTTTTCCAGTACTGCAAGATTATTCGATTTTTAAAAAAAATCAGTGTTGAAAACTACTGGCGTGATCTTTTATTAGGTAAACAATCCTTTCTCTCTCTCTCTGAAGCAAACAGGCTCTTGAGAGTCATCAATAATTTATGGCAGAGTAACTGTAATTGTAGGTAGCATGTTTGCCCTGTTAGTGTTTGGAAAAAAAACGAGAACAAAACAAAAACAGAAAACTGACTAACCTATATGCTGAGGGAAATGGGCACCCTTCATCATAGAAATAACCAGTACCTTAGGAAATGTTGCAAACGGATGGCTACCACGTGCTGTGCACAGGAATAGGTGATTAAAACTGAGAAACAGAAATAAATATGACCCTCACCTTAGCAGGCTTCTGGGCAGAGATGTAACTTAATTCTTGCGAACACTGAATAAGTTTTTGCGAGGGCAGGGTCTTGGTTTGCAGTGCCTCCAGGGTGCTGTAATTGCTGTGTTTTGTAGGGATGCTCAGGGTCTGCAGTCAGAGCCATGGGCTCTTTGTGTGAGGGGTGGCAGAACATGAGCTGTAGAAGATAGTGTGAGCTGGGGTGTTTTGTTGTCAGGCTTTGATCTCTAGACTAAATTTACTGAAATGTGTTGACCTACAGAGGTTACGAGGTGCGTAGGGTCAGTGCTGTAGAGGTGGAGACAGTGTCTGTGGTAGCAGTAAGAGCAAGTGAACTGATGGGGTATGTTAGACAGTGACACAAAATTACACAGGAAATATTTAATTGGTGTTATCTAAACAGAGGTACCTCTTTCTCCTAACCTTGAATGTGCTCTAGTTGAATTACTTGCGGAAGGACATGGCAGAAATAGAAGAGATTGAGAGGGCAATGGAAATTATTAGAAGCAGAGGGGCTGGCTTGACCTAGTGAAGGAAAGAGATGTTAGGGTTATATAAAATATAAACTGGTATGGAGAAGCTCAGTCCTTTTACTCTTTCTCATCATGAAAGAACAAAGAAACATTGAAATGAAAAGGCAACAAGTTTAAAACAGATGAAGAGAAATGTATTTTCATGCAACATTTATTCAATCTATAGGAATTGCTGAGGCAGGATGATGCTGTTGCCAGTAGATTGGTTAGAAAATAAAAATGACGAGACACACATGAAAAGGATTTCAGTTACATAAGCCAGGAAAATAGTTACTGTATATAAGCAATTAATCAGCCTTCAAGGGAAAAATAATGATCAACTGCTGGGTGCTGGAAGATTTATCTGAGCCTTGAATTCTTAAAGAGGAAAAGCTTCTCTTTAATTCAATAGAATTTGGGCTAATTAAGGACTGTGATGGGTTTCATCATTCCACCTTTTCCACGTGATCACATAATTAGCAAAAAGTGTATTTAAATAAATACTGCCTACTTTCCAGTGCCTAAAAACAGGATAGAGTGCTAAACCCCATCTCGTTGTCCCTTGTACTTCTGGAATATGTTCTCATCCAACAGTCAGCTAACACTTGGGCATGGCATGTAGGAAGCATTCTTCCCTGTAATGCTCAAGCCAGGTTACTCTCTACTGGGCCAGGCTTCAGCAGAGAATCCTTAGGCAAGGATAAAGTTTTGGGAAGAGTCACACAAAGAAATGAGGCTTCCTGTATGGACACAAAAGCACACGATAAGATATGAGTATTTAATGTGCTTTTTCTCCTGGCGTACACAAGCTTTGCCGTGTTAATACTAATGTTCTACTTAGAAAATTCTAGAATGTGAAGTTTCAGCTGTTATGTGCTCTTTGCTTTGTTAATGTCAAAAAATACATTTACAATTGCGTCCATGATGTGGAATTGGATGAATCTATGTTGTGAAAATACAGAACTGCCTGCCTGACGTGTGTTATTAGTTTCTAATGTTAAGTATTATTCTGAAGAAAAAGCTGCAATATTCCACAAGTTTTTACATTCTTTGCAGAACAAATCCTTAAGGAAAAAAGATGATCTCTTGTTGTCTCAGATCTCCTTTATATTAGAATCATAGAATCTTTAAGGTTGGAAAAGACCTCTAAGATCATCTAGTCTAATCATCCACTTTCCACCCACATTACCCGCTAGACTATGTCCCCAAGTACTATGTCTACCCTTTCCTTAAACATTTCTGGGGATGGTGACCTCCCCTACCTTCCTGGGCAGCCTGTTCCAGTGCCTCACCGCGTCTTTCTGAGAGGAAATTCTTCTTAATATCCAACCTGAACCTCTCCTGGCACAACTTGATGCCATTTCCTCTTGTCCTATCATTTCTTACCTAGGAGAAGAGATTACTTGGCTTAAAATGAATTTTGAAGATAATTGCTTCATATTTTTGAAGCTAATCTTGTTTCTGCAAATTATCTTTTACTTTTTTTAAGCATTTTTCTTTTAAGGCTGCTTGTTTTGTATGCTATAATGTTCAATAGCAATTTAGCTTTATTCCTCTAGAAACAAGTTTCAAGACTTAACTTTGCATATATTGTGGAAAGAATGGATATGAAAGGTGATGTGATTGCCTGTGTGTGAGCCTACTTCAAAGGTAAAACTGTCCTCACTGAGTTCTCTTTGTCTGTAAATCAAGGAGTTGCCCGTTAGGTGGGCAAACTGACAGTGACTGCTCCCAGCTCAGGCAAGTCCCTAAGCCTTTATTATCCTGATATTGTCTTGCGGGTCAGAGGCAGCACAGCAAATTATTGTCATAAATGTCAATAGTTGATTTAACTCCCATTAACATTTTCTGCGTTGTAAACCTGAAATTAGAGACTAAGGGCATCTCTTTTATTATTCTCCGTGCATTATATCGGACTTTGGCTCACAGGAAAAGGAAGAAGTGACTCGAAAACCTTTTGCAAAATACACGGTGCCCCACTGCTTTCCATTCAGAGTGACAGTCACCTGTCACTCTGCATGAGCGAGGCTGCCCTGCTTAGCATGATGCTGACCCTGCCAATACAGATGCTCCCCTTTGCAGCGGGGAGGCATGGAAACAGCCGAACCTCTCAGGGCTGTTCTAAATTTCTGAAGGTATCACTGTTAACTGCAGCCTGTGATAGTCAGCCAAGTGGGAATCTTTCTCCTTTCGTCCCAGGTTGCCCATGAGCAGAATGGGCGTCTTGTTGTGCAGATGACACAAAAACCTGAATTCATATCAGGGCTGCTTAAATCACAGTGAAATTCTAACTCTGGTCATTGAGGCTGGGCAGTAATTCAGTTCTTAAACGATTTGGAACTGCTTTGTGCAGCACCTGCCTCTGTTTTCAACAAGTATGTTATTAAACTTTTTCCCGCTTCAGAGGAAATCTTCACTGAAAAGATGATCTCCAAAACTTGTTCAGAATATGGACTAGAACTCTTCCATATGCAGGCAAACTCTATGAAAAGAAACAAAATTACGGAGCTGGAGGAGATGGCAGGAAATACAATTAAAGGGACACGGATATTTTCATGCCTTGCCCTCCCACAGTCTTTCAGCAAAGAGAGTTACAGTTTTATTAGCAAATACAGTCAGATATTAATGTTCTTGCATAAAACCAACCAAGCACACCCCCCCCCTCCCCTCAATCCTCATGGAAATCAGATGTTTGGGAAAGAACAAAAAAGGCATTTCCTTCATTTGCAGATGGCTCATTATGACCTGACGTAATGCTAACGAGGTGGTCTGCATGTCCCACTGTGACACTGCTCTTGTGCTGCCTTATCTTTAGCCATATTGTGCAGGCTGCAGTGGTGGAGACTTTCACTCCGATGAATTCAAGGGCAAAGTGAATGTTTTAAAGAAGAGTTTCTTCATCATCTCTTGATTATATCATCAGATGAGAGATGAAGTACCTTGTGATTAGGTTTTGAAGAAGTTAAATTCAGTTATCTCTAATTGTTGACAGATGCAGGTATTTTTGTTAGCAATTAACTGCAATTCACAAGGAAAATTGAAGTTCTCTTAAAGTTATCTCTGATTTGTTTGAAAGTTATTTTAGGACTTTTTTTTAATCATCATGGGTTTTAGGTTAAAGATCAATGTAGGCATATGGTCTCATTGGTTATTTCCTATTTTATTTTTTCTGCTAATCTTCAGAATATTTGGCATAGCTGAAATCTTCCCAGGCTTTCTGTGTTTAATGTCACAGATTACTGAGGACTTTAAGGGTGCTATGAAAGTTTACTGAGGATTTTTTTAGAGAGTAATAATACAAACAAACAATTGAAAGCTAAGGAATGTTCTGCATTAATCTGTCCTATTAGCCTTTAAAATGAGCTTTATTGTGTACCAAGAAATGAATTTTGGTAGACATATCGCTCAGTATGCACTAATAATCTCTGAAAATTTATTGCAAATTTCTGGAGGAAATCACACGAGATTTGCATCACAAGGCTTAACTCAGAGTCACGCCATCTTGATCCTTCTGTCTCGGTTGGGACGGTTTGCTGAACAAAGTGTGTAAGTTCAAAGGTGGAGCAGACAGCGAGGAATACAACTGTGAATGGCCCTAATGCCACAACTTTACTATAACTGGTATTATGTAATTTTCTCGTAGGCTTTGCAAGTGCCACACAATGATGCAAGGTTTCATTAATCTCTTCTCCAAAACCACGTGCTCTTTTTTGCCAAACTGCATTTCATGTTCATGAAATGAGAATGAAGCTCTTGGTGGAGTGTTGGCGTAAATTTATTTTGTAAATCTGAGTGTCCAAAAGAGAGGATCTGTATTTGGCTCCTTCCAATGTCTCTACTGAGTTGCCAGCAGGTTTTCAGTCAGTGTTTTTCCATGTCTTTTGACACCTTCAGTCTATTCAGAAGTTTGAGGTAACCACGCTGCTCCCCTGGTCTAAATGATTCATTGTAGAGTCCTGGAAGAGTTGAAAACACGAACAAAAATCGATCCAAAAAAAATAATTACGGGATTTGAAGGAGACAGGTAGGGGACCTTGTTTCCTGTACGAGTATGTTCCATTGGCAACTCTACTACTATCATTTCCCTGTTATAAGGAAGAGTGACATTAACAGAGGCTCTTGAAGTTTTGGAGAATTTGAGCTCTTGAGTATATTGTCTGTGTAACTTCTGTGTTGCAACTGATCCTAAACCTGGTCAGCTGTTTAAAATTCTTTTTTTTTTTTTTTTTTTTTTTCCTTACCATTTAGGAAATAGTTTTATGAGGGGGGGAAAAAAAAGGCAGTGCATTCAACCACTTTTTTTTTCCTCTTGGTTTTACAGTACAATGTTATGGTGATATTAAATGTTCAGCACGCTTTGAACGTGTGATTTCAAAATGAGAAAACCTTGTAGGCTTCTTAGTGAAAAGAACTGATAGTGGAAGTAGACAAAAAATAAATACTACAGAAATATTGTATAATTTTTATATTTTGTGGGTGACGTATTTTTGTGAGTAATAAATAGAGCTAGACTTCTCTTGGGGTTTCAGTCTTTCATTTCTAATGTTTCAATCCTTTCTGCTTTTGAAATGTACAGGGAAAGTGCTAAGGTAGCCACCTCATTCCACAATCCATTATTTCAAAACAGGTAATTAGGAGAGCAAATAATTTAATATTAGTTGACAGATCATTAGCCTGTAATACAAAAAGTAGATGAACAAGTAAGAAAAGTCAGGAGCCTAAGGAAGCGATAGCTAAATTTGGAATTAAGTGGGAGAAAAAAAGAGATCTTAATGGTGAAGCATGGTAATAGCTGGAGGATAGGCACAAGAAAGCAGAAAATTGCTGGTACACAAAAAACTTAAACTATCTTACTACTGCAGCTGAGTCAGCTAGAATCTGAACACTAATTGGCACTCATAGGCTGCTCTCTATGTTTCTACTGCATGACCTGGACCTGTCTTGGGTGATGGTGTATGCTGAGTATCTTGGTGAATGACAGCCGTGATGAGCAAATTTGGGCCTCATTTCCAAGAGGATTGGGTCTTCATTAGGAAAATTGTTTTTTGAATGACTGAAAATAGTCAAGTCCTGGTGAGGAAGTAGCCTGAGTATTTAATTTGTTAGGATTAGGTTTATATGTCACCCTGAAACGGGAGGATGTGGTGCACTGAGGAGGTACTGACTGGTGCATGAGATCACGGAATCATAGAATCACAAGGTTGGAAACGACCTACAAGATCATGCAGTCCAACCGTCTCCTCTTCACCATTGCCACCACAAGCACTAAACCGTATCACGCAGCACGTCATCCAGATGCCTCTTGAACACTGCCAGGGACAGCGACTCCACCACCTCTCTGGGCAGCCATTCCAGTGCCTGACCACTCTCTGAGAGAAACAGTTCTTCCTTATGTCTAGCCTAAACTTCCTCTGACAGAATTTGCGGCCACTGTGGGGGGGAATTTCATGAGACTGAAATGGGAAGCTGGATGGGCCCCAAGAGTAGTTTTTGAAAATAAAGGTTTTCTTTTACATAATGACTTAGGGCTGCCTAAAAAAACCTTAAAACTTCTTGGCTTTCTAGGTAATCTCATTCATATTTGGGGAAGAAATCTAGTTGCAGGTCTTCCATAATGAAGAAAGAAAGCTACAGGAAATGCCTGCTGTGTATGTCTAACTGCTGCCAGACCTGTGTGTAGTAACGCATTTATCACATTCCGAAAGGCATTTCAATAAACAACAACAGCAAGAGCAACAGGAGATGGATGTCCTAAGACAGAGAATAGCACATTCAGCAGGAAAAGAGGATGAGTGTTTTTCATTCAGGAATGTATAATGAGATCACAACAAAGACTGGGCTGGAACTAATAACTAGTTCATTTTTTACTCTAGGCAAATCAGCACAGTGCATTCTGTTGTTAATACATATTTTTTATTTTAATTTTATGTCTGATTACTCTCCGGCTGAACACTCACTGAAATTCTGTTTGCTAAATTTTGGTTAGATTTTGGGTAGGTTTTACTAATAAATATCTATTACAACAGTGACCTTGTTGAGGTATTATTCTTTGTTTCACCATCCTTTTCAAGGAAAAACCTGAAAAACTTCCAAGTAAAACAGAAGTCTGTTCTTCCCTTTCTGTGTTCATTTGTAATATTTACCTTTTGTTAAATGAATGGTTTATTAATACGTAAATGGTTGTCTTTGCCTTTTCTCTCCATTTATTCATGGGAAATTATTAGGAAGCAGAAGTAGAAGTGCTGTCTAAAAATAAACACCAAACTTGAAGTTTGCTGTATCCTCTCAGATACATGGATCCTTAATAACGTAGAATAGAATGCAGTTATTGAATATTACATAGTTAGGAGTTTTTCATTAAAATAAAGATACACCTCGTGAGAATAGAAACACTGTACACTTTCATTGCAATTCAATATTTCCATTCTGCAAAGACAGATGTTTGCATCACAGTTCAGCTGATCATAATTTATAGACTACATAGTCTTCTGAGTTTGAAGTGCAGTTTTAGAGGGGAAGTTTGGGATACCTTTTGGTTGGTGATTGAATTTACAGTTCTATGAGATTATTCTGAAGACGAACTATAGAATAGATCCCGTTAGAAGTGATATGAGACACCTGTTCTTCATTTAAAAACATGTATATGGCACTTAAATGACACGTTTGAAATGACTGCATTGAAAAGCAATAAAAATAAAAAATGCATTTTTAGTGGAGAGACCAATAAGGTGGAGGATGGGAGAAACAAACTTGATGAGTAAAGGAGCTTCTTCCTTCAAAACTTGAACATATCATAAATACGTCAGTTGTGAAAGAAGTGATCTGTTGAGTCAAATGGTAGCCAGCAAGGCTAGGAGCTCTCAGCAAGGTGGTTCTCTCTCCCTGCTTTGATCTTTTCTTTTTTATTTGCTCTGTGTACACTGATGACTGTATCAGAGAAACACAGGATTCTACTGTCATCTTCTTTTTTGCCTTCAGCCCTGGAGCTGATTCTCCTCTTGACCAAACTAGGTTCCTCTTTAAGTTCTGTCTATGGGATATGTACATATGAGTGCTCACAGGAAACTACTGGTGCTGGCTTTCATCTGAATCCACTTCAGATGCCTCGGAATCATAGGCAGACACCTTAAACTGTGTTGACAAAGGAAAGAAAGAGTATTTTTAGGTTCTGATTCCTCTGATCCATTTTCAGTTTCTTTTGCATTATGCCACGTCCCACTGACCCAAGTTATATGTCAGTATGTCCCCTCTGCCAAAGGAATGTCACGTTTCAGTACGGTAACTGCAAATTTTCCTATGTGTTGTGGAGCAGGTGAAATCATCTAAATTGACAGACGAAAAAAAAAGTTTTCTTTAGAATTTAATTTGAAATAAAAATTTTCAAACACAGCCAGTTTCTCTTGCACTGATTCTTGGTGAAGTGCTGCTTGTCTGCACAGGTATTGACACTTCAATGCATAAGAAACATATTAGGCTCAAATTAATTTTACAACTTGTTTTATATGAGCTTTTGTGGTCCAGATTTTCTGCATCACTTTGAGTTTTCTTGTCTGCAAGCGCAGGTTCATTAAGGTCTTTTTTTGAAGTTAGAGGGGCCCTACAAATATAAACTATGGCCGCAGAACAGGAAATTGAGTTGCAATTACAGCTGACTGAAATTTTCTAGTGAGTGGATATGAACAGACATGCACTGTACCTTAAATTTCAATTCAGGACACTCTAAATTCTTGTCTGCTCATTGGTGAGGCGTAGAATTATTATTATTTTTTTTTTTTTCCTGTGAAAAAGTAAATAAGAAAACTCTGCTAAAGTACGGTCTCGCTGCTGGATTCTCTTGAGCCGGTCTAGAAGAAAAATTTTGTTTATTGTTTTTTACGTGTGGACAAATGATATTTCAGGCCATAGAGACTTACCCTTTGTGGCTAGAACTAGCTGAATAGTTTATACTTGTATTAGAGACATCTTGGTGTTTGTTGTGGGTGTTTCTCACTGGTTTATTTGAGAGTCTTTCATATACAGTTGTTTACAGTTCTCTGCTTTTTCTCTGTTATATGTGAAAATCAATTTCTTCAGCTTTAATTGTATCATGGATTCATCTAAAAACATTCCAAAACTCTAACGTGATCTAATGCTTTTGGCATATTTCACTCATGATAATGCTCTTATCATGGCGACTGGTTTCTCTTCACCGTGTCAGAGAAGTGTATGTGGTGTTTTTGAGAACCAACATTTTCTCAGAGACCTCTGGTTTTCTGAAAACCCTGAATCCCAAAAGGGAGATTGTTATTAGAAAAAGAGGAGGATGTGTTTTCGATCTCTTGGCTCAGCTATTCTGCAGGGAAAGGCCGGAAAACAGCAGCTTTATTCTTCCTCAGTGCCTGGACAAAGGACAGCACACCGTGAGACAAAGGGATAAATCTTCAGAGAGAGATTTTTAAAAAGACATTTGAGGAAAGGGATTGTTGTGAGAGAGATGAAGGCTCGCTAATGGATTGATTATGCTAGGAACTGGCAAGACTGCATGTGTTCTGGAACTGAATCCTGCCCATGCAACAGAGGCACAGAAATTACTTCTCTCTTTTATCTCGTGTGTGACAGCTAGCAATTTAATCTGCTCTGTTCATTATGCTGGTTGGCTTCTCTTCCCAGTTAGTGGATTATAGGAACAAAAAGCTCTGTGGTTGTGAAACAATTACTCTGATCCTCCAATTGTTTGTGTGTTATAAAGAAAGATAATCTTCCAGATACTAAGCAAATACATTTAGGCTCTCAATAACTTGACATTCAGTACTGTGTGAGGTTTTCTGATAAGCAACTTGTAGGCTCAGGTTTCATCTGGAGGTCAACTCAACAAGAGGTGTCATGGGAACAATAGCTTGGAGTCCCTCTTTGATCAATCGCTTATGTGGAGTTACTTCATTTCCCTTTCAAATAACAATCTCCCTTGAGTCTGAGGTGAGATCTGTAGGATGTTTGCTGATTCAGTGTTGGTGGCTGTGTAAAGGAGCACTGGGGATGACTGCAGTCTCTTCTGATCCTTCCAAGCTCTTACACCAGCTTTGAAAAATTGTGCAGAAGTGGGTGAGTTGGGGGGGGACGGGTGGACTGAATGGGATGGGAGCCTGTTTGTCTCTGATAGAATGGCTCTTTCTCTTGCAGAGACCCCACGTGTCACCTGAGATGGACCCTTTCTAGGTCAAGAGACTGCCACCCTGGGGCATAGTCTCAATCGCAAGGTAAAAGTGGAAAAGTTTCAACTCTTTGGCGTGTACAGGGTGAGAAAGCAGGCAGTTTGTTTTTAGTTGCTAGGAACCTCTGTCATTCTGTCATATCCTTTCTTCCTCTGTTTTTTGTCTGTGACATGGATATGTACAAAATGAGCTCTATCTTTTCTCCTTTGTCAAAGGTAAGATAATAAATACTACTATAGTAAACATTTGTTTCCTTTGAACTCAATGTTTTCATCACTTCAGTCACCCCTCCTCATCTTCATCTTCTTGAAAGGGTTTTGTTTCAGTTTGATTTCTTGTGGACAGGGGAGAGGAAATGAATTTTCAAGGAGAAGGCTTATGGCATGCACGTTACTGTTGGCAATACAGGCGTTTAGAGTACAGGAACTTCTAGAGACACTAGTGCTGGGGGTTGTTTTATTTCAGTCCAGATAGAGGTTGAATCCTTAGGGATCCTTATAGGTAAGAAAGGCATCTGAATCTCATTCCTGGCCTGCTGTCCTCCTGCTTGAAGAGCCGTAAGAGTTGCTGTGGTATAAACCAAACCCTTCTTCCATCCATCTGCTCTACTTCCTGATGCTTGTCACAGAACAGCTGCTCGGATTGGCTTGCACAGATGTGTTCATGAAGAAATCCAGGCTTTCCCTGTATCCTGTCACGCTGTTTGGGGTTAGATGCTTCAAAGGTAGGTATGTTCATTCATTTGCTCGCTGTTTCTCCATCTCTTTTCTTGATTTTTAAGAGCATCAACTATGAGAAAATGACGACTTGTCCCATTAGAATTGCCCCACAGATTGACACAGTCTCATTTCCCTGTGTGTCCTCAAATAAATTTAGATTGTCAGCTTTATAATTCAGGTGGTCTGAATAAAATCTGATGGCAGCAAACTGTTGAGATATAACTGCTTTAGGTCTAGCGTGATTTAATCGGTTCATTAAGTAAGGGATGAAGAGAATTTGCC
The DNA here is from genome assembly GCF_023343835.1 of Lagopus muta. Classification (NCBI taxonomy): domain Eukaryota; kingdom Metazoa; phylum Chordata; class Aves; order Galliformes; family Phasianidae; genus Lagopus; species Lagopus muta. Next base: position 9,703,841 of record NC_064436.1, on the reverse strand, counting down.
AGTTCAAAATCTGCAGATTGCCGTGTTTTGAGTTATTTGAGTACTCTGTTGCCTTAGTCTCTCCATGTGCTTCTCACTAAGCTTTAAGTTGTACAAAACCTGTGTTCTTTACCTGCCTGTATCCTGGCTTCTCCATTGCTTTGCGTTTCTAAGCCTGAGGTACTTGGAGCTGACGCAGTCTAGCAAAACTCATTGTCTCGGCACCTTTGTATCTTTTCAGCTCTCTAGTATGTCTCTGATACAGAGATATCACGTGGTTAGAAAAAGAAGCAGCTTTATGAAAAGCTATTCCCTTTCCTTGATGGATGCTGGATTAATGTTGCTTAGCTCCTTGGCTGGCTCTGCGAACCAGCTCTTTATGTTTTCTCCTCCAATGCTGCACTCTTAGAAAAAGGAGTGCAGCAGGAGTGTCACTGCTTGAGAACACTTAGCCCAGATCGCTTTTGATTTTGTGTCTTAACATATAGCAGTTTTAGGGCTGTGCATAAAGCCAATGAAGCATAAAGAGCATTAGAGATTTGGAGAGTCTTAGGATGTAGCTTAATTTTTCTGGAAATGAATCAGTTGGGATATGACTGTAAATCTGTCTTCTCTGTCTCTGTAGTATAGTCCTTCTGCTTCTGGGTAAAATGTTTGACATTTCAGAAAAGAAAGTACTAGTACATAATGCAGTGCAGCCTCTTCTCCATATCGATTGGGTGATGTTGGAGATACAGCAGCAACATTTCCTGATTCACACATGCCATTGTATTCATATTGATTTGTTAGCATTTATGAAGCAGTAATATCTTTAAATAAGCGTAGTCATTTCTAATTGTCTTATTTTTGTTTTAAAATCGTCTTATAAAGACCTATTTTTCTCTTGAAGTTTTTGTTCTTTTGCCTCAGACATTTTGCAGTGATGAATCTTGGTTTGATCTTTGAGACATCAGCAATTATAGCCAGGACAGAGTGGCAGCAAATATAGTAGTTTTTGACAATATGGGTACATCTTAGCTATTTTTAAAAGGTCCCAATCCAGTCCTGTGAAGTCTTTACTTCAGTAGCCTTCAGTGAGGATCAGCTAAAATTGCAGAACCAGGATCAGAATTAAAGGATGTTAGGAAACTGGATCCTTTGTTATCTCCCATATGTAGAAGATCCTGTGCAGAGGCTGCTTTCCCTACTACCTCACCAAAGCAGTTCTGAGATAATTTTTACTGTGTTGTACTTGAAGGCTGTGACTGAAGGCTTCTCTGTGAGTGCACTTAGTTAAGCAGTGAAAGAGAATGCAAGGCTACTGAATCTATTTTCCATTTTGCCGTTGGTAAGAGAGGGGTTTATTTAGCAAAAAGATTACTAAACAGGCAGCTTTCCTACACCCTCTCTCTCTCTTGTCTGCACAATTGCATACTTCCACCCACACACCCTTTTCTCCATATGAATTGTCTGCATGCAACTGAACTGCAAAAGTCTTTCTAAAGCTGTTACCAGAAAGGAAAACAATGTTTCAATCCACTTTTACCTTGTAATTACTTCATCCCAATCAGTGGCTTGCACCTCACCTTTATTATTCATGTAAGGAATTGTAAGTGAGCCACTTGCTCATTATTATGAAAGACAAATTTTATTTTCTGGTCGTGGGCTATAGATACAAAGGGCTGTTGATTATAAAACCATTGTCTAAACTCTGTGCCTTTCTTGTAGTTTATAGAAAACGCTGTAATTATTTTCCTACTTACACAAGGCTTGGTCTGCTGTAACTGGACTACAATAGTGTAAGAGAAGAATTAGGGAATACTTAGCTGTAAGAAAATGAAGGTGGTTTCCAGTTCACTAACATCCAGATGCATTGTGCACCCTTGGAACTGTAAAGTTATTTGTTTCTCATATAAAGATATTTTCTTTGTCAACATACTGCTACTTCTTTGTTTTGGAAATCAGAAATCTTCACCATTCAGACTTTAAGCTTCCAAGTCTGTACCACAGTGGATTTGAAATGCAATGCTGCCTGCAGAAAAGTGGGGTACATAAGATTTTTCAAAAGGTGTGATGTATCAGGACCATAGTGCCTGTGCTGCTTATTCGTGGAGCTTTTGGATTTCCATTCCCAAGGTTGGCATTCCACTGTTCGGGGAAAGAAGATCTAGGTTTGAATGCTACATCTGAGCTAGGTACAAGGTCATTATATACCAGTATTGGCTATGAAAATGCTGCTAAATTGTCTGTGTTCTGTATGTGGTTCTTTCTAGATGTTGAAATGATAGGACGTGGCATTTTTTTTTTGTCACTGAAGCTGGCTGTGTTAGCTGATAATAGCTTACTTCAGGAATCCTTTATGAGTCTTTTTGTCAATATCAGTGTCTACTTGTTAGACCAAAGGTTGCATTTAGTGCACGGTCTAGAGAAACTTTTAGGGGTGGCTGTGAATGTATTGGATGGCATCAGCTGACAAATCCACCACTGTTTGTGTTGTTGTGGTCGGAAGGGAATCCTCCTGTCTGAGCTGCCTGAATGGCACTATACTCAAGCTACCCTTCCTTGTGTTGTCTGTTTTGAGTGTGCAAGTCAGGAGTTGTTCAGGAAAGCCACCTAGTGAAATCATCCAAGCATTGGCTTATGATAATAGTGAAGAAAGAGCATTAGGACATCTGTATTTGCTACCTCTGAGGGAAATACTTTGGGAGCAGAAGTTACTGAACACTTGGAAGGGCTTTCAGCTTAACAGCATTGCACCTTTTTCAGAACATCGCTTCTCCAACTAACATCTAGTCATTTCTTTCCTGACCTCTTTATCCTCCTGATCATCCCGGTATGTTTTTCTACCATTACTTGTCCACATAGTGCTTTTCTGTTGCATTATTAATGGTAACCTTTTCCCTACACGCTGTCTTGTTAGTCAGCCATTGTTTTGACCTCCTGGCCTGAGTTATCCAGGAGGAAAATGTCAGTGGACAAGCTTGTAGCTTGTTTGGTGTCCCTTCAAGAAAGCTGTGGGTTTATTTTATTTTTTTTTTATATATTTTTTTTTATTTCCACCTGTGGTAATTTAGAGCAGCTGCCACCCTTGAAAGTGCAGAGCACAAAGGTGAGGCTATAATTATGGCTAAAGGCAGATCCCTGAAATGTTGAGCTTTGCCCTAGTGCTGTGGTTTGTATCAGAATTTCAAATAAAGTGATTCTGTGTTATAGGAGAAGCAAAACAGCAGCAGGAAAAGCCCGTGAGTAGCCAAGTAATACAACCTCCTGCTTGGCCCAACACGTGATTGTAGAAAAGCAAACACAAAAGCTTTCTCTGGAGAAATGTTTGTGAATGGCAGGGTGTGTTTGTTTTGTGCCATCATATCTAAGCTCAACTGAATGATTAAAATTTGCTTTTTTTTTTTTTTTTTTTTTTTTTTCCCCAAAGGAAGTGTGTAATGATTGCCTGTTGATCCGTAGTGTTTCTTGCAAGGTAGCTGTCAAACTGCAGGGAATTCCAGATCAGAGTACTAATTGCACATTTGTCCTAGCTCTTCTAGGCAATGTTATTTTCCTAAGATTTCTCTGATTTTTTTCTTAGAGAAATGGAAATAAATACTTTTTTTGGTCTTCTAACAATCTCTAGACAGCAGAAAGATTATGACTATGAGAGCTTTTTATCTGGACACGTTTTGTGCCGTTTACAGTTTCCATTTTCAAATAAACATTTAATTGAAATAACGGAGACTCTGACATACAATCATTTGAAGCGACAGTAAATATTTAGGGTTCAGTGTTGAGCCAGTTGAACCTTTTTTTTTTCTTTCTTTCTTTCTTTTCTGTTTACTCCTGTAACTTTGGACCATGCCCAAAGTGATCTTTTGACTTCTGATGTCTCCTTATCTTGCCAATGAAATCAGATGATCTTAGTGTAGCTGAGATGCTGAGAGTGTTTGAAGAGTGAGAATAAAAGGAGGAACTGAGTTATTTGACAGTAGATCTGATAGAGAGGGAAAAGAATAATGTTGTAGGAAAGAAGATGTAATCTTAAGTATTTACCACTCTGTTGTCAATGTCTCTGGGCTGATTTAATATAGCATTATAAAAAAAAGTAAATTGTGTCAGACACACTTTCATTTTATATGAAAAAATAAATTTAGCTTCAGTCCAGTAAATGTTTAGGAAAGTAACAGATATTGTCTTGTATAAAGAACCCAAGATCAATATCAGTAACTTTTTAAAAGGACCTAAAGTTGTGCCTTTATGGTATGTTATAAATAATACTGTCCTTAATATTGTGTCCTCAGGCAAACAGACCCGCAACTCTTTAAGGAGTAGAATTTCAGTGTTCAGTGTGCTTGATTTTTGCAACCTGTGTCTAAGTTCCATATACTTATGGAACTTATTGCTTTTTTTTTCCCCTGGGAAAGTTTACTGCCTTTTTTTTATTTTCATGATGACTGTCTTTTCTAGGATTACTTCGTTAGCCCTGGTTCAGACAGAGCTAAAGAACAAAACGCTCAGAATATTTCTTTTACAGCTCATCAGGGATACAGTACCTAGGACATCTGCAGAACTGTAATTTTTCAATTGCTTTGCAGGAAAAAAAAAACCCAAAACAAAAAATGACAAAGTATAACCAAGGTATAATGTACCTTTTGTTATTTTGCGTGTAAATGTTAGTTTATGTGGAGTTACATGGAAACCAGGCCCTTGCTGCCTGCTCCACTGCTGTCAGTTTGCCATAAAATGATGGGCTGAGAAGTGATGTGGGTTTAGAGTTCCTGGGTGGGTCAGACATCCCTGCCTCTGGGGCAGCAGCATCTGTCAGGCAGGTGGGGAGGGAGGCCGGCAGTGGCAGCGTGCCTTCTGGGCCCTGTGGCCATGGGCTGTTCTCAACCAAAACACCCATCTGGACTGAGGGTTCTTACTTGTTCTCAGCGTGATTGTGTTTGGTGTACTGGCTGCAGGCCTCTGGCAAAAAAGGGATTCTTGCTACAAGGTGAGCCTCAGCTGGGCTGCATTCCCCAGGACCCAGCATAGGCAGCGTGGGGTGAGGGACGACCATAGTTTGAAACACAAACAGTTGCCTTTTCCTCCTGCTTGTTCAATTTTTCTTACATCTTCTGCACCTTTCCATATTCATTTCTACCTGCGCTTTTACAAAGCTCAGTCATTTGCTCTGTTTCTCTTGCAGTATGCTTTTCTAACACACCTGAAGAGTTATTTTGCTCTTTCAGACATCAAATACGGTGTTCATTTGGCTGCAGGTAGCAGCCACCCAAACACAGAACTAGCCTGGTCAGCTATTGAATTGGTGTATTCCAGTTGCTTTTGATCTAAGGACCACCTATCAAGAGAAAAAAATCCATGCACTGTCATGGGCTTTGTAGTCAAAATGGTTAATTTTAAAAATTTGGATGTAATTTATACTTTCTTATGCTTTGTTTGGTGAATTGTTTTCCTCCGTAGGAGTGTGTATGTGGTTTTATTAAACAAGGTAACAATCATTTATGGTTTATTTCTGAGTGTCTTGCAAACTATAGATGAAGGGACTGCTCAATCACAGCCAAAAACTTTATGAGTCCAGGAGAAGTTAATGTAACTTGTCAGTTACGTCTGCATTTTCTTGCCAAGCTCCCAAATCTAAGGAAGTTGGAAGGAATTGCTTTTCTTAATGAAATTCTTCTGGTGGCATAGTCCATAGCAGCCTGTAGGACTTTAGCTAAGCTGCACCTGGACTACGTGCAGGGGTTAGCTATGATGTGTTCAGGTGTCCTTGGTGTAGAAGCTAGATTTCAGGAATAAAGAAAAGATTGTGCTTGCTTGGGATACATGCAGATGTCGAATTGAGGAGCAGGTATGCAATCCTGCCTTGTGGAGGAGAACTGTCTAAGGCTGCTAATACAGATATAGCTCAAACAGCTTTTGTTTATGCTTATGATGACAAAAATAGGGCTTCTATATAGCGCTGCCTTTCCTTCTGGCGTGAAATCCATGACAAAGAAAAGACAGGCGTTTGTTCTTGTCTTTCATGCTGAAGAAACTGGTGGCATTGGATGTGGTGCTGAAAAAAGAAGGAACCACAGTGTAGGATGCTCTGGTAATGATTATTCAGGTGAGATGAATGCTGGGGAGAGAATAAGAAAGGAGAGAATACATAACTCAGTCGGACAGTGGGACTAAATCATTTCATGAGAGGTTTCATCAGAAACAGAATTTTTTCTTCTTGTCTGGCTTCACCTCTTTTTTTTCTAGCTATGCTCCCTTACTTCAGATGTATTAATGAGGAGCACAGTAGTAGTACTGCTGGTGCTCAATCCGTGCTGAGGTGGAGCACTTCTCAGTTGCCTTTTACTCCGGGAAAACAAAAATACCGGAGTCCATAACAGGGGAAAAACATCAATAGTCGAGATGAAATGCAACCTCTTGCTCAAAACTTTGATTTGCTGAAAGCCCTGTGCTTTTTCTAAAGCCAGTCCCCGATTCTATTATTTTACAGTTAAAGGAGTATTATTCTTCTAAAATGCTGGATTAGGCGCATACCTTAAATTAAGAAAATAATAAGGCTGGTACATCTATATGCTCATTTTTAGTCTGCTATAAGGAGCTGAGATTGACCTGACAAAGAAAACACGCATCTGTAAGAGATGTGCATATCTAACGTGAATCTGTAGATTGATGAGGTGTGCACTAAGTACACTTGGATGATAGGAAAAACATTTTCAGAACTCCAAAATGAAGTTGCTAGTTCTCTGAGATAAAGCATTCTTTCTCTGTGCTTCCATCGACTCGCTTTCTGTTCTTCCTTATGCACATCTCTTAAATGAATGAGGGATATTTTTTTCCCAGTTAATTAAAACTGTGAACTGGATGATTTCATCATCTCAGCTTTACTGGATCACTCTGTGTCTAGAGTGAGTAAGAAAGAAAGATTTGATCAACTAAGTATGTAGAGTTTCAGAACGCTTCAGTTTCATGTGGGAGTTGGTGTGGGTTTGTGCCAAATTTTATTTTAGATTATTATTTTTTTCTTAGTAGAAAAAGGCGAGCTGTGCATAAGGGTCATCAGATACTTAATCTGTTAGGATCTCTCTGAAGCGGGTGCCTGTGTTGCTCAGGTGTGGTGCTAGGTGTGTTCTTACTCATTTCATTGCTCTCCTGGGCAGACTGGCACCAGAGCCCAGCAGGCTCCCAGAGCTGTACTGCACAGTCCTTGCTGCACAGCGCGTCCCAGCGTGTCTAATTGCACTGTAATGAGGGATTCGAATCCACAGCCATTACCTGCCTCAGAAGGAGGGAAGGGGGAAGGTGTTGCCAGGCACAAGTCCTGAGGTGCCCAGCTTTTGGACTCTCTTCTTCTTAGCTGGTCCTCCCCAGTTCCTTTTTCTGTATGCTTGACTTTGCATGTTTTCAGCTTTACTCTAAGAACTGCTATCGAGAAGGTGTAAGTGAAGTCGTCAACCAAATGTTTTCCTTGTTACCTTTGATCATCTGTTATTTTGAATGCATACCTCAGAGAAATGTTAAAACAGCAGATTAACTTCCACAGTTCCCATCTTTCTTTTTTCTAACAAACCAGTACGCTAACTGGAACCCAGACAGGATGCTCTGAATTATTTAGCGTCACTGGCACAGGTGGCACCTTGTTCTCTCCTTTCTTCTCAGACTGTTTATCCACGCAGATGTTGGGGATGCAGAATGGGATGTAGCTCAGACCTCACCGGCAGCTTCCCTCTGGTGCAAAACTTGGCCATTTTTTTCCATCTCTTTTATCTGGTTATTAATCCACGTTGTTAATTTCCCCCTTCTCCCTGGGTACGTTTGTTTTGAAGTAGACTGGAGGTTTGGGGGTAATTGAGGACAGAATGTAAAGCTTTGGAGTCTTTGTATGGGAGGTTCATTAAGGAAGGGGAATTCTGGATTGTGCTCATCTTTTCTTCTTCAGGAAAGAAGTTATGAGTAGGGTAGAGCTCTCAGAAATCACAAAGGAGCAAGAAGATACCCAGTGCAGGCAGAAAAGCAAGCCTTCTTTAGACAGTTTGGTCTTTGTTGTGGTGTCTTAGGAATAGCTTGGATATTTCTGCTAAGCGCTCTGCATCATTAAATACTGTAAGCTCTTTGCATTATTAATTGTTCTCATATTCTGTGAAGCAGGAAAACAGCCAAAGGTGCATAATCTTAATTCCCACTCTCCTTATATAATTTAACTAGTGTTCAGTGACCTTTAACTGGAAAGTGATTTTTCAAAAGCTCTTTCCAAATCTATTTTTCACTTGACATCCTTACTGTCAGCTATGCCTGAGATTTTGCCAAGCTTAAGGGAAGGTCAGAACATTATAGGAAACAGATCATCTTGCTTCTAGCCACACTCCAATAAAAAAATAAAATAGATCAATAAGGAGTGTTGAAGCCATATAATCCAAATTTTGGAAATTCCTGTTGGCAGAGGAACTTACAGGTATTAACAGAAAATATGTTTTCTATAAGGATGAGTGACTGCAATAGCTGCTGTCAGTCAGTGCCTGGGAGCTTTCTCTGCATGCAGATATCTCATCCAGCTCAAGAATGTATCATTCAGGTGGCAGCCTCCTTTTGGCCAGACTAGCAAAAGGAGAAACGTGTCAGTACTCTGATCACCCTTCCAGCCGAGCTAAACCTTTTTTGGTGACCTCAAAATGACCACATTCAGTGGTATGTCATAAGTGATCAAAACAGCAGAAAGGAGAATTTGTTGCTTTTTTAAAACTTAGCTGCTTTTTTTTTGCTTTTTTTTTTTCTTTTTTTTTTTTTTTCTGGGGCATATTATAGCTATAAAAAGTTCCAATAGAGACCTGATATATTTTCTGGCTATTCATCTGACTTTTGCTGATGTAAATATTCATGGCTAAAGTCAAGAAGTTAAGATAGCAGCAGCCAAAAGAGATCAATAGTTAATACCTTTTTTAAAAAGTTGCACTTGATTTGAATCGATCTGATTGTAAACTTTGGCCCGTGTGTTGCACAGTTTGAGCTGCAAATGGAAATTGCAGATCCTGGGACGATCGTCCACATTTAAAAGAACCAGTGAAAGGTATAGATGTATTGGCACGTGTGATTGATGGATTGATTTTTAGGCAAACTGTTGAATCACGCGTTGTTAATGTTGGGAACAAAACACCAAGCTGGAAATGATGAAATGTGTTCACTTCAAAAATTTCAGGTTTTAAATGAGCTTAATTTTTAATAGAAGTTATTCTTTCATTTCTTTTACTTGTGATGCTCATACCAGCCCAGGCAAAACAGAATTATTCTGTCCTGAGAAGGCCAGGACTTGAGTAGTCAGCAAAACAAGTGACTAAAGGTCTGATTAATTCTGAAGGAGCGGAGATAAAGCTGCTGCAATACAGTGTCTTTATTTGAACAGTTTATAATGATCCTAGCCTGAAGTGTTTTGCTAAGCACTGACTTGTTGTGTTAACTGGTGCTGTAGGGCATGTATTAGTTTTCTATAGTTCTGCTAATTATAAGTGTAACAGATCTATAAAACTGTAAAGTTGATTCTTCTGCCAGGTCAGGATTGTTTTCCAGGGCAGATGTAGTACTGTGTTAGGTATTTAACATATGAAGCTTTCAAGCTCCAGAGCGTGTGAGTCTGCAACCATGGTCACCCTCTGAGCTTCGCTATGGAAGCAGAAGAAACTCAGAAAGCTGAATGGGAAGTTAACCAGCCCCCTGTGAGCACATGGGATGTGGGCATGAAGACTAATGCTTGCTTTCCTATTCCTCACTTCATTGCATTGTTCTATTTCTTATCTCTAATTATTCTCCAAAATTCAATCCTTATAAATACGACTCGTTAATCCTAATGGACTTGTGAAGGGTATGCTGACTTGAGGTGTCAGTGACCAGGATTCTGTAACATCAGTGTATGATTCTGTCCTTCCTAGGGAGACAGCAGGTGCTTGCATGCAATCCTTTTTGGTTGTTGCTGTTGTTATGCTGGGAATAAAATACATGGCTTTTATTGTCTGACTTCTAACGCCCAAGGCTACATTTATAGGACTGACAGTTGTTATAAATGTAGTGCTGCTTGTGGAATGATAGAGCTTGTTCTGGAAACTGCTGACAGGGAGCTCTAGCTCAACAGTTTCTGAGGTTAATTTTTTGAATGAAGTCTCAGCATAACTGCTAGAGACATTAAATAACTTCAAAGGAGATTTTAACTTGCAAAAATTTCTTAGAGTTTGGAAACCTAGATTGTATTTGATGTCACAAGCAGACATCCCTGAAAATGGACACACACTTATGCAAGGAAACCAGTCTGTTCACCATTTATTAATAAAACTGTAACTTCAGAATGCTGGTACCTTTGTTTTCAAATGAAAACACAACCTGTTCTAATAGCCATCCTTAAATAAGTCCTGCCTGACATCTGTTGTTCCTACCCCCCGGTATCACACGAATGGGATGGAAATGAAGCTGCTAAGTGTTGGATCAGCAAAACCTTTTCTGGTCAAGGTAACAGTTACAAAATCTTTCCTTTTAAGGCACAGTCAAGCATAAGAACTGTTGCTTTCTCAGTAGTTTTCATGATCTTTTCTCATTTGAAAGACTTTGTTTAACTGTGTAACATTAAAAGGTAATTTGCTGTTCAACAGTACTTGTTTATAGGGCTTCAATTACAGGAAAACTCTTGGATTGCTGGTTTTTGGTTGTTTTTTTTTGTTTTGTTTTGTTTTTAGTTTACTTTCTGAAGACTTAAAATGTGAACTCATGCGAACTAAACTGTATTTTCACAAAGTAATGCCTATGATTTCAGGCCTGTTTTGGAAGGGAGGTATCGATGGTTGTTAGCTGTCAAGTTTTAGGCCTTTAAAGAAATGAAACTGTAATTTACCCTTAAGTATCCAGTGGTACTGAAATGCATACTTTGCCCTAGTTTTTAAAAAGTCAGACCCTGCAGTGCAAGGGACGTTATGCTGTTGTTGTGTTATTTTGTAGTATTATTAATAATATATTTTCCTAAGCCTGTAAAATATAAACAAACCTTGAATCATCTCGGACTGCAAATAATCATTTTAATCATTTAGGACAAAGGGGAATGGTTTTAAGCTCAAGGAGGGAAGGCTTAGGTTGGGTGTCAGGGGGAAGAAAGAGCAGTGAAGTGCTGGAACAGGCTGCCCAGAGTAGCTGTGGATGCTCCATCTCTGGAGGTGTTCAAGACCAGGTTGGATGGAGCTCTGGACAACCTGGTCTAGTACCAGATCTGGAGGTTGATGGGCCCTGCCTGTGACAGGGGGCTGGAACTTTGGAACTTGATGATCCTTAGGGTCTGTTCCAATCCAGGCCATTCTGTGTGGACTTCACTGAATCATAGAGTCATAGAATGGCCTCGGTTGAAAAGGACCACAATGATTATTGATTTTCAAGCCCCCTGCCGTGGGCAGGGCCACCCACCACTAAACCAACCTGCCCAGAGCCACATCCATCCTGGCCTTGAATGCCTCCAGGGATGGGGCTTCCACAACCTCCTTGGGCAACCTGTTCCAGTGCCTCACCACCCTCTGTGTGAAAAACTTCCTCCTTATGTCTAACCCAAACCTCCCCCGTCTCAGTTTAAAACCATTCTCCCTTGTCCTATTACTGTTCACCCTCATAAACAACAATTCCTCCTCCTGTTCATATGCTCCTTTCAAATATTGGAAGGCCATAATGAGGTCTCACTGGAGCCTTCTCCAAGCTAAACAAGCCCAGTTCCCTGAACTCAATAGTATCTGATGGTTTATATTCAGCAAATAGGTATAAAATACTGTCTTATGATGTAAAGAAGTGTTCCTGCACCTCATGTTCTCCACCTGGGGAAACAACTTGGCTCCATTTACAGTCAGTGGAATGAAGATGGATGTCTGGGGCAAGACTGATCTCATTCTGCGTGTAGTGATGTGAAACAGGTCATATGATCCCGACTTCAACGTACTTTTTTTAACAGAGCCTATGGCAAAATCTATGGCTGATCTGAAGCCTAACTTATGTGACCTATGAAAGCTTAGTCATCTAAACCTAGCAGTTGGCGGTTATATAAATAAATTCAGAAATGTCTTAAACCAAAGAGCAGTAGCAGCATCAGGGTGAAAAAGCTGTGGACATGAATACTCACCCAGTTGAAGTCTAGGCTTGCTTGGAAGTCTTCTCCTTTCTCAGTTTACCTTCTTGTAAAATGTAATAATAATGCTTTTTGGTTGCAAATGTTTTGGTGCTGTCCATGAGGTAAACTGGGGCCACAGCCACAACTGAACAAGCTGTAGACCACCTAGGTATGGCAAGTGTTTGCGCTGGCTTTACTGGAAAATTTAATGACGATAACTTGGTACAAAACCTGACACTGAAATCCTGATTTTCATGTGTTACTGTCTATACCTACAGAATAACGGGATATAAATCCTACAGGATTTGGAGGGGCACGTGGAATTGATCACAAACAGCAGCACTAAGGAAAAGGCGTAGAGGTCTTCTGCTTTGGGATGTGTGCATGCACTAACACTGGCATTCATATGATGTTATTTACATTATAGTGCAGCTCTTATGTATAGACCTTTTGGTTCTGGACAACGTTGAAAGTGCAGAACTGTCTGTTATATGTAAGACACCAGGACTGTCTTGGATACACACCTCAGGCATATCAGTAATAAATGATCGAGTGTTCCCTGATAACAGCAGCTGTCTAAGTCCCTACATCCAATTTAAGAGATGCCTGCAATAGAAATTCGCAGTTTGGCCATTGGAATTTAAATTACACAGGGTGAAAGCACGTTAAAACGGTGAACTAATATAGCTGGTTGGATCTGTGAGAAGGAAAAATTAATAGGAGACCATGGGATCAAGGTTGGCTAGCTGTGATTGAAAATTAGAAGTGTTGAGCACTGTGTGATTTCTTCAGTGTAAATGGAATGAAAGCAATTTTGAAAGCTTAACAAGTCGGTCTCCCTATTGCTTTTTGTAATTCAAAGCAAGTGTCTGTGCTGGTAATTTCTGCCAGTCTCCTGAAACCCCAATAGCTGGAGAGTATAATTTTGTTAGTTTTCTAAATTCTAATCTTTGTTTCTTCTCACAAGGTCTGGATGTGGGGGTTAGTGTTTCTTTCAGGGAGGAAATGCAATTTGAGTATTACAAGGAGTGGCATCTCTGCAACTTGCAGAGGAGCTCTGGTGGTGTACCCTGGAGTGCATTTTGGTGGAGCTGGGGATGGATGTGGGAGCTGCAGTTTGATTCTTGAAATACTGCCTTCTAAACGCTCTGCAATTTGTCCTGCCCCAGCCTTGTCTGTTTGATGCATAAATTTGAATATTAAATGTACTTATCTCAAGTGTGGTCTACCTTCCACTTGAAGGGTGCACGTCTTCTGAGTGCATGGTAGGGGGAAATCTGACCATTTTCTAAAGCAAAGTACTGAGTGTCCCAGTGCCAGTAGGTTGTGGTAGACAAAGTGGCACTCAGGACTAGATGTATGTCATGTATTTATGAGCTGATAGTTCTCAGACTGAAAAAGACAGATAAAAGGGTAGTGATTCAGGTACTTAATTGTAGGCACCTAAAGCATTTTACGTTGCTGATACAGCCTTCGTAGGACTGGCAGATGTGAAACTGGAAGAATGGGGTACTCATGACCTACCTGTAACATCAGCTGAGGCAGAGGGACACCCGGAAGCATTGCATGTGGCTGAGGCATCAATATCCGGGCACTTGGATCAGTGTCAAAGTGGTGAGGGGTGAACAGTGACTTCCTGGCTTTTCTGCTTTGCTAAATTCATCAGTGTGACACATTCTGCTCTTCTCTCGTATGTACGGATGGTATTCTTATGTCCACTAGAACTTGTTTTTAATACTCAGCAAGGACCAATCTAGGGGGATGATAACATTTTGGGCATCACAGCTGTTAAGAGAAAGATAGCTGGATTGGCACACATCAATTGTTACGTAATTCATATTCAGATCTCATAATTTCTGTAATAAATAGAGGGGCAGTAGTTTAGTTGCATCACCAACACAATCATTAGTGACTTCATGTAGTTAGTGCAAACCATTCTGCTATATTTTCAGAAAAAATATCTATGTACATTCATGCCTGTTTTCAAGTTAATTGTTTTATTTTCAAATAAAAACAGCAAACATACTGCTTCCCTAGATACAACATTATTTTTCCCATTAGGACATGATGAACATACAGAAGGGAGTGGGAGATGTGAGCTGGTAATGCATCACTAAATTTCCATCAGTGCCTAAAAAGATGAGGATTTGGTCTTGCAGGACTCTGTAAAGCCTGAATTCTAATGAATTTAGATGAAATTTTTCAGTGAAAGTGAGGGAAGAAGTGATATCTGTGACTTTAGTAATTCCTCGTTTCAGACAAGTTCTAACAGTCGGGACTTCTGTAATGCACATTGTGGTAGGAAAACTGGATGCGTTATAACCTCGTGAAAATATGGTTAGAAATGTGTTTCCAGGCTTAGTGAAGAAGAGCAAAATTCCTTAGGAGAATAACTGCTTGGAGTAATACCTCAACAATTCTGCTTGTTGATTAGGTATTCATTTATTGGCAATTGTTGTTGTACTTCTCTTTTATATATATTTTTCTCTTTAGAACCTTCTTTGTACTTAGCAGATTTTCCTTTTAATTAGTTCTCTTCTTTGGTCCTAACATGTAGAAGAATTAAGCAAAGCTCTCCAGGCTGCTGGTAAGATCAAAATCTGTAAAATGAAGTGGAAGATGGAAATGAAACTTTGTTTGAACATTAAACAAAGAAAAATAATTATGATGAAGATCATAATAATAAGATGACTCCTAAATTACTACAGAGCAGCCTGGCCACAAAACTATAAAAAGAAAAAAAATATCCATCCTAGCATTTTGCATTTTAATTAAAATGTGTCATATTTAACTGCTGTCGTAAATGTTACCCCCAGGACAATGAATCCCGATGTTGTACTTAACTCTGATTTTGCATCAGAGCTATGTCCACACAGGTTACCATGGATTTACTTCTAGAGAATAACTCTAGAAGAAAGGACTCTTGCCTCCTTCGTAGGCTGAAACAAATATACAGTAAAGAAAACAGAGGTTTGAAGAGAACAGCTGCAGAATAACAACTGAGTCTGGATTTAGATGCAACAATCGAACCTTTTCACTTCATGGACCTTTCATGCTTAGGCACAAACAATCTGTGGAGCCCACTGGAACTGGGATGTTCTAAGAGCTCATGACCTCTCCTGTCTGAAGCCTGAAAAAAGGCTATCAGTAAAATAAGATATGCAATATTGTGAAAAGTGTACAGTAAAAATTGATGGTAATTATCTTGTTGGGAATTTGCTTTTCTTATTGGAAAGTTCTGAATTTTGAAAGAGAAAAGTTCTCCCCAGGACTGTCTGAAGTTAAAATAATCTCTTCAAGTGTTTACAATGCCTTCAGAAAGAAAATATCATATTTGTGTGCTAACTTCAACTTGCTGAGACCTCCACAGCGTATGGTAAGGCTGAGCTTCACAAAGTTACCTTTGCCCACCGCTGAAATGCAATAGTCTCTGAAGAGTGCTTGACTGCGTTGAGTGGTGTTGTAGATGAAATGGAGAACCAGAAAGGTGGGTGGCTGGGGCTCGCAAGAGGCTGCTTATTGTGTTGCAATTACCTGAGCAGAAATTAAATTGGGGTGCTGGCGCTGGCACAACTGATTTTGTAAAGCTGCTACGAGGTCTGTATTGATTGTAACTGTCTTTGAAAAACCAGCTAGTTTATGTAGTGCCTGTGGCATGCCTTTTGGAATCATGTTAGGAAGCGGCTTTGGGATGGGGAAATGCTACTAAAACGTGGTGGACTGAGGTCATTCATTTACATGGTGGACAGCTTCAGTTTTCTCTCTCAGTAAGGTACCATCCTTTCTTTTATTTTTGCGGTAAGAAAACCTGCCTCTGTAACAGCAAAGAGATACTATTGGAAACTCTGCAGAGGTTGGGGAAATGCTTGGAAGGTCAGCTCACTACTCACCACATCCCTCAGGTGTGCAGGCAATATTTCTTCAAAAATTGCTCCCGTGCTGTAATCAGCATGCTTGTGACCTTGCAAAATGAAAGAAGGCCTACCTACTTGTTCATCTTCAGTAGGCTTTCCTTTCTGCTGCAAGAAGAGGAGTCTTGCTGAGCCCAAATTACCATCTCTGGGCATTGTGAAAACTCTAGGGGATTCATTTGTTAAGTCAACCCTCCAGTGAATATACATAGAAGTTGTGGGTTGTTTTTTTTTCTGCAGGTATGAGACTAGCACATTCATTTAGACCAGTGAGAGACCTTTGTTTTAGGAACAGCCTATTTCTCTTGTTCTCCACAGGGATTTTGTTGTGTTTATGCAGTATATTTTATTGGCGTAAAGCTACATTTAGTTTTGTCTTCTATTATACGCCTGTTACTGAAACTTAGACTTGTACAAACTCCTCTGTTTTTGTGCATTTGGGAATATTTGGATTTTTTCCATCTTTTCCTGAGTGGCACCATTTTGCCCTTGTGTCACTGCTGAAAAAGAAACGTTACGACAGAGGTGCAACTGCAAACTTGAATAATGACTTAATACCCACCCTCCTGTTATGTTATTGGAATAATAATATAACTTTAACAAGATCCAACAGATGGAACACCTTCCCCACAAGGATGGACTGGGAGAGCTGGAGCTGTTCAGCCTGAAGAAGAGAAGGCTCCAGGAAGACCTGATAATGACCTTTCAGTATCTAAAAGGGGCTGTAAGGAAGAAGGGGACACTCTTTAGCGGGGTTCACTGTAAAAGTACAAATGAAAATGGTTTCAAACTAAAAGAGGAGAGATGTAGACTGGATTTAAGGAAGAAGTTTTTTACCGTAAGGATGGTGAGGCACTGGAATGGGTCAGCCAGAGGTGTGGTGGAAGTCCCATCCCTGGAGACATTCTAGGTCAGGCTGGATGGGGCTCTGAGCAGCCTGATCATATGTGGGTGTCCCTGTTCATTGCAGGGCAGTTGGACTAGATGACTGTTACGGGTCCCTTCCAGTACAAGTGATTCTGTGATTGTATGGCGATTTTAGAAGCTTATCAGTGGAGTTAGAGACTAGCTCTATTTTGGCCAGCGTACAGTTGTCAGTGATACCTCACGCTTTGCTGAAGGTTACTAATATGCAGTATAAATGGTGAAATATATTGTAAAAGAAATCACGTGCCATAGTCATTTGGTTCTGATGAAGCTGCTTCTGCTGTCACCTATCTAACACTGGTCTTAGCACTACATTAAAGCAGAATGCAGGTGGCTTTGTGGTCCTCTGTTGTCCTACAGGTAGAAGCACTGCTGCCAGCATTGCTAGATATCAGTGTAAACACACCAAAAAAAAATAACTGCTGAAAAATTCAGAGTGCATTAAAAGTTTAATTGTCAAAAGCTATTCATCAGAAATGGGATGAGAACTACATGTTATTGTCATGTCCTTGCTGCAGTGGTTGTGCGTTAGCAGTTTCCTATTCAGCAAAAGTCCTAGCAGTGGCATTGCCTGCCATAGCACCAAAGTCACTGCACAGCTTAGCATTTTGCTCTGCTCTTTGTATGTGCTTAAAGATTCCCTTTCAATGGGTGTTTCCGTGTATTTCTTTAATGTAGTTGTCACAAGTTTACAGCTGCTGCGTGTTCCAGCTCCAATTGCAGCCCATGCTGATCCTCTTTGTATTCTGTTCTGGTGTTATTTTATTCCTCTTTTTTATACCCCTAGATTTAGGGAGACAATTGTAAGTAATCAAAGATCAAGAGCTGGGATTGTGGCCCTGATAATTTAACGTGCCCAAGATTTCTTCGTGTTATACTCTGAATAAGTGAAGATGTTTCAACGAAAAAGAAAATATTAATCTTAAGGAATGTGAAGTGCACTTAAAACTGAAGGAAAAAAAACATGAACAGCGTTGTGAGTGATTCAGTAACATCTTCATTTTGATTTTAAATGTACTCGAGTCCATGATGGACAAACTGCTAACAGCAAAGTCAGAGCAGGTAGAAATACTTCCTCTGAAATCTTTTTGACCTGACATGCAATGATATGCAATTTCCAGAAAGAAGACCTAAGTATGAGGCAGCTGTCAGGGGAGTGAGAAATGCAGGCACATATCATGGTATGTTTACAAAACGTCCACCTCCCACATTCCCTTATATAGAGTTTTCAGCAGAGGAATGATGCAGAAGCTATTCATTAAACCGTAGACTTGGTGGCAAAGGCTGTCTGCTGGCCTGTTTTATGTGTTGTTGTTGGAGTAGACTTTAAACATAGGATGAGCCAAGTTTTAAGTGGAGGATCTGTTCTGCAAGGTTGTTCTGTAGAAACGTGAGCAATAAGATGCTAGAATTGTCTCATCTTCTGTTAGATATTCAGACTCACATGTGCTGTCTTAGGGGGAAAATGAAGTAGAAGTCCTCTTCTAAAATAAAATCCTGGGAGTGACACAATCAGGAAGCTGTGTTGTGCGGTCAAAGCAGTGAACAGGTTTGTTAACTGAGGGCCCCTTGCTGCCCAAGTAGCACTGTTGTCTTGGATCCCGTACAGCTCCTGTGAAGTCAGGGATGCTTGGTGCTGACTTCAGGTGTAATGGTGCTACACTCCAAGAGCCGTGGGTTGGTGAAGGCAGAACTTTAGGAAGAACTAGAACCACAGAAAGTGCAAAGCTAAGAGCTGGGAAATGTGTGGTTGTGAATCACACCATTACATGTCGAAGAGAGTGGAGCTCCACATCTTTGTAAAGCTATGAAATATAGTAAAATGTGTCTTCTCAGGAAATGCTCAGGAAGGGTATTCTAAAATGTGTTATTGAACACTATTCCTCTGACCTCTTCGGTGCGATGAGGGCTCACTGTGGCACTGCCTCAGTAACCACGCAGTTTCTCTGTAATTTTGTACAGAGACGTTGCAACTGTACTAATTCATGAGAGGTTTCTGTTCACAGATGACCTTTAGGTAGAGCCAGTTTTTGCTGGAATGGTATTGCTCTGTACTTCAGTATTACCATGACTTTATTATTTTTCCCTCATAATTCTTACTACTTCCAAGCATCAGCCCGTTTTCTGTTCTGCTCCGTTTCCTGCTTTGCTGATGAACAAAGCAAAAGACATTAGTGTTTCTAAAATTCCATTATATTGTAACTCAGAGGTCTTCTGCCTGAAAAAGTGCTGCCTTTCAGTATTTAATCTGTAGTACAACTTTCGGTTTATCTACTTATTTATTACTGAATTTACGTTCATGCATTGAATGTGAAACTTTCCTAACAAACTTTAAAAACCGGAATCTGTTCCTCTTTTACAGATCTCTTGGAGTTGTCTAGAGGAGGAGAAGAAATCTCGTGCTCAGATTTCCAGTGAAAATTCTTCTGTGAGCATTTCCATGGTATCTTTTGACAGAATGGTTATTATCCCACTAAACTTAAGGAGTGTGAAATGTATATATATATTATATATATATGCAATATGTTATATACAATACCAAGAATCAATCATCTTGGTAAAATTTTGTGCACACATTGGGTTCCTTCTCTAAAATCAAAATTCAGAGAAGACTAATGACAAGAAATTTATCTCAGCATCTGTCCTCTGTGGTGAGAAATTCCACAATTGTCTGATGCGTTACAGTGCTTCTCATCGTCACCTCTCGTATTTCTGAATAACTCTACGCACTGTTGTGAAACCCATTACAAAGCTGGGCTGTTTTTCAAAGCTGACTGCTTCAATGGGTGGGGGCAGTAATAACTTATTTCTTATGTGTTTCTTTCTATGTTTCCAGGGTCTGCTAGTCCCAAGTATGAGCAAATTGCACACAGCCATACTTACATAGGCAATAATGTATATTTTTGCTCTCCAGGGGCAGCTTCTTGCATTTTTCTGCCTTAACCAAGATTCTGCAAAATTTTGTCAATCACTGTATCGTCATAGCACATAGTATTACTATTGTGTTGCTAGAGAGAAGCTTGCTGTAGCTTGGATCTACCACAATATTATCTTGACATGCACTAGAGTATACACAGTTACTTAGCTGATAGTTAACGTCCATGGAAAAAGCTTTTCCTAGATAGATGAAGCTTAAAAATAACCAGTGACCTCTGACTCTCCATCTGGCTGCACTTGGTTTAAAGCTGGGCTGTGTAATGCTAGATAAGCAGAGGAACTACACCACCTTTTGTTGTGAGAGCCTTTTATGGCCCAGAAGGATTATATGGATGTGTCTGAAAAGCAGAGAAGCTCAGGAACAGGTCAGAGAGACAAGCAAGGGGCAAGGGAGTGGAAAATTATGCTTTTTTTTTCTTTTTTTTTTTAAGCTCCTCTTGGAACAGGAGTGTACTCACAACCCTCTTTGTCATTTTTCCTAATGCTGTTTCCTCATTTGTCAGTGTTTTTTTCTGCTCCCAAATGTGCCTGTGCAGGCATATTTGGTGTACTACTAGCTTTATTTTAATGCTGGGGGTTGTAACTTGGATGGGTGGTCCTGTTTGTTGTTTTTATGGTGCTGCCAGTATTTGACCCTGGAGCATTGCAGAGGGGCATAGTAGCAAATACACTCTGCTGTAAATTTGCCTCACCTAGATGGCTTCTTATACCCTGCTGGAGTGCTATGGGGTAGTCTGTCTAGTAAAAACCCATCTACTGCCTCCTCAGCTGAAGGAGCCCATAATTTATCCCTCTTGCTGATGCACATACACAAGCATCTTAAATGGGTTGGTAAGTAATCATTATCTTGAAGTGGCAGGCGGTAATTGCTGTATTAAAATTCTATGTAGCTTATTTGCTGTGCAGAACTACAGCAGAACTGTATGTACTTCGCCAAGCAAGTTGATTAGAGATGCCTTAGGCATCATCTTTTCCAATTTTTAAAAGATTAATCATGCATAGTTTTCATATTAACTTAGAACAGGGCAAGGGGTGAATATGAGACAGTTCTTGCAGCACACTCTGCATGTTCTGTATCTTTTTATGAGCCCAGGCTAACCTCCGTCTGTCTCTGATGACCCATCCTGAAAGAAGAAAAGAGAAATATTGTAATGAATCCACCTTCTCCAGGCAGGGTTTCTGTTCCCCCTGGAAAAGATACAAATGAAAAGAAATGTTGGAGATGCTGAACGTTCCTGTTGACCTTGCCAGCACTGGAATAGCTATGGTAACGTACGCTAGCATATGTCACGGTGTTAACATAGTCAAGGTGGAGGAGCTGCCTAGCAGAGGTGCAGAGTGTTTGCATTGTACCAAAAATGACAAATGACATAAGCTAAGCTTGCAAAACTACTCAGCTGTTAGTGAATCTGTTTCTATGCCAGAGATTTTGCTATCTTTGTTTGGGCTGACAGTGATTTATTCTGCCTTCCAATGCCAGCTGATGTAGTTGTGATGGAAAACCTTGTTGTACAGTGTCCTGCAATAAGTACAGGAATTACAACAGTCTAAAGAGTAAGTTTTGCACATCTAACAATATTTGGAGAAGAAACAGAGACCAGCAAGTGTTTTGGTGGTCACTTGTCTCCGTGCAACTGAATGCAACAATTCTGCCTAAGCGAAGATATTCTTGTTCACCTTCATACGCTGCGAG
Organism: Lagopus muta; assembly: GCF_023343835.1. Lineage (NCBI taxonomy): Eukaryota > Metazoa > Chordata > Aves > Galliformes > Phasianidae > Lagopus > Lagopus muta. The sequence continues at coordinate 9,682,306 of NC_064436.1, read as the reverse complement.
GAAGGCTGGTTCTGGTCTAACAATAAAACTAGAAGAAGCATGTTGCACCATGTGAGTTTATTTCCATTGTAATGAATCTAGCTGAGTTTTGAGAATGGACTGAGTCTGTTGATGTGTTTATACTGCAGACTGGAGAGGTGCCTGCCTAAAATGAACTGGGGTGGATGGTGGAACCAGAGCAGCCACGGAAGCATGAATATCCCAGATGAGAAGATGCCCTTGCCTGTCCCTGTTCAAGCAGTCTGAGGCATTTCTGTTGTGTAGGTGGGTGTCCATGTGTAAATTAAAGACCCAAAGCATGCATTGAAGGGCTTACAGCCTAAATTCCACTGAAATATGACTATCAATCAGATTAAAGCTAAGCTTAGGAGGCACTGGATAAGCAGTGAGACCTATGACGTTAGCTACAAGAAAGGGGAAGTGTGAATGTAAGCTAATGGTGAAAACAGGATTCTCCGGACCTGTTGTCCACAGTCATTTGGAGGCTATGAATTGTTCTATTGGTGGAAAAGCAGTGTGAAAAATTCCCTCTTGTTCATTACTCACAAGGGAGGAAATTTTGCAAAAATTACCAAAGCCTACTTTAGAAAACTTGACATATTCTAACCTAAGTAAAAAGCTCAATCTGAAATTTATAATTCACTAATCTGTAATGATTTCCACAGCAAACAATGATATCAAAAGCATAAGATTATGATGAGAAGTATGGAAGAACAGACTTCATATTGATAATGGGTATACTGCACCCAAGAAGCAAAGGAGGGTAGACTGCTTTCTCCTCAAAGCAATAGAAATTACTTGATAGCTATGTAAAAATAAAATGATCAGTACTGTCAGTGTCTCTGTGGTTAGATGCTGAGGTTGGTCAGGGATTGTCATAGGATGAGATTCTGGAATAAGCGTGGTTAAATCACATAGGCTTGGCTAGGCATTTCTTTCTGCACTACTGTGCAAAAAGTAAATGTGCACAGTTGCTTCCTTTTTTCTTCTGTGCTGCTTGTGTGGTGTGATACATGAATTTACTGTGTTTCTGATTACTACTGCCAGTTGGTAGAGTTAATTTTGCACTGAAGGTGGTTTATAGTATAGGGTTCGCATGTTCTTGATGGTTCATGACAGAGGTTGTGCAGCTAACACACGTTTCTTTCAACAACTGGATGCAAGAATGTACTTATGGAACTTCCTCTGTGTCCCCTCAGGAGAACATGAGGAGGACACGAATCTTTCTTCCTCTTAATTTGGCTTCTCTATTTTTCACATATAACCTATATGCTGGGGCTAACAATGGAGTTAGCAATATCAGTGTACAAATGCTGTTTACTTTAGAATGAAGATAGGCCAGATTTTCTCCCTTACATTATTGTGATCCATTAAATGTGCTTGAATCTGTGTCATTTTCTTTTTTAAAGAAATTGTTATTTGCTTTTGAATATGTATTTTAAAAGATGATCAAGCCTTCTGCTGAAGTTGTCTTTTTCATATCTAGAAACCTCTACCCAAATAAGCAAGAGCTAAAGACCTCTCAGAGGACTGAATAGAATTCAGATAGTTAATACCTTAAATACTATTAACAGGTATCTCTTGAAGGGTATTTTGTCCTTGTTGAAGTCTGGTATGTAGATTATCTGGTTTAAGATAATTGAATGAAGACTATATGAATTATAAGAAAGCAAATACGGTGGAAAATTATCGTGCTTATTTGTTTTGTCATCTAAACTACCCCCATTTTGGGCCATCTCTTTCGCTCACAAAAGGACACAAGAGGAAGGTGCTGCACTGGAGCATCAGTCCAGTGGTGCAGTCAATCTCTCACCATACTGATGTTCCACTTGTTCCCCACTGCAGCTTGTATGGGCTCAGCCAAGTTTGTACTTCAAGAGAGTTTTACAAAAAAGAGGTGAATAGAGATCATAGGATGTTTTTCTAGGGGAATTAATTTAAAATATTTAAGCATTACAAAGGTTTCTGACCTAAATGAACAATGTAAGAGAACCAGGGGTCGGTCTGCTTTACCGTTTGGATTCTTTTCCACCTGGAGAACACTCGGCATAACAGTTAAAACTCACTATAACCTGTCTCTCAGAGGTCTCATTCAGAAATTTATCTTCCTCATCTTGGCACTTAAATCTGACCACTGCTTCCCAAGGAATTTAAAAGAGAAATGTTGAAATGTTTTAGTGCATGTATATGCCAAATTGCTCTTCTGAATTCTATTCAACAACCTTAATGGAAAATATAATCCTGAGTTAGAAATCAGGAAGATCAGGGTTCATTTTTTTTTTTTAAATCTATTTCCTTAAAGTTGTTGAAAGGTACAACCTTGAAAAATTCACTCTAAAGTGAATCTGGAAGAATATAAAAAGGAGAATGGTTGTAGGATTTTTTGGGGGAGAGGCATGAAGGTAGAGGGGTTGGTTGGTTGGTTGTTTCTTGACCATATGGTCTAAAACAAAAGAAAAATTTCGGATAACAATAAAGAACATACCTTTTTTTTCCAGAGTGGAAGGATAGCTGAAAAGTGCTTGTGCAAATTCATGGTGGGGGCCATTAATAAAGTGTCAACTCAGATGCATCAAGATGCAACTCTTCTGCATCAAGAACCCTTGGGCCTGTGGCTGTTGCAGCTCTCTTTCTTGGGAGACTCAATGAAGGGGTGGCCTTAATCTGATGTACAGTAGTTAATGAGGTAACCAGAAAGGACTTGTTGGTCAAAAGAAATGTTTCTAGAGGAAAAAGATGAATGCAGTTGGCTCAGTATTATCCACAGTACTCTGGACCCACTTTTTTCCACTGTGCTGTGTTTGGAAGATGTTTACAGGGCTGGACCAAGCCATGATGTCACTCATGTTTCTAAGGTGTAGGTGGAGGTGAAAGCAGCCCAGCTGTTGGGACGAGGTGGCACAACATCCCTTCTCCTTCTGAGGTGGTGACACCCTGTGATGATTGCTCTACCCTGTGAAGACTGCAGTTTGGTTTGATTCATCCAAAACATTTCTATTCTATTTCTGTCTGAAGTGGCTTTGGATGCAAAGCAAAAGGTGTTTTTCTGACTGAACAGGTTTTGTTGATATACGCGCTGGGGGCTGGAGGGAATGCAGAGATAAGCATACAGCAGCTGAATTGTGTAAATGAGCAGTTGTGACCCTGAGTTGTTCCAGTAGTTCTGTGATTTAATACTCTCTGCTTTGAGTGAGATTTACTGCACAGTCTGCATCCGCAGAGTCTATAGTGCAGAATTTCGTTGTGCTAGATGCATCTATTAAATGGCTTCCAGCTTCCTTTATGCATTATTCCAAGAGGGGAAAATATATAGAATAGGAGGCAAGCAATGTTTTATTGCAAGATATAAAGAAAGGAGGATTAAAAAACTAGAAAGAAAGAAATTGGCAATTGCTAGTTGGCTGTTCATGTTAATCCTCTTTAACACCCACGTGACTTCAGCTGGAAAGCCTCTCACATTTTTCAATTTGTTGTGGAGCACCGAGCTTAGTGACAGTTATAAGAACCTTTAAAAATCTTTAAGCAGTTTGTATCCCCTCTCAGTGTCACTCTGTGCCTTGGCAGGCTGGCGCTGCTCAGAGACCTAGAGCTGAATGATAAGTGCAAACCTCCTTTCTGTGTATTTCCAATAGTCTGCTGTGCCACGGCTACTGGTTCGAAGTGACGTGTCAGACACCGATATGTGGATTTCAACAAAAATTTTTGGAAGAGGGTTTAAGCAGCATTTTTATTTTCAAAGTGCAATTTGATAATTTTTAGTTCGTGCCATAAAAACACGCCCTGGAATCCCCTGATTTCAGAGGTATTTCAGAGGAGCTGCCTGAGAGCATAATTATGAATGCTTTCCTTCTTGAATGGCCATGCAGGTAATAAATAAAAAAGGCAGAGTGCAATAGATCATTTTTGTCTGTTGTATTGTCAAGGCCATGGCTCATGTGTCATTTGCAGTACTTATCCAGGCTGATTTTGATATTGCAAGAAGCTCGGTTTTGCTGCCACGTATGCTGAGACCTACAGTCACAGGGTTGTTTTTGTTGGTTTTTCCTCTACTGGCAGGTCTCACATGGATTATTGTGAGATATAGACTGACTGAGAACAATTTTACAAATAATTCTGGCATACATGGCTTGACAGCATGGAGAAACAATGATAATTTTTTCAGGCCTTAAAATGTAATGTATAGTCATGGCCATTTGGAGGAAATATCAAACGACAAGAAAATGGTCAGGCTTATGGTGTTTGGTTTTTTGTTTGTTTGTTTGTTTTTTCAGCATTAATTTTTTCTGTGTCATCTAAGCATGAGAACTGAATAGCAGAGCTGACTGAAGTGCTACTGGTATGCTGCAGTGGAGCTGATTTCTCTGTTTGGTAGTTTCATGCTGTCTTTATTTTGCTGAAATTTCAAACATAGTGATACTGATGAACTTTACTAATGATCCCTTTCATATCGTAAGAAATGAGATATGGCACAGCCTGGAAGCACCAAACAAGTCATTTAGCTCTTCACAGAAGTCACCCTTTATGAGAGCTTGGATTTTGCTGTGTAAATGCTTCAGTTAGTTTGGATGATTCTAATACACACAGTAAACTTACAGAAATTAAATGAAGGGTGAATCAGAGACAGTATATCTTAAAAGGTCTCTCTTGCATAATGACTGTGTATATGTCACAAATGCATGTGTGGATCTGTTTTGTCATACCAGGTATTATCCTTAAATCAAGTTTTGATTCATTTACTCTTGCAGAGTCTCTCTCCTGTTTGGTTTCCAGGTCCTATCTAGTATTAATGAGCGCAGTGGCAATTTCAATGCAGTGCTTTATAGACGTAAATGTTGCCGTTATGGTTTCATGCACAGCTTCTTTGTTAACTCAAGAGGTCATTGTAAAACTCATGTGTGCATGTAAATTAAAAACAAATGGATTGTATGCTTTTAAAATGACGTGGTGAGGGTAATTAAAAATGAGACTTCATGGACAGAGGGAAAGGCCTTAGGGAATGTGACCCCTACAAATCTGGGCACCTGCCTCACACATCCCACCCTACCGGCCCTAAAGTTCTGATGGCAGGTAGCACAGCTCAGTGGGAATGCTGAATAGGATTTGAAATGATTTTGTTAAATGGAGTAACAGTGGAGCAGTGTATGACTGCACTTATGTAAACCTTCCACCGGGTGATATTTGAAAGATAAAACCTAGAAAGGGACAATGTATGAATGGAAGCAGCCAGGCAGGCTGGGGGAGTGGCCATCAGTTTATGCACACAACTGCATTTTCAACATAATTAGCTGTCTAATTGAGCATTATAATTTAACTGACACATTTAAACATGTAATTTATTTGAATGCATGCTGCTTATAATCTGTTTATAATATTTTCCTCTTCAGGATGGAGTCAGACTCTACAGGATAAAAATACCTTTCCAATGAACAGAAAAATAACCAAAATGAATACATCAAAGAGCCCAAAATGTGAGTAAATTTCTACAGTTTTGGATTTGAAGAGGAGTTAGGTAGCAGAAATGGCATGCAGGTAAAGTTAAGCAAAACCTGGCTATCTACTCAGCATAATTGTAAGTGGAAGCTGAATTTTGTTATTTTAAATACCAGGGAGGTTGTACAGAACATCATATCCACAGGTCTTCATGCAAAGCTGACTAGTTTGCCTGGCAGCTAGGTAGGAAGGACATTTTGGTGACTGAGAGGTTTAAACTGCACATCTGTCTTGTCTGGAGCAAAGAAGCATCCCTTTCTCTAGGTGATAGATATTGCCAATAGGCACAATTCAATTTGCTCTAAGAGGCAATTGAAAATGTTTGCCCTGGGTACTTCCCTCACAATCAGACCAATTTATATTTATTTTCAGGGGCAGATTCTGGACCTGAAGCTGATAGGTTCTGCCACAAGTAATCCACACAGACACAAGTTTTTCTTCTGCACTGGTGATGCTGCGGTTGTGCTGATGCCTGCCTGCCTGCCATTTTGGTGTTATTTCTTACAGTCCTTACAGCAGTGCTTTGGGTATGACTGGCTCTCTTCCTATCTGAACAGGAACAAAACCATATATTCCCTAGGCTCTATTAAAATTCGGAGACCAGCCTGTGAACTGGTTAGAGAGGAAGGAGCCCAAAGTCCTTTCATCGACCCTTGCATGCTCCCTGATGAGCTGAAATATGCAGTTTCCTATGCACCTGGATGTTTATTTTCAAGGAGAAAAACAAACTAATACATATTTATTTTTGTTCCCACAGTATTATTTTTACTTTCAGGCTATGTTTGCTGAACAAAATAGTTGCAGGTTTCCTTTTAACCTAATAAACTACCGTACTGTTACCTCTCATTATTTATTTTGTGGCGCTGAGTTTTGAATCTGCTGCTTCAATTACAGAAACTGCCAACAGACATGAAAATCCAGAAGACAGAGGCTGAAGCGTTCCTGCCTTTTAGCTTTGGAATTACTTTTGCATACTCTGACAGTTTTCCCTTATAAACGAAGTTGGTGATAGCTACAGCTGCAGAATGCAAGTAAACTGATGCAAACTTTACCAGAATTAAGAAGAGAATGTTTTTTTTCAAATCAGAAGTTGGCAGAATTCCTGTTTTTCTGTCTTCACCTTCCTCCCTGCTCTCCCAGGTCTGTTACTAATTACCAGAAGTGGGGAAGAGGAAGTATATGCAAGGTCACACAAGAGGAAATACAAATGTGCAGGTGTTTTGCCCTGAGGAGTTGCAGCTTGCTTTCTGAGAATACGTAGTAGGATTTTGTGTCGTTTGAGTTTATTGTACTCAGAACAGGATAAGAGTTGATGTAAAAAGTTCTGCCCTGGGTGTACGTAAGGCTAGGAATTTTAGCTTTGGCCTTTAGCCTAAGTGATTGAAAAGTGCATTTGTATTATTTGTTTAACTGACCAGAAAATGCACCGAGTGGATGACGTTGGACTGTGTGGAATAGGAAGATTAATTCATTTTCAGGTTGAAAAAGATGGATTCACTTACGAGGAGATTAATAGAAGTTAATAGCGATGTTTTCTATATACGTGTTTAGGTCAGGCTGGGGTAGGATAATCTCAACAGGTGAAATTAAAACAGAGCATGTAAAAAACTCTCCCACCCCTTGGAGAGACTCGCCATTCACTGTGGCTGCACTGTGTTGGCGCATTGGTTCCTAAATACCTGGTTTCGTGTGTGTCGTGCAGAAGAACGGAGACTCGGAACTCATCCAGAAAAACTGGGCTGGAGGAGATTAAAGGAGAGTTAGGAAGACAAATGGTTTCTCAGAGCATCATTTCTCATTTCCAGGTCTCTGACAGAGCAATTGTCAAGAGATTGGACTCCTATTTTGTCACCCTGTGTGTTCAGAATAACTTTTGTCTTGGGAAGTAATATTAGAAATATAAAGCCAAATGCATTCTGTTAAGTGAAATTATTTACTACTTTGACCTTTCAGTCCTTTGTGCTGTGGTTCACGAAGGTGTCCTCAATTCTTTACAGCTTACCCAGGCTGTCTGTACAAGGAGGACAGTCCATCAAAGCTACTCTTTTCCGGCATCAGGATCTGCTGGCAGTTGTTTGGTGTTTTGACTGTTAGTGCCTCTTGTGTTTTTTTGTTTGGTTTTTTTTTGTGGTGATAAAGGAGCAGTGAAGCCTTTTCCATTTGAAAAAGGACCTGCTGAGCTTAGGGCACACCCCTCATTTGCCATTACCAGGAAAATGACCCCTGCCAGCCAGCTCCTCTAATTGTGTGCTCACAGCCCAGGCAAAAAATGCTCTGAGAATTTATGTTTTTTAAGAGTCGATATTGATAGTGAAGCGTATTAAAAAAAAAAACAAATTTACTTTTATTAGTGAGTAAGGATGGTGCCTATAGAAGAATCACAGGGAAGATGAAACGGTGAAGGGCGTGGATAATTTATAATGGAGCTACAAGGATCTACATGCTGTGTGTGTCAAGGTCTGAGCCGAGGGCTTTAGTCCTGACTCACTGACCTTTCAGCCTGCCAGCTCAGTTGCCTCCCATAATGAGACCACTGGATGGAGAGGAAGAAGTTTGGCACCTGTGGTTTGAGCTGGCATGGTTGAGTCTACACTCAACCAGATGTGCAGATGTGGCAGCCTCCAGATGGGTTAAGAGATGGCTGGTACCCTGGTAATGGCTATTTCCTCACTGACGTTTCTGTTCGACTGTGCGTTAGCGTGGACACACAAGTATCATATCTAGAAACAGCTACATTATACACTTACTAATGAGAGAGAAGCAGGAATATGTTTATTGATACCATATAGATATAATGTAGTGATTTAACAGTGACTTCACAAGATTTGAGATGGCTGTATGCACTTGATTATAGATGTTAAGATTAAATACACACATACAGGAGACCTTCCCATTGAGTCACGAGGTTCAAAGTGGAACCCCTTGCTTTCTAAAACCCTTGAACCACGGAGGGAAGGAGCCTAAGTGCAGCTGGATTCACTTCTAGTCCCAGGTTTTGTCAGTAGTTTATACCTAAGGAATTGTATGTGCACAATCAATCTAAAATGATTTTGGCAAAGCTAGCAAAGCTTACAGTGAATCTAAGATATGATCTTAATGAAGCTAGCTAAACTTAAGAGAAACTGTTAGTCACATTCACAAGATCTGCACTGGCAAGGCATGTTGTCATCAAGGCGTAAGGGATCTCTGCATGACCTCAAGAGGCATCTCTACTTGATGTGAGACTCTGTCTTGGAGCCCCACTCAAGGAGCTCTTGGGCTGCTCACTATTTGTGGAGTAAGATAAATGGATTCACAGGCATGCTTTGCTTTTAGGTGCCTTAGCTGTTGAACCAGGTGTCTGCTATCAGTTCTTTCATCCTCCCACTTTGAGACAGATTTGTGGTTGTTAATCTGTTTTAGTGAGAGGGCTATCAGTACTGTTGCTCATTGTCTTCTTGTGCAAGGCTGGGCTGGAGGAGGAAGTTGGGAGAAAAAAGTCAGAGAGAGAACGCCATCACAGTGAGGCTGGCTTAGAGCTGGTTGGTCAAGTCCTCCTCAAATGAGCAATGCTGAAATAGCCTGAGGGGCAAGCAGGACAATAAAATAGCCCTGAGATAAGCTGTTTGTTTGCTTGATACAGGTTTAATAAGCTATCTGCAGTCATGATGGATGCTGAGATCAAAGAATGAATGAGACTTTGTTCACAGAGATTTATTCTTTGCCCTGGGAAGGGGCATTGAAAAGTATGGAAAAATAAGAGAAATTTCTGAATAGCTCCTACTTCAGTTCAGAATTTATAGAGTGTACTTAAAGTGAGAGAAAAGGTGAGAAATGGAAAAAGGAAAATCAAAGTAAAGGAACAACAAATGGCAAAATACCCCAGGCATACCAAACTTGTTACTGTGGTGTATGAGGATGTGTCTTGAAATCTATGTAGTTTTCAGAAAGCCAAATTGGGATGCTGTACTTTCCCTAGTTTCTCTGAAGGAATTTAATAAACTGAAGTTAGCTATTAGTAAATAATATCTTCAAATGATTATCTGTATTTCTCTGCTTAGACTGTCTTCCTGTCAAGTACATATTTATTCCAATTTTTTTAAATTAAGCAGAAAGAAGTCTGCATTATGTAACCAAGACAAAAAATTGATACAGGAGAAGGCCAGGCTTCCCCCAGCTTCTGTAATACTTAAGTATTCATGTGATTTGCAGTATAGCATTGTTCAGTACCTTCTTCTAGTCTTAACTGGATGGACAATACCTCTGAAGAGTATATTGTGAATGTGGAAAAGAGGAACTCCACCTTCAAAGAAGCAGAAGCTGACCTCAGCACTAAGATGCTTTACCCTATTGAAATGTAGGAATAATATATGGAGCAGCACTAGTACAAACTGCTGAACTGCCTTGGCAGCCCTCCAAACGACTGCTCTTTCTGATGGAGTTTTTAATACTTCAAGAAGACATAGTGTGCACATTTAGATGCCAATAAAACAATTCCCTCTAGGATCCGTAGGCCACATTTCATTGCTAAATTATGATGCCAGTGTGAATGATTGACCACCAATCGCCAGTGAAGCATTTCTGCACACCCACGTTGAGTAGTGCTTTTGCTTTTCTCTGTTTAATCCCTCCTTTTGGTAAACTCTGACACTGCTTCAGCCCTTGGCTGTGAAGATTTTGTCCATCTCTAAATGTGCATGTTGTGCCATTGCTGCTGATGTTAAAGAAGTGCTAACTACCTGACAATTTATTGACTGGAGCCTGACCTTGTTGTGTTCATGAGCTGCAAGATGCTGTGGCCAGGACTCGGTTGGTCTCCAGACAAAAAGCTATATTAAATGAACCAGAGGAGAAATCCACAGATGCAATTCTGTTGCTGCATCTGGCAATCGAGAGAGGAATGAGAAGGGAACTAAAAATCCCATTACAATTATTCTTGGGTGCTTGGGTAAGAGTTTTCTGTTTCAGAAGAATCAAATAACTTTGAATCTATGCTCAGTGTAGTCTAAGTTGTATGCAACAGGAGGGGAATGAGCTCGTTAAACTTGACAAGAGAGAAGGGTGACCTTCTTTTGGGGTGAGTTTAAGGAATTGGAGTACAGATTAGGAAAAGCGATCTGAAAGATTTCCCTGTGGAGTGGTCAGTATAATGAAATTTTGCTCAAGTTTTTGAAAACTCCCCTTTCCAATATTTTGTATAGATTATTTTAGTGGCAGGATTCAGTGGCTGAATTTCGTTGTCACACCTGTGATTTGAGATAGGTATCATTAACTCATTATAAGGATTTCATAGAAAATTTGAGTCATCATGGCAGAATGGGATTCACGTGAAGTACAGGACTTGGCCAAATAGAGGAGGAAGGTAAGTGCCCCAGCATCCTGTTTCTTGTGTGTGTAATACAGGATAAATTGTATGAACAATGCAGTAAAAGCAAATAGGGATTAGTTAAGCGGCCAGCTCTCAGTATGATAATCTAAGCAACTGTTACCTGATTTCTTCACATGATAAGCTTTTTACCTAGTGTGAAGAATTCTCATCAAGAAAATGGAGAGATGAAGTAGTAAAAAAAACCCTTTCTGTGATAATTACCTGTCTTCATTTTTTAGCAAGCCTAATTTTTCAGAAGCGGCAATTAATTCTGTTGACACACTCAGGCTAAGTTAAGAAACCTCAAGTAAAATCTCGGCTTCCTGAAGTCAACAATAAACTTGTGTTTGTGCCAGGAATCTCTGCATTTTTGACAGAAATTTACCACAAAGCCTTGATTCTTGAAAGCCATGGGATATCTCAGCATGTGCGTCCAAAAGATGAGGAAGGATAACATAGAGACTCTGAAAATTGTTGTCTCATTCTGCTGACAAGAAATGCAAACATGAAAAAATTAAGAATAATATTTATGTACAGCATTGCTTTGGCTATAATAGCGTGGGTTACAAATACGAAAAGTGAGATGGTTTAAAGCACTATCCTTTATCCATATATGTAGGGCTTCAGTAAAAATTGGCTTTTTTTCATGTGAAGTTCTCTTGCTTGGTACCAGGCATTAATGATTTTTGTCCATTTGAAAAAAAAAAAAATCATTAAAACATCCAGCTGTTCAGTTGGAATTATCATGGTTGCAGCTGGAAATAAAGCTCTAGTAGTGAAACATACAGGATGGATTTCTGAAAAGCTTTGTTTTTTTCTTTTCTGACTGAAAATTGATAGGTATCAGCTAATTGAATCACAGAATCCTTCGAGTTGGGAGGGACCTTTAAAGGTCGTGTAGCCCAAATCCCCTGCAACGAACAGGGACACCTGCAGCTGTATTAGGTTGCTCAGAGCCTGGTCCAGCCCAACCTTGGGTGTCTCCAGGGATGGAACATCCACCACCTCTCTGGCCGACCTGTTACAGTGCCTCATCAACCCTATGGTAAAAACAAAACAAAACAAAACAAAAAAACCAAAAACCTTTCTTACATTCACATAAGTCTTTTAGTGTTGAAACCATTTTCCCTTGTTCTATCACAGCAGACCCCTCTAAAGAGTCTGTCCCTTTCTTTCTTACAGCCCCCCTTTAGATACTGGAAGGCCACTATCAGGTTCTCCCCTGAGCCTCCTCTTCTCCAGGCTGAACAGCCTTGGAATTGGAGATTGAATCTTTGAAAGTATTTGCCTTCTAATCTGCTATCTGTAGGCTTCTTGGAAGCAGATTTCTATTTGCTGACTGCATAGGCATTTTGTTGGCAGTCTTTTACTGAAAATTCATGGAATAACATTTGAATTGCTTTTGTATTTCTTCTAGGTTTTTGTTTGATTCTTAAAACCTATGAACTGGGTAACTATTTCATTCCTTCTCCTTTTCTTTTTTTTTTTTCTTTCTTTCTTCTAAGCTATCTTTGTATCCAGCACAAAGTGGAATGCAAAATAATTGAATAATTTGTGAGACTGACTGCAAAATAACATCCTCCAGCTTTCTCTATAATTCCCTTTTTTAACTAAAACTTTAGCTTGAAGTAGAGAACGTACCATCCTCTTACAGATCCAGGTTTTCTTTATAATATTAAAACCCATCTTGATCTACTGGGATTTCTGTATATGATGATGCTTTCCTCACTTAATTCCCTGTAACAGCTGAGCATTTAAATTGCTTACAGGTATTTTTTTCCCAGAGTTAGTTAAAATATTTAACATTACAAAAAGAACCGAAAATCCCCAGTCACAAGTTTTTACTGCTAGATATTCTACATGAAACAAAGACTTGTAGGTATTTTGTCCTCCTTTGACACGTGAAACCAGACTACCACTTTACTGCAGAGCTGCTTTCTGAGGCACATAAGCAGTTTGGATTATGCAGAGAAGACTCAGCCCAATTTTCTAAACAACTTTTTCATGCCGTGCCACCCACACGGAGAAGTTTGGGGTTTTCATTGCCTCGCCATACTTCCTTTTATTCTATGTCTCCAGTGGCTGTGGCAGTGTATGGCCTGGAGGCTTGACTTGTGACTCTTGAGATGCTTGATGCAATGAGCTGATATGCAAATTCCTGGAAGGATTATCAAAACATTCTTGCTACACCTTGAAATCAAGGAGTTTATGTGGGCTTGAGAAGTTGAAACTCAAGTCCAGACTTGAATTTTAAGGTGTGTGTGTTGTGTCTGGTAGCTTTTCTCAGGGGAAATATCCACACTGTAGCTTCTTCAGAGTCAAGGTTTAGTGGTGTCCAGAATCTGGCACAAGACCTGCTAGTCCCAACTGTACATCAAGGCTTTTCAGCCTGTGAAGCACTGTCCCAGGGCTGATGGTGCAGTTCAGAAGGAAGCCATCTCACTGTAATGATCTCTGTTATGTTTGAAAATGTTTGCTCAGGAGAAAACGTCTGGGGAGTGAGGGGGAAAAAAAAGCAAAGAGAAACAAGAAAAAGCTGTGCACAATGCCAGCTGCCATCAGGGAATGAAGGTTTATTTTCAGAGCATCATCTTTGGAAACACTGCTTCCAATAATTTCATCAGTCTAAAGAAAATTGTACCTTTTATCTTTTTGTTTCGTTTCCAGGTCAGGTTTTTATGGAAGAAGAGGGGCTGTGCTGAGCATCAGGCAGGTTAAGCCCCGTGCCTTTGGAAGAGCTCTCTGAAAAAGACTGAGTGCTGTGCTGTGGTTGTCCAGGGATTCTATCACAGCCCATGGTGGGCTGCAGGTGATGAAAATGGGTTTGGAACACACGGTGTACTGTGGAGCAGCAGTGGGCATTCTCGGCAGAGGATTCTCATGACATTTCCAGAAAGCCACAAACCATCCCCGAGCACCAAATAAGTATTCTCTGTTCTGATAGTTTGAAGTAAACTTTGAATGTGGGAACTTGTTTGGCTTTAATGGGTAGCGTAGAGAACTGCTGTACACTGCAGTGCTCACTGGGAAGGCTGCAAACAGCATAATCGTGAGCAGGCTGCCAATAGTTCAGAAAAAGGGTTTTCTGCTTCTATCCCTCCTTGATTATTCACACTTTAGACAGTTTGGTGAGAGTTCTACATAGTCTTAAGCTTTCCGTGCCCACCATCCTCCCCAGTAGAAGCAGCAAGCAGCCTTTTTCCTGTGTGGGGGAGTGTTACTAGCCATGTCCAAAGGGCAAATGTGGATTCAGAACATTTTTGCATTCTTTTGGCTAAGGATCAAATGAAATTAGAAAGCCATTTGACTGCCTGGTGCTGCTACTGATGCAGATGGCTGGGTGGCGGGGAGCTGCCTGGGGATCAGCTGGGAGCCCACTGAGCTTTGATGTGATCCTGCAGCCATCTTCCTACTGAAACAGAGGGTAAGCATTAGGTAAGAATGACTGCATTACACTATTAGATGTTTCAAGATGTCATGTGTCTATTCTGTAAACAGCCTTCGGAAATGAGAATAAAGATCATCAGCCCACCCCAGTTCTGTGGTTAATGCTTTTTCCTGGTTCGATCTGGTTACTTACTTCAGGCATTAATAATCTTGTTGAGAGACTGTCTAACGAATGTATACCAAGGGAAAACAGTTCCGTGTAGTATGACACCTCCTCGTGGCTTTGTGTGTGACCAGAACTGGGGGAGTCAGCTCAGTTCGGACCCTGCAGTGCTGCGTGAGGAGCAGGCATGTCCCGAGGTCAGGTGGAAGCAGTGCTGGGGCAGGCAGGGCAGGATGTGTTCAGAAAACAGGCATTGCCAGTCTGCAGTCAAAAGCTCAAATGCTTTCTGTTTTTACCTGCGTGCATTTAAACCAGATAAGCTTTTAGCATGCCTTGTTTCACCTCGGTGCAAATGATTACAGGTGAGTGATAACTGAAAATGTGAGGCTTTAAAATCACTGTAATTTTACAGCTGTAGTGTTTTAGTACTTCAGCATCTCCTGTTTCCCAAATAAATGTGAAAGCACAGTTGTGCTCGGAGCTCAGCGCCTGTTTCTCACATGATAAAATGCTGCTTTACTGCTATCTTTCCCCACCCCAAGCCCAGGTCCCAATTAAACAGCAACCCCGGGAATCACTTCTTTGTGCACTGATCTGATCTGAAGCCGGGAGCAGCTGCAGAAGTTAAGCTGGGCAGGATTTTTCCCTTTGGCACATATTGCATGCCCCTTAATTAGCTGACAAGTGCTTGAAGGCTAGTGATTTTCACTCTGCTTGAGGAGAGGGTTCTTCTTTTTAAGATTTTAATTTCTCAGGTTGGAATTTGAGGAATCGGGTGGTGGAACAGAAGTTTGCAGGGTCCAGCAATAATCTTTCTGCTCTGAGAGCCTTTGTGAGAGGGAACACTTGGATTGCAGAGTGGCTGGAGACCCCGTGCTCCCTGCAGCTCTCCTCCTGCCAGAGCATGGCATCTGCAGATGGGGATGGTGTTTCTGAAGGGGAAATGTCACTGTCGAGTTGCTACCAACATCCCAGAAATACCGCCTGTATGAAAATCACTGTACTGGGGAAATAACCTAGATTTTCACCAGTCTGATTTGGGTGTGTTGCCAGGCAACACGGGCTAACAGGGGTTTGTATGTGTTCTTTAGGTAGGTGTAGACAGTTCTCATAAGCTCACAGGTAGGCAGAGGCTGACCCACTGCAGCAAGACGAGGAGTTCAGCCCTGCGTGCTGAACTTTCACTAAGAGAACTGAGAGAAAAAGCAGCTGGATCAGACCCAGAGCTGACGTATCCTGTTTGATTTCTTTTCCCCTCGCGCTCCGACACGCTTTGTGTTTCGGCAGGCTTTTGTTTCTGCATACAAGTTGCTCTAAAAAATTGGGGAGCGTGTCTGGGGGTGCCGGCGGCGATGTTCTGAGCTCGATGGGCTGGGTTTCCTGTGAAGGCTTTGTTCCTCCTACCACGCTCAGGTCGGTTGTGCAACATGCCCCTACGCTTTGAGAAGAAAAAAAAAAAAAAGTGCTGAGTAATGCCAGAGGTTTCTCAAATGGCTGATGCAAACCTGGAGAATTTGCATCATCATTCAGCTGGAGTAACTTGGTACGACAAGAGCTTAAATACAGGTCCACGCGGAAGCTGAGCTGGTTCCCAACGATAGGGCAGTGCCCGTGGGCAGGGTGAGGGTGCAGGTGCTGCGAGCACTGGCAGGCAGCGGGGCAGAGCAGAGCTCTACCTGCACGTAGGAGCAACCCCGCTGATAAGAGGCGGCGGAGGAAGAGGCTGAGAGAGGGAACAGCTTGTGAACTTTTTGGCTGCGCTCGCTGTCAGCACTCTGGTGACACGGTAGCATGGTGAGGAAAGCTGCCGTCGTGACGGTGTCTAATGGGAGCTACTTGCAGGGGCAGCCGAACGGCAGGTTGCCCTCCATGGACAGCAGGCAGCCTCAGGAGAAGGTGGTACTGAAGAAGAAAGTCACGCTGCTGAGGGGGATCTCCATCATCATTGGCACTATCATTGGAGCTGGCATCTTCATCTCACCCAAGGGGATCCTGAAGAACACGGGCAGCGTGGGCATGTCCTTGATGGTCTGGACAGCATGCGGCATCCTCTCGCTTTTCGGTAAGTCTGCTCAATGCTTCCAATTGGTCTGGAGGGGCAGCCGGTGGATTATTCCTATTTTTTGTCTGATTTTCCATTGGATATCAAGGCTCAGCATGGAGCCCGAGGACCAATGGGGCCGCGGAAGGCTTTTGCTCTGCAACAAGCTGTGTGCAAGGCACAGCAGTCCACAGTCCCTGTCACCCGGCACTGTGTCAGCACAGGTTGTGAGTGCAGGTTGTTTCTCATGGGTCCCTAAAGAAAAAAGCAAGTGCCCGCTTTCTCCCGTTAGCTGTGCTGTATGTAATATGCTGTTTTTCTGGCTGTAAGAAGTAGCTCACAGCTTGCTTGTGAGGCCCCTGGCAGCTGGCGTGCGGGGCAAACTGTTGAGGCAGCTTTGCTTGGTTCCCTGGAGGCTCAGTCAAGGTCTCAGGGAATAACTCCCACCGGGTGTAATCTGTGTTGGTATGAGAGGGAGCAGTGCAGTAACACCAACAGCCCCTCTCCCCTGTCTCATGTTACTGCTTTTCACTTTATTCCCAGCTTGCAGTGTGCCTTGAAAAGTTCGGCTTGCGAGGATGAATGTGGTAGAAACAAATGCGTAAAATGAGTTTTATGGCTGGCCTGCCCATTGTGGCAGTTTTTACTAATTTTGCTGTGTTTCTTTTTAACAATATTACATTCTGAGGAATGCTGGGTGGTTTGTTCTGTACACAAAGCCCCATTCAGAGCGGAAAACCCCACCCTGGCTCCTGGGGGACAGAGGGTCCATTGACCTCCTTAATGAGTTAATCTCAAAGAAGCGGAGGAATAACATGAGCATTGGCTTTATTTAAAACAGAGACGACTTGTTTTCTGGCACGAGGTAGGGAGGACAAATAGGGGCTAACACGTGTCTGTCTAATAGGTGGAATGTGCAAATGCCACCCTGTGTAACTTGGCTCTGAGCTTAAAAGCAGCATTGAGCGTTTGGAGGCTAAGTCCACCCAAGCCAAACAGATGTTTCAAGAAAGTTAGGACCTGTTCTGGTCAGATGTTAATTGTATTGGCACAATGTGCAACATGTTTTGTTGTCCAAACTTTTAAGTCCTGCCTATAACAAAAATTCCCCTATAAAGAAACACCTCAAATACAATTCGTAACCCTGGCATAGGACCCTGGTCTTTAGGTGCAGTCAAAACAGAATTTGCTTAAGCATCTCCTGTTTAGCTTTAACTTCAATAGTAGCAATTTTCTGACTGTGAAGTAAAGTCTGCAGAAAAAAATCAGGTGGCTTTTCCTTGGCGTTTTCCAGATCTCAACATTCAGAGATCTGTCTCATTTGGTCCAGTAAAAGATATTACCTCTTCCCTCTAAATGGACCTGCTACAGTTGTTATTTCATAATATTTTTGTCATTAATGTTTCTCATTTCGTACAAGACTTAAGGCCTCGTACAGAGGTCACCTAGGCTCTTGCTGAGGCTGTCTGTGCAATATGTATCAAACCATGGTTTGATTTCATTCCAAATCACTCCAGAGCAGGTTGGCAAGAGAAAACCTATGAATATATTTTTTTAATGTGGCTCTAAGAATTTCTTTAAGTACCTTTCCGGGAAAGCTAAAGATGATTGGATAAAAGCTGTCATGTTTTTGCAAATCCCCAAACAAAGCAAAAGGAGGATGTAATGTGTTGTAAAGTCTTACGGCTTCTTTGGGCTTGGTGTCGGGAGGTTTTGAAAACTGTAGTTTTCACCTTAACATGAAGCAGCATAAAAGCAGGTAGGGAAAAGGCTTTGCATATGTTGCTGATCTGTGTAACGCTTTGTGTAATGCAGTGCTTACAAACTGGTTTTCTTGTGGCTCCTCCAAAAAGGGCTGCCTGCATTGAGCAGACCCAGTGCCCTCTTTGCCCATGGAATGAAGAATCCACAGGCTGTAAGGCTGAATGAGGACCAGCGATCACGCATGGTCACAGTGTGCTGTTACAGCTCTGTGATGTCAGCATCATGCTGACAGCAGCCTTGAGCATCTCCTCAGGGAGCTGTTCTTTGCTGAGAAATCCAATGCTCATAGAGCTAAGCCATTCCCTGAGTTTGGTGTGCAAGACTTCAGTGGTACCAGTGAGGAAAATCCTCCATCTGTGATTCCTGCTTCCAAACATGAGCCAGTTGCTTGCTCTTCCTGTGGCTGAGGAGGGAGGGGAATGCCATATTCAGGCTTTCCTCCAAGGATGAGGCAGGTTGGATGGCGCCGGGCAATATTTGCTCACAACTATGTGTCAGAGGGCTTTGCACTGTTGGCATGATGCAGCACTTTGTGCCACACCAGTGTGGATGAGTAAGAAGCACCTTGCTTGTAAACACTTCGTGCCATGGCTTACACAAGTCCACCGGAATGACATGGAACTTCTAAGCCTCTTGAAAAAAGAATATGGAGGATTAGAATGTACCAGAAGTTGTTGTGTTACCATAGCAGCTCGGTTGTTCACCTTACAGATGCTTGGAAAGTTGTTTCTGGATGTCTCTTGTGATGCTTCAGTTTCACTCTCACAGGTGCCCTCTGCTATGCTGAGCTGGGAACATGCATTAAGAAATCTGGTGGTCACTACACGTATATCCTGGAGGCCTTTGGCCCGCTGCCTGCTTTTGTGAGAGTCTGGGTGGAACTGCTTGTTATTCGGTAAGTTTGTTGCTTCTCTTGTGGCACAGCGCTTCTCAGTCATGATGAAAACTCTCCACTATGTGAAGCACAAAAGAAATCAAAGATATCTTGATCTATTAGCTAAGTTTTTTAGTGTGGCTGCTCCAGACAATTTAACAATGCTGTTTTGCTTCTCACCGTTGAAACATTCAAAAAGACATATGTGTATGTATGGAAGAAAAAGAGATTCTACAAAAGCTGTCTGTCACACAAATTCAGTGACTTATTTTGATTTTTCTAAGCTTACTACATCCATTGATGTTAATACCCATGCCTACATGAAGTATAGTGGAAGAGGAATGTCACCTTTACATTTTCTAAGCTGAGGTGCTGGTTTTTGGAGCAGTCTCTGTTGTCTGTGGATACAGAAATAACACCTGGCACAGATGTCACCCAGAAGATTTGAGATCTGGGTGCACTGTGTCTTCTCTAGATGTCAATTCTGGTCCCCATCTTTTGTTATCACGGTGTGTTGGAGAAGAAAGTTGGCCAAATAGTGCAACATTGAGTCCTTATGTATCTGAAATGCCCAAAGTACTGATGTGGTCGTATGCTTGTGGTTGATACAGCCCTTGACATTGTATAGGGAAATTACAACAAGAAGATGCAGAATGACTAGATTGTTGCAAATAAATTTGCATAATGTAAACTGATCTTTTTGATGAACTAAAATGTGGCCTGTTGGGGAAAAAAAATATATCATTTTACAGTATTACTGGAACTGGAGGGCTCGTTGCTTATAGAATAGGGCAGTTCATTTGTGTGACATAAACTCAGGAATGCTGCGTTCCTGCCCTAGGCCAATCAGCACTTCTTTGCCTTCTCTTCTGATACGAGCAAATGAGTCACCGATGCACAAGCCTCATCACAAATCGCAGCTATGTTTACATAATATTGACGAGTTCTAGCACAGACTGTTGAGTTTAAAATCGCTAACAGTGCTGACTCATTATGAAGCCGTAAATCCTTATCTCATTTCCAGAGGAAATGATTGTGTGTGTCAGATGACCCCTTGCATCCTACTCACTCATACGTAACCTTTGAATAAACTCCATCGAATGTGACAAAAGAGTGGATCCCTTAATCTTATTAAATGCTTTCTGAAAAGAAAACCAGCAAGAGGAAGCGGAGTTATGGTTTTCATCGAGGGAGGCAGTAGTGTGAACGTAGTTATACCCTTACACAATCATGAAAGGAGAGTCATGTGAGAAATCCCCTTGTTAACCTGCACCCTAGTAGGCGAGGGGATGCTTTTCCTAGGATGAGAGTACCCACAAGAAACCAGACCTTGTCAGTTCCTCTCCTCGATTATTGTTTTCATTTCTTTTGTACAAACGACGGCGTCCCAGGAGTGCCATCAAAATACTCTTAGTCATTGCACTCTGCCCCACACCCAGTAAATAATCACGTTGCATGGGAAAGAACATCAGTGGGTCCTTTAATCATCCAAACCAAGAGGCAGCGAGGGAGATGGACTTGTTGTAACTTGTGTTCAGAGCGGCACTGCCAAAACTCTGGGCACAGTTTTAGGGCTGACTCTGGCAGGGCAAACTAGTTGGCTACAGCTACCAAAGGGGCTGAGCCTTGGTGCATAGCGGTGTTATTGTCAGGGGGCCGAGCTGCACGCATACTTCTCACTTCAGCCTTTTTTTCCTCTGAGTGGTTGCGGGATTTTCGTGCCCACAACCAAAGTAAACATTTTCTGTTCTCATATATACTTACAGCCACTATTTTATGGTCTAAGACACACGTAGCTGTGTCCACATACTGAGTAAACCATGCTAGCATCGCCTGTAGAAGCGCCCCATGCTCCTCATCCAATACAGGTGGGAGCACCTTTTCTCTCAGCAGTCAGGTGCACTATGTACTAAGGAAAAAAAAAAAAACAAACAAGAAGAAAAAAACGACAGGTTCTCAAACAAGTGAGGGTGAGTGAATGAGTTGTCTGCAGCACTTGGATCTGGTGATTGCCCACAGGTTGGGTAAGAGCATGCTGCTGAAGAGGTGACTCATGTGCCTGCAGCGTGTGCTGCCAGCCCTCTGCCTGCCCCTGCCCACTGGCTTTCTTCTTCAGGTTTTTTCTTTTCTCTTTGCCCTTAAATGAAAGCTGCTAATTTGCTTTGTGTGCATTTGTGAGCGCACAGCTGTTAGGAGCCTGCTGATCCTTATGATTGCAGTCAAAAGGGAAATGCCCCATTCCCTCAGCCTTGGCCTCAACTGGCAAAGTGCACTGCCAGCAGCATCTCTCCAGTTTAAGAAGCCAGGAGACTTAGCTATTTATTAAAAATATAACCTTAACAAGCTTTGTTTTTAAAAGTGAATGGTGTGGAGCTAGATTTTCCTTAAAACAAGAGGGAAAAATCCAGGTTCTGGAGGAAGGACCTGAGGCTGAGGAGGCAAGCCAGGGAAAACTTCAGAGATCTGCTCTTCTGCCTGATCCAGGCCACTTCAAACTGGGCAGATACAGAACATGAGGGCTGGAGGCCGGTGAGCTGCCTATGTCAGTTAGATAGGTAAAGGCAGCAAATGGATGGGTAGAACAAGTGCCCAGGCTATCGTCTGCCTTCGCTTGATGTGGAAAGTTTCTTAGGAAGATGCTTCAGGTCTTTGCTCCCAGCGGTTTTGTCCAAAGCAGTGTGTGATGCTTTGGTTGGTTTGTGGCTCTTTTTGGTTTAAAGGTAAAACCCTCTGGTAGGAAATCCAATTTAGGATTTCGGTGAACAATAACAACTTCTCTGCAGTATTTTCACACAGTTCTTAGCAACTGTGTTTTAGTTAAAATTCAACTGGGAGAGGTATAGTCTGCACTGAAGGCATTGTTTTATTAAATGCTGTAGATTTTTCATAACAAATTTGCAGGGACTCTTGTTTCACTCAAGAATCCCTTGAGGCCCCTTGTCTCGTTGCTGTGTGTAGCAGTATGATGGAGATCAGATCCTGTGATCTGTCCAGTAGAAGGTAACATGTGAAGGCTTGTGGCAAATACTTAGCTGGTCTCAAGGAGAAAGGCTGTAGGGATGTCATTTCAGATTGGGAAATGCAACAGGCTTGCCTGCCTTTCATTAATGTTCCTCTGTTGCACGAAAGGGGCTTTCCGTGCTTTGAGGATTTTCCCTGCCACAGTGCTGGAAAGTTGTTTGTCAATAAAATTAACATGCATTTTAAGCAGTGTTTGCATTTTAGGAGATGCCATTTTCGTTCATCTTTTATATATTGAAGTCTCAGACTTCAGTAACAGACTCGATTTAATTTTGTGCTTCCTATTTCAGTAAAGCAGAGTTCTCATCCTCACTGAAATTAATATATTTGTCTATGAGGGGTGAGATATATCTCACCACCACAGTTCAGTCTTCAACAACTTTTAAACTTTTAATTTGCCTATGCAAATTAAATCTGGCCATCTTCACTGCGAGCATGGGAATGGATATTTGCACTGATGCATCTCCTTTCTTTGTATGGCTGCTTCACACTGGTTATCTGTTATGCTCAGAAATCATGGCCTGTGGTGCCATAGTTGCCAACAGGCACCAAAGCTGGGTACACCTTGTGGTTCTGTGATGATAATGCTACAGTGTGATCTCAAATGAGTATTGTTTACATGCTATTGCAGATCAATTTTGTGATTTCTTTTTCCTATTCTTACTTTTTGCTCTAGCCCTGCTGCCACAGCAGTGATATCTTTGGCATTTGGACGCTACATTTTGGAACCTTTCTTTATGCAGTGCGAAATCCCAGAACTTGCGATTAAACTTATTACAGCTGTTGGCATCAGTAAGTATCTGATTTTAGTTGTCAGAAAGAGTAAAAATGATGTAAATTTAAAAAAAAAAAGTTAATCAGACACTGAAAAGGTAGACGTTTGCTGTCAATGGTTGCAGAGTGAGTGTGCATCCAGTGCCAAGGGCATCGGTGTGATTTTTTTGCCTGTGTGTGTTTCTGTAATAGTAAAACAAAACAAAACAAAAACAGAAAAGAAGAGCAGATTTTATTAATGGCAGAAAAAGATGTATTGCTAAGCCTGATTATGTTGCCACTTGAATTAATGGCAGGACTCTTATTACTTTTGTGGAAGCAATTTCAGTCCCTGGGAGATGACAAGCCAGTGCCAGAGATACAGAAGAATGATTACTTGATTTTAAGTGCATTGCTCTACCTTGGCAAGCACTTGCCAAGTATGATGCCATGAAGAGATGTACCGCTCCTGACTGGAGCACAGACAACATGAGATCATCATTCTTAGTCCCTCACTGTCCTGTGCAGTGATAAAACTTACTGAGGCACTCACAGCTTGGGAAGCAGGAGCCCAAATGACTTTGGGAGCAGGGTGAGCGGTTGGCTCGAAATGCTCATTTATTATGAGTAGCTTCTTCTCCTCTTTCCAACTTGACAATTAGTGTAAAGGGGTTGTTTGGGGACACTGAGAAGTAAAACATGCTGATGGCAGGAGGGAGGCTAGCCCTGGGCTTCTTGGTGTGCCTGGACAGCGTGTGAAGCTGTGTGAAATGGAAGGCACGGTCCTGGTGCGAATGAGAGTTAGAGTCATGCAGCAGGAGAGGTTTGTTTCCAGTTTTGTGCAGTGATCGTGGATGATGCTCTCTCTTTCACACATACACACACACTCAGCTGTGCTGGGAGGAGCGTGCAGGGCAGATCGGAGTAATTAGTAACAGATTGTTCCTTTCAGTTCGGCCAGTGCACATATCAGAAATAAAAGGGCTGGAAAAAAGGAATTAAGACATGCAAAATGATCAAAGGCATGCAGGGGACCACTTTAATTTTGCACAATAATAGGTTCAGATGACTTTTTCTTTCTTTGGGGAAGTGAGTTCAATTGACATGGAAATTTTCGGTCTCCAGGTTACTGGGGCTTTTTGTAGGAGCTCTCTTGATAAGAGCTCTCTTCTGCCAGGAGTGTTAAAAAACCAGTGTGTGACCGCATTTCTTTCTGACTTAATTATGCACAAACTATAGGTTTCATAGGAATAATTGAATTAAGGCTTGAATTTCGAGGTCAATGACTTTTTATGGCTACATCTGTCTAAAATATTTCAGTGAAAGATAAGGATGAAACAGATGTTCAGTAACTTCAAGGTCACTGAGACAGAAGGAATGTTAAGTGAGGAGTCCATTAAAAGTGTTTTGTTAAGTGCATTGCGATTCAAGCACAATAAGCGAACAATTTGAAATAGATTTTTATTGCTTTTAATTTAATTGAAAATCTGTGTGATAAACCGAGGCTACACAGAGTAATTAAACAAAGAAGTAACATTGCGGGGTGGGGGGGGTTGGAGATACGCTGGAATAATTACACCCTGAAGGGAGATGGGAGTTCACAGCAGCCTGTTCCTATGGTGACCGAGGGTCTGTGCAGAGCAGGTAGGATGTGCTGCTGTCTCACTGAAGCGAGAGATTCTGGTAGAAAGTTTGTGATTGTGATTGGGACGGTGCTGAGAAAAGCAGGGGCCTGTCAGACTGAGGCTGCGTTGTAATTCTTCGCACTGTGCTGTTTAGTGGATTTTCCTTTGTGGCAGTTTTTTGATCCGATGCTGCACTCTGGGCTAAGCTATCTGAGAACATACAGCTGTTATTCTTGCTCTGTGAGAATTAGCTGGTGTGGTGACTGTGATGAATGTTCTGTGTTGTGCTGGTAGGCAGAGTGATAGGTGAGATTAAGATGTTGAGCTGCACAGACACATTGGAGCCCTGAAGATCTTATAATCCAATTTAACGGTGGCAAAGGTAGTGTTTACTTCCACCGGAGATTTTGTTAAGTTAATGAAAATATGAGCTTATGAGCTTTTTGTCATCCTGTCCACCCTTGGTCCCTTCTACCATCTACGTCTGCAGAGTGCTCACTATATACCTACTGCATGGGGAGGAAGGTAGTAAGAAGCATCACTAACCTGCGTCCTTGAAAGAAACTTTACTCTGTAGTGTTATCCTGTATTTTCTGATCATACTACAAAGGGAAGGAAGAGATTTGGAAAAATCTCCAGGCAGTCCCCTGCCCCAAAAAAGATCAATGCATCTCTAAACAGCTCCCAACAGATGTTTGTCTGCAGCGGTCTTCACAGTTCCAGGGGTGAGTTCCTACACCTTACCCAGTGCTGTAGCCCAGTTTTTCCTGTCCTTTTCGCAAGAAAGTTTTTCTTATTCTTTTTATTTTTTTCTTTTTATTTTTTATTTATTTATTTATTTATTTATTTTCTGTTCTGCAATTTAAGCCTATTATTCCTTGTGTTACATAGAGTGAATATGGAGGGCACTTCTTGCTTTCCTCTTTATGGTCAGCAGGACAGGTTTGTGAAGGGAGATAAGGGGGGAGCAGTGAAATACTGCATACCAACATTGTGCATGGCCAAGACTGATATTCACGAGAGTTCCTTTTGAACTGCAATGCAAAGGTTGCCTGAGATGGATGCAGGCAGGATTAAGATGGCAGTGGCAGACACTGCTGACTCTCAACAAGCTGCAGAAAAGCACTGCTTGCAGAATGGCCATAGCTCACTCCTCTCCCACTGTTCCACTTCCTTGTCTCTGTGATGCAAAAGGAAAAAGGGTGCTGCAGAGAAGATGGAGATCATATGAAAACTAAAATGGAACCATGGGAGATGGTGACTTTTAAAAATATTTCCGTCTTTATTCATTATTTAGAGGAGCAAAGATGTGCTGGGCATAAAGTTCACCCTAAAATCACACCCGTCCTGAGCTGTAGATGCAAATTTTCTATTCCAGGCTATGGTGCTTTTGTCATGGGTACTTTTTTTCTTTCTTACTTAATTAAACAAAAACTCTTCTTCATGTTTATTGCTTTTCCCAACGAAGAAGACATTTACAAAGCATGGAGACAGGCAGTGCAAAAGAAAAATAGAAATCTACATTCAAATTTTGCTTTATTTGTATTTTTCAACTCTTTTTGTAAAGTTAAGCTTCTTTGTAATAGTGAGCAAGAGGTTATGCTGCGTGAACATATTGAACTGTGTTGTTGATGTATAGCCTGAATGGCACGCAGCCTTAACTGAGCCAGTTCTAATCTTTTCATTTGGTCTAAATATCAGAAGTCAAATAAACAGGATTCAACGGTAAAGAACTGTGAAACTGAAAGCAGGTTACCAACTCTTACATCCATAAAGTTTTTCAACTCAGTCAAGCACATTTAGGGTAAAATATGTAATTTTTCCTCTCTTTGTGTTCGGAGGTCTGCCAAAAAGACCGAATTACTCAAGTTGTGTCTGCTAGACAGAAGCCGTATCGTGCTTGGAAATCAAGGTCAGCTCTACAGATCTGTCAGGGCTTGCTGGCAGATACTCTGGGAATTTTTGTTGGCATCAATTGTGGATGTACATGGGAGCCAATAGCTGCTTTTTCTACCTTCACGGCAGATGCTATGGACACTGCTCTCTCCTGCTGACAGTTTTCAGACAAGTGGTTTAAATTAAGACATCACTAGGCTGTAGGAATAGCAAAAGCTGCTCCGATGGGTGCTTTTGTGCCGCCTGTGACTTCATTTTAACTGGTGCATTAAAAGCCAGAACCTAAGGATACTTTTTGCTTTGGGTAAATGCCTTAACCCTAACAGCCTGACAAGTCAAGGGAAGGCAGCTCCCTTGGCTTCCCGCTGAGGCAATGGTATTCCTGAAAAGTAGGCTGGGATGCTTGCTGCTGCTTCTCCCATCAGGTGTTGTTATCCCTTTATAGCTGTGGCTGTGTGAAGGGTAAGGATTGTGAAAAGCAACATGGTTAGTGTTACCAATTGTTCACAAACCCTGTTTGTTCTCTCTCCATAGTTCTGTAGATTAGGATTCATCTCACTTTTAGTTAGGTATTTAGTTATAGCCGGTTGCCTCAGCTCCCTTTAAAATTAGTGAAGGAAGGGGGGGGGGGTACATCCTTCCTGAAGGCAACTGTTCTCTTTACTAGGCGTCTGAAAGATGGGTGATTAATCATCCTGTGGAGGTAAATGTCTTTTCGGAGGATGCTGGCAGACCAGCCACCTGACTTTTAGCTAACCAGTTGTGAGGTGAGTCCTGCTTTTACTGTCCTTTTGTCTGGGGACTTGCTGTGTCCTTCTGATCTTTGCTGTGATCCTGTATCAAAGACTCTGCAATCTTGAAATATCCCTGCAATATCCTATTTGTAGAAGTGTGCTGTTGATAATGACTGCAGACCCAAGATAAAATTTCCATCTTCATTTGTGCAGTTGCCCAACTCTGCAAGGGAATTGCTCTTCTGGAGGACCATCCAAGCTAATGGCGCTGTGCACTGGATTGGCTGCAAGCATAGCCTTCTTTTACGTTTCCAGTCAAATGAAGATGCTTGCTGTGTGCATTTTGCTTTCTCCATTTCATTAAGAAGCCTCAGCTGAAGCACTCTGCTGGTTTGACTTTGCGGGCAGGGATGGAATAAGTTTAGCAGCCTTCTTACGTGGAGGTTGTCTTCACAGAAACATTGCTCTAGGTGCTTTTCTTTCAAGCCACTGTGGCTCTTAGGCAGATTTGTGGTTTGTGATTTGTGTGCGGCTGACGAGCAAGCAGGGTGATGAGTGGATCAAAATTGATGTTCATTCTAGTTTGCCATCTGATGACATTCTCATATCTGGAGGGTGAAAGCGATGCATTAATGACACTCAAGGAGGGTGAGGATGCTCACATAACCTGTTCTGCCACAGGTCAAGTAGCAGACTGATTGCTGCAGGGGTCTTGAACTCTGAGTATGCTAGTCGTCAAGTCACAGATCTCTTCCTGAGATTGGAACTCTTAGGTGACATTTTCTCGTAGCCTGGTCCCTTCCTGGGCTTGTCCTGTGGAGTAGTAAAAGGCACTGTAATGAACTTTGCAAGAAATCTGAAAAGAGTCAGTGCTTGTTTATGGCACGGGATTTCTTAGTAGCTTAATTGCTGTTGGTTAAATAACTATGTTAATATACTAAGCTTGAATGACACCTGTTAGCCTTTTCTACCCTATTTTCCTGGTGATCGAGCCCTAAGAAAGAGAGGGAGCCTTGGTAAGCACTGCTATTCGGCAGTGAATTAAGGGGAGCTTTCAACGTTTCAGTTAGTGAAATTACATCAACGTAATATTGGGAAAGTAGAGTAATGAGGTGGGCCCCATGGATTTTCTATTTCCTTCTAAATATACACACACAAGGATTTAATGAACCAAAAAAGTGTTTGGGTCTCAAATGAGACTGTAAGTCCAGGTGATACTTCTGTGACTACTTCTGTGACTCAGAAAATGCTAAAATATGGTAAAATACAGAATGGAAAAATATTGTAACCTTTAAGGTTTTGTTTGTTTGTTTGTTTATTTTTGGTGCAAATTTAAAACTAAGTGATAGTGTGAGTTTGTGTTGACTTTGGTCAACAACATTGGTTGATTTTGGTAAATTGTTCACTTGAGTGTGGGACCTGCACTTTCCCAAATACAAATTTCAGAAAATGTTGTTTACATTTTTTTTCTGGATTGCTTGTAGCTTTCTCACAGAATCACAAAATGGCCCAGATTGGAAGGGACCTCAAGTAAGGATCATGAATCTCCAACCCCCCTGCCAAACACAGGGCCACCAACCTCCCCATTTAATACCAGACCAGGCTGCCCAGGTCCCCATCCGACCTGGCCTTGAACACCTCCAGGGACGGGGCATCCACAGCCTCTCTGGGCAGCTGTTCCAGCACCTCAACACTCTCTCTATGAAGAACTTCCCCCTGACATCCAACCTAGATCTCCCCTCTGTCAACTTAAAACCATTTCCCCTTGTATTGCAGTTATCTACCCTTTCCAAGAGTTGACTCCCTTCCCTTTTGTAGGCTCCCTTTAGGTACTGAAAGGCTGCAATGAGGTCACCCCGCAGCCTTCTTTTTCCAGGCTGAACGAGCCCAGCTCCCTCAGCCTGTGTTCATAGAAGAGATGCTCCAGCCCTCTGATCATCTTTGTGTCCCTCCTCTGTATCCTCTCCAACAGCTCTCTGTCTTTCTTGTAATCTTTTTGATTTCAAGGGAGAATTGCTTATAAATACACTTTGGCCTTGCCACTGGCCAGAATCAATACAGAAGGCGTGGGACAGCCCAGCTGTTTCTGCAGCCAGAGCCCTGTGCTGTGCCAGGTTTGTGATGCCAGCTCCCACAAACCTGCAGGGTCTGGTGGGAGACAGTGCCTTGCAATTCTATGCATCCTGTGGTGCGCTATGTGGCTGATGAGGCAGATAGAGCAGCACTCTTGGGAGGGCTGGAGAGAAGGAAAAGCTGTGATGAAGGACTAATTCATTAGTTCCACACGATGGAAGGAGCGAGATGATCAATGAGCAGGCTTGTTGTGCCACACTCACCTTTCCATGTGGCAGAAGGGAAAAAGGAATTTTTATCTAGTGAAATGACTCACAATTTCCATTCAGTTAGTAAATATTTTTTTTTAGGTGAGCTATTTTATTGATTCTGTTTTGCCAGGGTAATTGTTTACGTAAACTGGAATGAGTGGCACTTGAGCCGTAGGAACTCCCATCATTGAGTTCCAGCAGGGGCCCAGTGGGATGTGTGTTGGGCAGGCAGGGCAGGGAAGCTCCTCACCCCTGGGCTCCTTGGCTTGGCGAGGTGTCAACCTGAGTTTTGGTTTCCTCACCAGTTGCAGTGTGGGCAGGAATGCCGCTTGCACTCTGTCCCTCCTGTGTCACCACGGAATGGCTGCACAGGAGGGGAAAGCAAGAGAAAGGAGGAGGTGTAAACAAGGCAGTGAGTGACAAATTCATGCGGGGCCTAAATGGGGGTGAGAAAGTTTAATGTCATTATTAATTGTTACTGTTTTCTGAAAATGCAAATCTCTAATCAAACTGGCACTGGTACAGAAATCTGGAGTGACAGGGCTTGTGCAATTATTTTTTTTTTTCATCTGAGGCAGCTTCTGTCAGCCCATCACCTACCAACAGCTAACAGTCCTGGGTAAACGAAGCTTTAATTTGGTGCAAAATGAGCTAAGTGGAGAACGGAGAAATGGAAGGGTCCTACAAGGGCTCAGCTTAAGCGTTTAGTAGTACAGGAACTGTAAGGGAAACGTGAGAGGGGTGGGAGGGCAGCAGATAGGGAAGACTATCAGGGCATTATTTCTTTCAGCACTGCAGAGTCTGCTATTTGTGCAGCCTCAGAGAGTTTTGTGGTGATTTCAGCAGAATGAATATTTCTTTCTGACTTTTGTTTTCCTTCTTGCAGCGCTAGTGATGGTCCTGAATAGCACAAGTGTCAGCTGGAGTGCCCGCATTCAGATTTTCCTTACCTTTTGCAAGCTTGTAGCAATTCTGATAATTATAGTCCCCGGAGTTATCCAGCTAATTAAAGGTATGAAATGAAAAGTAAATGCTTTTAAAGTGCTTTTATCTTTACCCTCCCCAGTCTCCCCCCACCTGCCTCCACCAAATAATGCTTATAGCAGCAAAATCTCTTAATTAGTCTCTGCTTGTTCAACTGGAGCTCTGTACTGTTGTGTAATTGATTAGAGGTGGAACTACACTGGGATGAACTGGTATTTCCTTCTGCATGCCAATGAGACTATTCAGATAGAGTTGGTTTCCAAGCCAGTGACAGGATTGCCCTTCTCTGTAAATTGCATTCTGTGTGAACTTTGGGAACTGTGCTGGTGCCTGCTTCTCTTCAGCACAGGGGTGTGGTGGTCACAGGGGCTCAGATTTGGGGTTGTATGAAAGAAACGTTATTGCGGAGGCTGTTCCAATTGTGGGTGCTAATCTTGAACCAATAAATAGGAATGGCTGTGATGATTCATTATCAGAGAGAAATGAATGATGTAGAGATATTGTCTTGGAAGACAAGATAGCTAGCTGCTGTTCTCACAGAGTCCCTGCCTGCAGCTCTCCAGCATGCTCAGCTGCATGCGTGCCTTACTTCTCACAATGGAAAAACAAAAGCGTGCAGCTATATCATAGACCAGAATCACAGAATTGATAAGGTTGGAAAAGACCTTTAAGAGCATCTAGTCCAACCATCAACCCAACACATCCATGCCCACTAACCATGTCCCTCAGTGCCACATCTCCACATTTTTTGAACACCTGCAGGGACAGTGACTCCACTGCTGTGGAGCAGCCCATTCCAGTGCCCGATTGCTCTTTCTGAGAAGTTTTTCCTTATGTCCAACCTAAAGACCGATGATCTGGGCCTATCCAAGAGTAAGAAAGGAGAACAGGGCAGATCATTGCTACCTGAGCAAGGAGTGTGAAAATATCCTGCATGGACACGGTATGCAGCCTTTTCCTGCTGACGTTTGGATAAGGCCGTGCGGCAGTGAAGCTCTGCTGGTCCCATAGAGCCACCTGAGTGGAGACTCTTACAGTAGAGCCCTGATGGCAGGGAGTGAGATGGGGACAAGCCACAACTCTCTCTCATTACAATAAAGCTAGATAATAATTACACAAAGCACCAGGAGCCATTCACCACAGTGAGTCAGAAAGGAGGACACATTTAATGAATTGGTGGCAGACTTTATCTAGCAAAAATGATGGCAGTGGTTGGCTCAGCTCCTGGGGCCACTCTGGTGCCCCACAAGACTCCTTCCCACGTGAGGCAGCTGCACAGCTCTGGCCATGAGCTCAGTGCATGGCAGGGACAGGCGGCTCACTGCCCTTAGCTATAGTCTTTGAAATAAAGGTGATCCTGTGCAGTGTTCTGCTAGTTCACTATTTCTGTTTGCATGTTTTTCACTTGCTTTCTGGCCATCGCCATGCCTTCCCTTACCTTCTTTCATGCGCAAATGTTTTCTCTGTGTTTCTATCTGCCCCTTTGCCTTTGGAACAGGCCAGACCCAGGTTTGGACGGGCTTTATCCCTCAGAGAGCGTTTCCAATTCCTTTTTCTAAAGGAAAACTTCCACACGCCAGTGGAAGTTCTGCCTGAGGGCTCAGTAAAGAGGAGAGGAGAGGGTTTGACCGTTGCTCGTTTAAATCTCAGTGAATTCTCCTTAAAGCTCATAATGTGATCTTAGAATTCCCACTTGTTTGTTACAATTTTTGGAGGACTATTTCCAGGCAGGCTTTGTTCCTGCATGGGTCCTCCTCTCCATTGCATTGTTCAGCTGCAGAATACCCATCCACAAGGAAAGATGAATGTCTGGTGTTCCTTAGAGGCGGTGCATTTACACCAGCAGGAAGGCTACTGGCTTTGTCAGCACCTTCCTCCGTTGTCGAAGGATTGGAAAGATCTTTACTGAATGTTCAGTCTCATGGTATATGTAATGTTTTTGGACAGAGACTTTGGTTTTTGCACACTCATTTGGTACTGATCTTTGGCGCTCAGCTATTCCTGCACCTTTTCTGCTGTCTGCCTTGCACTTTTCTCAAAATGTCTAAACTTTTGCATTTAGAGAAGCATGATTCTTGCTATAACATAAGCTACAGTGCTGCCTATAATGCAGAAGAGAAACTTACTAAATACTGAGAACTTCAGTCACAGGAAGACTTAAGATACTGGGTTTGTTTAC
This sequence comes from Lagopus muta, assembly GCF_023343835.1. Lineage (NCBI taxonomy): Eukaryota > Metazoa > Chordata > Aves > Galliformes > Phasianidae > Lagopus > Lagopus muta. The sequence goes on along the minus strand of NC_064436.1, from coordinate 9,649,724 downwards.
TTTACAAATGTTTCTTATAAGTGAAATGCTATTAATGCTCCATTTGAAGAAAATGTTAATGAACAAGGGAAATGTTTATAGCAAAAACCCCAGAGCTCATTTTGCTCTTCAGTGTTGATATGTCACTGCTGGAGACAACAGTGTGGTGAGTGTCATCAAACTCAGAATGCTTTACATAAACTAACAGGTCAGATTCTGCTGTGACATGGCTAAGGACACCACAAGAACTTTTTACAGTTGCTGGCAGAATTTGGCTGTGAGGTTTGGGTCAGAAATTAAGGTCAAGGGCAGAACTTGAAGTCAGTGAACTACTGGGTGATTAAATGTTCCATGGTGTGATATATTTATTTGTTTTAAAGTAGGAGGTGTCCAAAGAGCTTGTTTTTCAATTTTATTTTTTATTTTTTGATGTTGCAGGAGAAACACAGCACTTTAAAAATGCCTTTTCAGGGAATGATGCCAGTATTATGGGATTACCACTTGCTTTCTATTCAGGAATGTACGCCTATTCGGGCTGGTAAGTTGTTGAAACCTATAAGCGTTTGTCCTCAAAGCAAACACTAATATGAACTAACAGAGGCATTTATTTATACAACAGATTGAGTCACACATTCTGCCTCTTTTGCCAAACAGCATCGTGTAGTAAGGATAGCTCTTGCTGCTGTCCCATATGCTTGGTAGCTTCTCTCTGGCAGCTCTGAGAAGGAAAGATTATTCTTCTAAAAAAAAAAAATCAGGCATATTTCTGTTCTCAAGGCTAGAAATAAAAGCAACAAGAAATGAACATTTTAAAATTCTAAGTATTTTAATACAATTCTAAAAGGAATAATCATGCGTTAGATTTTGTTGAAGAAGACAATGATTACACGAAAAAGATCTCTCTCAACTGATGTAAAGTTGTAGATCTCCATCCCACTTGTGTGGACCTCAGCCTTTGCTTTGTAAAAGCAGCACTTTAGAATCAGAAGCAAACTCTGATAAGGCCAGTGAAGACCACAAAACAAGATGAGAACACTGATTCCTGTGGCTTCTGCTCTGGCAGTATGGGACCTCACTTAACAAGAAGTGCAACTGGCTTCCACAAAAGTTAAGTGCTATTCACTGCGAGCAAAGTAATGAGAATCTGCCTTCAAGTATCTGGCTCAGAACTTTCTTTTAAGTTCTCCCCACCAAAGTACATAGTGGCTGGTTTGAAAGAAGCTTCTGCACTTCAAATCTACCTTACAATTTGTTTGTGCTTAGCGAGGGCTCCACTCTGCACAGTGCTGATGTGCTTTGCAGCAGTGGCATGAAAAAAAAGACTACAATATACAACAAAAAGACTGCAGAGCGTGGGCTTATTTTTGAGATAGCTTTGTCTGGAGGTCTTCCTTTTCCCTTCCATAGCCTCACAGGCAGTGAAGTTCTTTCCCTTGTACAAAAGCTGGGGAACGAATGATAAGGAATGTATTTATTTCATTCAGAGGGACAATGGGACCAGCATCTGAGTTCTCTGTTGGCCTGTAACTCCCCCGTTGCAGGAGCAGTATAAACATGCTCACTAAAGCACTGAACAGCACTTTTATATTAAATGGTGGGTGGGTGGTGGGGGGGTAACCTGAGCGAGTCCGCAGCCTTTATCTGTGATAGATATGTAAGAAAAGAGCCTGGCATTTTGAAGGCTCAAAGAAATTGAACTCATTATAGGGACAGTCTCTTCCCTCTTCCTTCTCTGATACAGCCACCTCTGTCTCATACATCCATACACATGATGGTTTCTCACTTTTAAAATATTGCCCTTGGTGTACACATTTCTATGGTGGCAACTTTAAAAGGTCTTTAATATTATTCATTGCCGGAGCAGAGTTGGTTTACTGTGAAATCTTACATCAAGAAGATTGCTATTCTGCTGTTGTTTCTTTCCTATTTCTTTCCTTTTTCCACATGACGTTCCAAACCTCCTGAAATGAAAATCATCTCTGTTTTTCCCTTACACATTCTGACTTTTATTTCATGGTCCTGATTTGCCACTTATAGAAGAAATTAGCAGGAAAAGATCTCGTTTGGCTAGTGCTTCTCCTAAGCTGCCTATTTGTCTTTGTCACCAGCTCAAATTGATTGCCTCAGAGCACAGAAGAGCAGACCATTAAGTGGAGTGTCAATACCCTTGCACTATCAGTTTCATGGGGCTAAATCAATCCAATAAGCTGGATGTGAAGGAGTGCTGCAAGTGCTGGTGATGTGTCCCAGGACGGAGGCAGAAATTTATGCATAGCCTGTGACACTATTATCTTTTAATGATACAGCTTTAAAGTACAAAACAAAGGTGGTATTGCTTATGTATGTGAGCTCATCCTGCCAAGAGCAAGTATGGACTACTGGGTATAAAATGCTGGGAGAAAAAGGACAAATAGAGAAAAGAATGCAAGGAAACATGCCTTTGCATTAATAAAATGACTAATGCAGCACCACCAAATTACTTCAACCTGGTAGCAGCACTCAGACAAAGAAAAAATGTCTTGGGGATCCTGTTAGCCAGAAGCCATCTCTCTTTGGAACTATCCTGACTCCTTGTTTTGTGCTGCACACAGTAGCAAGTCTAGAAGCAAATGCTGAAGAGGATGGATGAGATGGCAAAACAGGTTGTGTGGAATTTCATGCTGGGTCACGACATGGCAAAAGACTTGAGGGTGCATATCTTCGGGTCTGTCTGTGTAGCATTAAGGGGAGCATAGTTGGCCTGTGCCAGGGGAAAAGATGTGATTTTATCCCTCAGTGACATGACATAACCCTTGTCATTTTTTTTTCTTTTTTCTGCTTTGCTGTTGTTTCTGAGAATTCCCTTACTGAGCGTGAGGAGCCTGCTGGAATTAACAGCACTGCTTAACTAAATGCATCTTCTTGAATCTCTGTGAAATAAATAGAGAATTAAAATCTACCGAGGCCTCATGATATATTTATGACTCTTTCCTAGGTTTTACCTCAATTTTGTTACTGAAGAAGTGGAAAACCCTGAAAAGTATGTACCTTTTTTTTTTTTTCCTTAAACTTTTGAAGGTTATTTGTAAAATACAAAATGCTGTAAAAATAGCGATCCTCAGAAATTCTGCATGCTGGTCAAATTGCTTACTTTCCAGCAGATCTGATATCCGTTTGAATTGCAACTACTTGAAGATTTGCTATTTTTGGCCTGTCGTGACCTTATTATGTGTTCTGCTTTCATGTGCACGGAGAGCAGAAAACTAAGCAGCTCTCCAGGGCTCCGATCTCCCCCTCAGGATACAAGTAACTATCAGTGGCTTCTTTCAGTGAAAGTTGCTGCTATCCTGTCAGGGAGATTTTGCCCGAGAAACTTCTCTGCTGCAATATTTGGCAGTTTTGCTATGTTTAAATATTAATCCAATACTTAGTTCTTCTTGCTTTAGATGTCCCCATGTTGCAGGAGCTTGAATGCGTGCAGAACAGCATCCCATCCAATTAAGCCTAATATGGAGTATTGGTGGGAGTCTATTTCAAACCAGAGATGAGATCTTTCACAGCACCTGTCTGCAAAATGTGAAAAGAAAAGCTCTCCTGTTATGGACAGCTTGACTTGGCGAGGCTGCTTTGACAGATACACCTTGGTGGAAGTGGCCAATAGGAGAACAATATTAACCTCTGCAATTAAAGAAAACATCTTGCCAAATCAAATTGGGTTGAGGGGAAAAAAATTATTATTTACTTGTTTAAAAATGATCAGATAGATGTCATTTCCTTAGTTGTTTGTTTTTGTTTTTTTTTAAATGAGACACGTGACTGGGTACCAAATAACTCTGTTTAAAAGGATCTCCAGCACTGTGTGATCATATGAAGTTGTACATCTGAGATGTGTAAAGAAAAAAAACAACACACAGCCATCAGTGGGGAGCATGCTGAAGGGCTTTAGGTGGCTTCTTCAAGACTCAGCTCAGCCTGGTGCCTTTCAGTATTTTTCTGAGAGACCTAAAAATAATTTTATATATATAAAAAAGATGTTAAACATGAGGGTGGCAGAAAGGCTGACAGATTTCTGTTGTCTCAGTGTATTTGAGGGGTCCTAGGTGTTAACAGGCTCTTCAGTGTGATAAGGATGTGTATACCAAGGCATTTATGACTGGGAGCTGAAGCCAGACAAATGCAGGTAGAAATAACATTAATATTTAACAAGGTTGACTAATCATTAGAGCAAATACCTATGTAAACATCAGATGCCTCATCGTTAGTCTTCCATTCAGACAGAACACCTTTTTGGAAGCTTTGCTTTAGTGAAACCCAAGTCATTTGGCTCCATGTCAAGCAGCTGGCTAATACTTCCCATCCTGCGACACACAGGGAATCAGGTTAGAGGATCTCATAGCAGATCTGGGTTTAGCTGCCAGGAATCTGTGTACTTTATAAGGTTAAGGGAGGCAGACCTGTGGATTTTTGTGCTTTAAAAAAGTCGCTTTTATGGCAGACTGATTTAAAAAGAAACGTGAAACTCAATGAAATGAGTTAAACAATTCTGCTTCGTGTCTGCTTCAGGAAATTCTGGGAGGTGGTTTGGGAGTCAGTCTTGGTGATGGGTTCAAAAGCATTTGCTGGATGCAATATAAGTTAAGAATTTTCATATGGTTACCATCAGTACTGTACAACGTTCTTAAACATGCACATGCTTACCACTTCTTGGGACTTCTCATACAGGTGTGTGTCTCTGCCATCCTGCCAGCTGTACAACGACTGACTGAAGTGATTGTGACTTTTGTTAGAGCTAGTTTGGTTTGTGTTGCGGTTCTGTTTTGTGTGGTTTGAGTTAGAGGAGTGCATATTTTTGATCATGTTGCCCTCTGCTGCTTAGGACAGAAAGGCATTGCTGTCCCACTCCCATAGTCAAAGCAGGGCTGGCTTTGTCTACATTATTTGATTTCTTCCCAGGCAGCTCTGGAAAATCAGTTCCCTTTTGCTGTCACAAAGCTGTTAGGGCTTGTCTGCATTACTTTGCTTGTTGGGTTGCACTTGGAGACAAAGATAAAGGCAAGAGCACAGTACTTGTAGCAGGGTGCCTGAGATCACAACCTCCGGGCAGCAGGACAAATAAACAACAGAGAAGGCTGGGATTATACACCCTGTTTAGCAATTGGCAGGTGGGGACAGGGCGAGTGGCTCTTTGCCTGCTGTGCTAGGAAAGCCCTCTGCACCCTTTGGAAATGGGGATGCAGGACTCCCTTTACCCAAAAAGGCAAAATGAAACAGAGGGGATATTTTTCATCCATTTGCCACCTGTGAATAGCAAAAAACCCCAAGCAAGCCAAAACCAGTTGCATACATGCATCGTGTGAGCCACTGATCACATTCAGTGTCACAGGCATTTTTATAATTTATTTTGAGCTAAGATACTGTCTTTCCTCTCACTCTTGTAATGTTCCTTATGTTAAAGATCACATACAGTGCTGTAGTGATACTCCAGGTGTTTTTGAAATGGAAGAAGAAGTGCAGCCTTGAGCCGCTTGGGGCTTGTAACAGCTCCAGGTGTGCAATTTGTAATATTTGTCAGTGTTAGGGATGCAAATTGCTTACAGCGACGGAGGCAAATGCGAGGATTCCTTCTGCACTGTGCATGCCAAGGTAAATGTTTGTCAGAGAATCAGTCACAGTTGCCTGTTTCCAGGTGTGCGGCAGCTTTAGAGTAACAGACAGCAGGAGCTTGGGCGATCAGCCTGAGCCTTCCCCTCCTGCTGCAAACAAGCAGGGAAATGTGCTGAGAGGGTTCTGGGGGCAGCAGCACCCTTACATGAGTGGGAATGCAGAAATGCTCCTTTCTCCTGGGTAAGTCGTGGGCTGCCTCTGCATTCTTGTGTTGTGGAGAGAGAAAGAAGGACCAGAGCCTTTGATTTTTGTCATAAAATGCGCAGGAAGATGCAAACATCTGCTGGGTCATTTTTTAGATGGTGCAGTTTTCCAGATAGGGATTTATTTGTTTGATGTGATTCCTGGTGCACCAGAAGCTTGCTGGAGTGTAACAAATGCCTCTGGAAGGGCAGTGGGGTAGGAGAGATGCAGGGATAGATGGTTCTCTTAGCCTTACTCAGTGGAAAGCTGTCCTTGTGCTCTGGCAGAGAGGCTGTTTATATGGGCAGAAAGGGCTCCTGAGGGCCTGGGAGTCTATGTGGGTGCAGCACTCTGCCTAGGCACAGTAAATTGCTGAGTTAGGTGTATAAATAGGATGAAATACTATGGGCCTGAGGCACTGAGATACCTAGGTGATATGAAATCCTGGACAGGGAGAGTGGAAATGAGCCAAGTGGAAAGGAAGCGCCCTTTAAGTTACAGGAGGGAAAATGGGAAAGGAAAAGAAACAGCTTGAAAGTGAATGCTGTTGATGTCTTTCCAGACTTTTGAAACAGCCATGATTCTCACTTTGGAAATGGTACAGTCTCTTCTTTTGTGCACTCAAAAGGGCATTAATATAGCGTGAGCTATCATAAGATGTAAAAGCAGCTGTTTCTGTCTCCTGCTAAACCCCCTTTTGATGTCTCATTTTTAAGCCTGAACTTATTTCTTTTATTCCTTTCCATTAAAGAGCTTCCCCCGATCAGTGCCAGAGGGCCCTGAAGCAGCACCAAGTCGGTGTTTGTTCCACTGGGAGCTGTGGTTGCAGTGCTCAGCTTCTTTAATGTGCGGTATTTTTAAAAGGAGCCTGAAATAACTTTATTAACATGAGTAAGTGGAACAACACTGAAGTGTAATAACGCATTCCTTTTTTACTTTTACTTTTTAAAATCATGCTTTGCATATGTGTGCTGGCTCAATCGTGATTGCTGTTTGAAATGGAATCTCTGACTAATCCCCGAGGCAGAGCTTCCCTACAATAACCTCATGCAGCACCATCACGCGCGGCTTTGATCTTTTCGATTCTCTTACATTATAAGGATCAGCCCTACTCAGACTGAGGTCATATTGTATTGTCTAAATAATAAGCGAGCGAAGGAACAGCCAGGTCTCTGAAAGAGTATTTGTCACCTGAAAATTGACAGGAGCTGTGTTGCCTGGAGCAGTAAATTTAGAGGACTGGAAATCAAGCGTGTTGAACTTTCAGACTCATTCCTTATACACAGTCTTTGAGCTCATCTGTATTCTTGAGCCTCTGTTCTGTACTTCCAAGAAACAGTCCGAGTTATTTCAATCAAGACCCCAGAAACAGCAGGTGCCCAGCCAGCACTTCCTTCCTCCCTTTGCAGGTGGATCAGGCTCTGAGGCTGGTGCTCGACTCTGTCAGGAAATTTGACAAGCTGCAGAGGAGGAAATGGTACAGCAGTGTTTTACATTACAGCGCTGCCTTCAGAGCCTTGTCAAAGCTGGGGCCAGTTCGTGTCAGGTTCTGGCCAAAGAGAACCCTGCTTTAAAAAATTCATGAGCCACGTCCTCAGTGCGAGCAGATGATGAGCCTGAAGGCTTCATGTTATAAAGATTAGGCTCTTGGCGGAAGGGCAAAAATATTATTTCAGTTTAAGAGAAAGGAAACTAAGACTTGAACTCATTAACAACTTGAAGGAAGTCTGTGATCAAGTGGGCAACTGCAGGTATTGACTCACAATCCTTCTGGAACCCAAATACCTATTTTTTCTTTGGCAGTGTGATTTTTTGTTAGTGCTGTTGGAATTAGGAAATATTTTTGCTATAGTGGTCTTCAATTTCAGTTGCATAAAATGATGAGCAAGAGACTTTTTGAAGGATGTGGTGCCTGAAAATATTTTATAGCAGATAGTTAGATTCCTTAGCAGTTACAGTTAAGTACATCTGCTATCTGGCCTCATCTCTTTGTTTCTTTTTCTTTTTTTCTTTTTCTTTTTTTTTTTTCCTCCCTGTTGGACTGTTTCATTTGCAAAAATTCTATTTCTGTTTGTAAAATAACTTTGGTCCAGCCCAAGCAATCTATCATTGTTTAAAAAGTTACACAGTGCAAAGAACATATTATTGAGATGTATAGTGTTTATAAGCCTGGTCTCAGATTGATAAATCATGTCTTGTGCTGCTGAAAAGCCAAGAAATGAATTGCTTTGCTATGACCTTGGGGTCTGAGATTAGTCAGTTTGTCTATTAGATTTTTCCAGTGTTCTTCTCACTTCATTTATTCCTTCTTTTCTAAGGAAGCAAGAAACAGTAGATGTATAGCAAGTCACCAAGCCTTGATGTCATTAGGCATTTTTTAAAATTAGGGTTTCAAAATGTTTGCTGTAATCGGTTTTTATATTGGATTTAAATAATGCGAATGTCGTGTCTAATTAATCTAATGTGTACCACCCATTTGTATTAATTAAAGTTGAAAGTCACACTCGGCATCTAGGAGAACGGAGCGAGGCTTTTTCAAGGTCTCTGAGCACCATAAGGATGCAAATGGGTGGGAGGAAAATGGTGGCTGAGACACAGAAACTCCCCCAGTTCCCTTGTTTGTAGCTGACTGATTTTGGCACTTCACATTAGGATAAACCTCCCCTTCCAAAATCAATATCAGGAACTTGAACTGTGCTGCTGCTCACCACCAGTCTAGACCACCAGTAGTTAGCCCTTGCGTGTGATGTGCTCAGCAATCACGATGGAAGATAGTTTAAATGTTCATTGAGAGGACGCAAGCCACTGCCACCTCTGTGCTTCTCCGTTCACTTTTGTTACTTTATAGTTTAATGCCAAGCTCTATTCTGAAGCAGAATATTGATGATTGTAACCTAAGGAACCACAAAATGGAAGAAGTAAGCGACAGACCTCCCTCCAGCTATCCTGTCTAATTTGTAACCCGCCTCAGCGCTGCTTTTTATTTGGGAAAGAAAGACAATGCAATTAAAAGCACCAAACGGGGACTCAGGAGACCTGGTCAGGCACAGACTTGCTTAGAAAATGAAGGCTGGGTTACTCCATTTTTCCTTCTCCTATTTCCCTTTCTCTCCTCCCTTCTGTTTGTATCCGCCTCATGGTGTGAGAGGTACCGTGTCCAGGCTGCAGTTTGAGAGTCTGTACTTGTTCCAAAGTTGGAGAACCTGGAAACTTTCTTTGGGTTTAAAACTGTCTCTCCTGCCTGACCCGAAGGCTTTAGCAAGTGGATTAAGCCCTGTGTGTGGCTTCTTTAGGGCACAGTCCTGTAGGGCTCATGTGGTATCAGTGGAACAAGGGAGTGTGTAGATACATACACAAACCTGACAGCAATTAGCATCCGAGGATTTTCCCCATGGGGCTACAATCTCTCTTTTTTTTTTTTTTAAAGGAACTTTGGACAAGCTTTCTCACAAACCAGCTGAGTGTAAGCACAAATCCTTTTAAGTCTGAAGCTGGATTCAGATATCCCACCTTTATGTAAGCCAAGCAGCTCTCTACATGCAGACTGAAACCTCTCTTGTGTTATTCAGTTCCATTTGCTCATAAAAGATGCATTTGCAAGTTGTTTTGCTCATGTCAGGCCACAGTGCCAAATATTCAGTGCAGAAATTATAGGATTTACATCTGGAGATAATCGGGAGAGACAAATGCTAATCTTTCAGCTATTTTGCAAAGCCCATTTGCTCATGTGAATTCGTCAGATTACCTTAAAGTGAAACTCAGGTCAGTGCATTACTTGTATATTGAGTTATTTTTCTCTTTGAATATTTACTCTCCATTGTAGAATGAGAATGTTCTATTTGAAACTCCCCAGCTACTTCTAAGCCGTTGTTAAAGAAATCCTACTCTTCCTAATTTTCTTTGCACCTGACAGCACAGCAAAATGCCTAAATTCCATCAGTTCTCTGCTAAGCATCTCAGAAGACAAGTTGTCCAAACACCAGTGAATCTAACCTCCCTTTCCAGAGTTTAACTGTGCCCTGTGTCAGGGGTAAAATGATCGATTTGCAGCCTTCAGACCTATAAGGACCTTTAATGGGGGAAGTGAATCTCCTGAACGCAGAAAACAATTTACCAGACCAAATATCCTACTTCCACAGAATCAAGAATGGGTTTTGCTATTTGTGAAGTATATAAAAAAGAATTTAATTAAGTCTGTGATTCAGAAGCATTTGTGTGTTTTTGTGAGGGAGAAAGAGATCATTATTAGATCATAGGGGAGCTCGTTCACCGGCATGAAATTGGTCTTGATAAAATGAACTTGCTTTTACTTTTGCTCTTTCTCTAAGCTGATTAACTGCTTACTCCTTGCGTGCTTCACATCGTCAACTCATTCATTATAGTTTCTTACTATAAGGCTGATTATTCATTTCTGAAGCTAAGCATTTCAGTCTTGGATGCATGTTTTTCAGATGGGTTCAGATTTCTGAAATCTCAGTTTGGAAATAAATTTTTGCACTTTTTTACTCTAATTTTTTGATGCTCCTTTTGCTGCAAGCTGGAGATTCTCCTAGAGTGGGACCCAAATATTCTGAATCCTATTTATCATCTTTTTTTTTTTTTTCCAGTAAGCATCTACTTTGGAAGAAGTTAATAGGCAGATAAGTTGATGTTTTTTTTCCTGATTTCTAAAGCATCTGTACTGCTATGTGCTGTCTCTCAGCGAAGCTCAGGTCTGGGGCTGGGTGTGCAGTGTCTGTGGCTCAGCCTGGCAGCCTGTGCAGTGCTGCAGTGCTCAGCCCCTGGCTCCTGCCAAGCTTCCCAGTGTGTAATACCCAAAGGCCTCAGGTACAGCATCAGGCTAAGAAATGCTTGACAAAATATTATGTGGGAGGCAATGCAGTCGTTAGCTGTGACATGATATGCTTCATAAATACAATTCGTCGTTAGGAAGGAGTAATTATTACTTAATTTGTAGTTGATTCCAGCTAATTTTTGCTGATGGTTTGGGATAGCTTGGATTCGAAGCTAATTGCAGAGTGTGGGGGACTGAACAAGCCGCTTGGCCAGCTGTGATGTCAGCCTAGGAATAGTAGTTTTGCTGTCTGGAAAATTTTCTTGCAATTGCTTCCTAATTCCTAGTGGGAATGGCAGTAAATCAATAAGGAATAATGCACCTGTATAAAAGCAGCCAGACTTCCTTTGGGACATACTGCTGTGCGGTCCTGCACGTCAGTGAGTGGATTTAGAGTCACAAACGAAAGGATCTGGAAGAAATTGTCCATGCTGGAGCAGCAGATGCTGTGGTAGGTTGAGCTGAGTTCTGCCTTCAGCTTTTACTTCTCTCTCTTCTCCAACCACCCCAAGAGAACTGCTGTAGATGGCCTTGCCTTCACAAGCTGTTACTTCTCTGAGGGTGGATGCAATTAAGCAATCTATGAGACGTACAAATGTTTGAAGGGCTGCAAAGTGTTTGTGAGCCATGCTTGGGAGCCGTCTGTGATGGGGTTTGGTGGGAGTCGCTGAATGCCCAGAGTGTTTTCAACCACCTGGAGTGAAGGAGGGAAACTGTGACTGTAATTGTTGGTAGCTTGAATTAAAACAGGAAAAAGGTCAGGAGGGAATTGAGATTGGAGACCCAAATTAAAATCCAAGTGTTTTGGTTTTTTTTTTAACTTCAATTGTACTGAACTAGATTTTTAGATTGGGTAACGTAAGTTACCCTATAGTCTTGCAGCACAGGTGTTTGTTTCTTTGACACGGCAATTTTCAAGTGCTTCAGCAGAGTAGCTACTGTAAGTAGCTCATAACAACTGAGGAATGTGAATTCAGCCCTTTAATTTTTGTTTTCCCTGTTCGAGGCTATTGAATGCAAATTTCTCCTAGCACACTTGGGTGTCCTTTGCCCTAGGGATGCAGTGTTGCCTTCCAGATAGCAGTCAACAGAGAGGAAACAGACAGGGAGCACACCTGGAAAACAGGATGTGCCATGCAACATGAGCCTGCAGTGGTTGACACCACACACACGAAGACTCTGGAATAGGGATCAGAGGGATAAAAGGTTTCAGCAGCAGGGATAACACACGCTGCCCATTTCACTGGGCACCTCTGCAGGCAGCTACAGGCAGTTGCTGCATGCATGCACTGCTTTCCAGAGTGTGCACATTTTCTTTGTACATTTTGTTAGGGACTGACCTCATGGGTGCTATCACCATCTATAATGCCTAGGAAAGTGTGTGTAACATGCATTCAACAAACGCTGCTATTTCTTTTTCCTTTTCTCTTGTGTGTTTCTGTTTCTTTCCCCAGCCCATCTTTATGGTGCTTTTATGAGTGCTGAGTCCTCTGGGGAAATTCCATGCCATGAAGAGGAAAAATGATCTTCGCCTGCAGTTTTCAGGCCCTGGCACCTGTGTAATTCATGGCTGCTTTCTAAACACCACTTTAGCATTTGAACTGATTCAAGTGACTTCCAGTCTTTCTGTCCTCTGCTTCCACTTCATTAGAGCTACCTGTGACAGGTCAGGAAGCGTAAATGAGAAAAGAGACTGATGTAATCTGTGGTGTCTGTAAAGACTTCAAAGATATACCTTGATCATTAATTAAGGCAATAAGGATGTCTCATAAAATTGCAGTTGGGAAGACTAATAATTCACTATTGAATGAAGAAAGGCAAGGTCACTTGTATAATTACCTCTTCTAACATTTATATTCCTGGTACGAAATGCTTCTACTCACACAAAAGTCGAGGTGACAGCTGTGGAAATATTCAGGACTGGGAGACGTAACTTTGACAGCTTAAGCTTTGAGGTCATAATAAAGGAAAGCATAGTTGTCTTTTCTGTTCATTTGTTCTGCTTTATTTTCCTAGCGTGAGCATTTCAAACAGTCAGAGCTAACGGAGAGCGCACGGATGCCTAAGGAAGGGTGATGGGCAAAATGGAAGAAGAACAAAGATGAATGCTATGGATGTAGGGTTCAGTATTGCTGTGCTGTCTTTTAGCTGTGGATATTTGTATTGAAATTAATAGTGCAATTTCTATTCACTTTCTTCTAATTGTCTCATGTAGTATTCGATTCTAATCCCTTTTATGTTTTAAGAATGTAATAAAGATATTGTAAATGGTTTCAGCAATGAAATCGGAAAGGTAGTCAGCTGCTCAAGAAATGAGAAGTATTCAGCTAACATCACTGGAGGATGGAAGGAAAAAAGAGGGTAGAAGGTATTTGGGGAGGTCAAGGCCATACTGACACAGCTGGTGATGACTGTGCTGCTCTGGGACGCGAGAGGGGTTATGTGACCATCTTTCTGCATCATGTACATTAAGGAAATGCTTCCTTTGCTGGATTTGCTCATGTTTACATAGGTTCTGTGGTGTAAGACAAAAGCCCAACTTGAAATGACTGAAATCTCTCAGAATTTTGGAAACAGTAAAAATTTTCTGAAGATGATTTGTAGTCCTGCAAATGCATCAGCATGGAGTAATCTCTTCTGTGGAGGGGTGAAGATACTGTGACATCCTGATTTTAACAAGTGACTTCCCCTGTCAGTTTGATGCTGAGGATGTAAGGTGCTGTGACCGGGCAGAGGTAAAGCTGTTGCCCCTGGGGCAAATATCTGTTGGATGCTGAAGAGGCGAGCCCTCAGCCTGGCCTCTCATGCCCTGCTGAAATCTTTTGAGGAAGCAGAACTCAAGGAGCTCAGCTGGTGCTGTTGGGCTTCTCCTTGCCTTCTGGGGGCTCTTGGGTGGCACAGAGCCCCAAGAGCTTTGCTCTTTTCCCAAGAGTTTTACAAAGTTTTGGTGTCTCCGAGCATAACAACATGGTGTGTGTCTGTGTTTGCACCCGCGCTGGGAGGCAGCTGCCCAGCCTGTTGCTGTGGCCGTGCTGTGTTTGCGTTGCCCCGTGTCACATTGCTGCAGTTTGCCTTCTCCAAGCACTGGCGGCCCTCTTGGCGTGCTGATGTGATAACCTGCTGAGTGCAAGGTGTGTTTGCTTTGCTTTTTGCCTTCTCTGTTTGTTTATGTGAATCATTGTTACTGTGAATCAGCCCTGCTAGAGAAGTAAAACAAATGTTTATTCACAATCTCCCTGGGTAGTTGGCAATATTCTAATCTGCTTTAACAGCAGGCTCGTGCAATGTAACAACTAAACAGTGTAGCCTTCTGAGTTTCCACTAGCTTGCGTTTTCCTTCATTTTCCCTACTTTGGCACCCAAGATACACGCAAACCTATTGGAACATCTCCTCTTTTGCTGAGGGACGTGCAGCCCCAGACATGTGCACAGCTGTGCATGTATAGGAGGATGATGGTACATGGGAACTCAGAGCTGCTGCAGAATATTCATTGCAGGAATAAAATCCGCTTGCAAGACTGATGCTGTCTTAAAGCTCTTAAGCTGTAAAACCTATTCTGTTTTACTGGAGAGATCACAACTCAGGTTTAAGCTAGTGAAGGCTGTGGACTTTTGTTGGCCCTTTTTGTTTTTTTGAGGTTTTTAAGCAGGTTTGTCTTGGTGGCCTGGCTGAGTTCACCAGAGAAAGGATGGGAGGGCAGTGCATTTATGGTAGATACGAAAGTGAGTAAACTCACCCCATCAGCTAACGAGACCAAACCAAACAGCGTCTCAGTAGGAATCAGATAAACTTAAGTCTATAGACTTACAGCGTCAGCTACAGCATTAGTGATGTGATTTGTTAGCGTCAAACATTCCAGCCCAAACCAACAAGTGCTTTGGCTATCTAAGAGTTACTTGTTTGGGAACCAGTTTTTCATTCAGCTGTGATGATCTGCATGTTCGTTTACTAGTGCAATGCAGGAAAACCTCGATTGTGCCAGCTGATAACTGCTATCAGGTTGCACTTCAGGCTGGCAGCCGGATAAGGTAACAAAGCATACGGGCACTTGGCATGTTTCAGAGCCTGCTCTTTGATACAGAGTGTGATTTTGCAACTCTCCAACTCTCTTTTTGCTGTTGAGTACTACTCTGTAGATCACATAGATAGGAGGAAACCTGTGACCTAGACGAACAACTGTTTTTCCTGTTATTTGCAAAAGCAAGCCAACACCTGCTACCTAAGTATAATTACGTACAGCAGAGAGTGCTGGGTTAATTCAGCTTAATGGTCTGTGCCTGATACAGCTTTTCCTGGTCGCAGAATTGGAAGAGTTTCTTTGTGCCCCCTTTGTTCCTCTTTCCCTTTAGTGCTGAGCCTCAGAAATAATAACATGCGGAGCCCTAAGCCAATGTTCAGCGTTATGTCAGAATCAGTAGCAGCCTCTCGTATGCCATTAATGGCAACCTTTTACAAGAGCACCATCTTAAACACCTATAAGCTGATTCCAGCAACTGAATGAAAGTGTATTTTTTCGTTTGTATAAAACACAAGTTGCAGAACAGAACACAAATAAAGAAAATAACTACTAAAATACCAAAGGTATTATGTTCTTTGTTGTCCCCAGGTATAGGAGAAGTGACTTACAGAACTGCACAGTCTGTAATTACCATGTAGCATGTCATCAAGAGTATTTATCCTTTAGAACAGCCTAGTCAAAGCATCAGTAGCAATGGTATCATCGTACGTGAGAAACGATGTGTATTTCACTTACATCAGCTAGCAGAGCAACTTACCCAACGTTTATGCTGTCGTCTTTGGATGAGAAATTTAATGGGGCTGTCTTATTTTTTCAACTTTAATGAGCAGTGGAATTGCTGACTTGTATTTAAGTTATATTGCAGTTGTATCGAAACAAGACCATTTGGCTTTGTGCATCTTTCCTGTAGATGAACTTCTCCCACTCTGTGATGGCAGAATTTCCATCAGAGAAGGCTGTAGGCTCCTCTTATTAGGCTCCTCTTACCCAGTGAGTGTTGAGATTCATGTTCCTCTGCGTACCTCTTTCCTACATAGTTGCTGTTTTGTCTATGCTTATGGGTTTGCTGATATTTTGGGTCGCTTCCTGTGTAGCCTGTATTTTGATATTTGTCTTTGTGTGCACTGGAAATTTAAACATGCAGTGACAGTGATGTATTATTTAAGTGAAGGAAATGGTTAACTAACATCCCATAATGGTTTTCAATCATTTAAATTACAGCGTAGCCTGTATCCATGAACTGTAAACTAAGTGGATTTGTATAAGACTATAATGGCTTCAGAGGATCTGTGAAGTGAATAATCTGCATTTTACAAGTTGCACTGCTGTGGTCTATTATGTCAATCCTCATTCACTTGTAGCGCTTGTTTTTGAGCAAGTGCTCTTATTTGCATCTTCACCTTGTCATTATGTTTTCTTCAGTGCAAAAAATGCAGAGTATATAATAACAGTATTTAATTTTTGAAGTATGATGGAATGAAGTGTCCCTTAGAAGGATAGTGTTGATATCATCATTTGAAAAGATCTAACAGCAGTGAAGAAACTCCCACCGTAAGTCATGAGAATGGGTAGAGAATAGCAGCACTCCAGAATGACAAGAGCTTTAACTTGTATTGGGATTATTTTAGTAAAAAAGAATCAGGCTCATCCTATCACGAAGGACAAGCACTTCTATTTTTTCACATTCACTTACTACAAAACAACAGCAACAACAAAAACAGCTGCTAAATAAGAGCAGATGAATGTAAATGTTTATCTACAAAGATCATGAAATTGCAATTCCTTAAGTGAAACTTCATTGCAGAATGAGCTTCTTGTGGATGTAAGGTGTTTTTTCTAGGCTTGTTTTTAGGTGTGAATGCTAAAGAGGCTGGTGCTGGCCAGTGTTCTCTGGAGTACCAGGGCACAGGGTTTCCTGGTGGCACCGTTACACAGCTTTTTAATGAGTTGATATTGAGTGAGACTAAGAGACAACATAGAAAGGTCTGAAGAAAACATCATTGCCACTTTGTTTTAAAATCTTAGCTTGAAAGAGTAGCATCTTATTGACAGAAGGTACATTGGGCAGCGTGCACTTGCAAAGATGCATTTAAAAAATATATCCTAAGCCTCACTGACCATACTGTTCGAGATCATTGAAAAAGAATAATTCTGGCTAGTTCATGTCACAATCTGATTCGAAATACCTTGAAGGAGCTGGTTTTTCAGAACGGTTTTAATACCTTAATGTACTTTATACTTGAAGTACCTTCAGTACCTTACACCTTAAATATAAGCCTTTAAGGCTTAGACTTGAGAGTCTCAGTTTGGACATAGAAAATGAAAATTCAGCTTCACCATTGATTTTGAAGATTTTGTATGCGTATGCTTTTCTTCTCCTATGCATGTGATTGTAGTTCAATTATTATGAATTTTTAGTGAGAAGCAATAAAGCTAAAAAAAAATAGAGAAGTAGATATTCCCATTTGAAGTCTGTTCAGTTGCCTCCGGTAACTGTACTCAGCAAAGGCACATTTCAGCTCACACTTGGATGGATTTCTCATCTGTGTCAGAACTCTGTCATTTTGTGGAGTTGTTTCATTGTGCTGTCCCACGTCTGGGGCCCGTCTGCTGGGCTGTCCTTAGCTGGAGCCTCGTTTCCTTACTTACTGCATAGCAAAATACCTGTCTGCTGGACAGCCCCTTCTTAGCAATGCGGTATTGTTAAGAGCTCTCCTTTTAATTTCATCTAAACCCTTTTATAGCTTTAAAATTCTAATACTGCAAGGCACCTGCAGTTGCCATTTTTCTCATTTCAAATTCCTTCAGCAGAAGAGTCTGCCTTGGTAAATGATATTTCAGTTTCCATGGTGCTCCTTATTACAAGTAGCTGCTCTTTTCATCACCGAACGGCGCAATTTCCATTCATGCCGAAATATCAATGGTAACATACGGCAGCAAATTGTTCCTTCATGATCTTTGGCATTGTGGAAACTCTCCTGCTCAAAATTAAATGTCAGGGAATTCAACAGCTATGAAAAATCTGATTCCTTTCAGAGACACACATGGAGACATAAGCTCCTTCCTCCACCCCTCTGTGCTCCTCAGCGTTTGTCTTCTGTTGCTCCCGTAAGGCGTCATTAATATGCTAATGGCAATGCTTCATTAGAAGTTCAGATGCTGGATGAGGGGCAGCGTTCCCTCCTGTACCACACCAGGAGCTGGGCGACGTGCTTGGTATGCAGGCTGCTTGTCACGGGCTCTGAACCCCCGCGGTTCTTTTTCAGAACGATAGCAAACGAGCCAGCTCTTTCCCTTGCATTACTCACGGTGTAGCTTTGCCATTTACTGTTCCATAAATCAGAAACGTATGATCTCAGTATAGACAATAGAAATGCATACAGAGCAAGGCAATGCTCTGCTTTCACCCCAGCCCCATTTGGTACCCAGCTTGGGCACCAGTGGGAGTATGGGAAGGGTGCTGTGACAGGTGTTTTCAGTGGGAATCCAGTTGCAAGCACCATAATCTCTTTCCTGGCATTGACGTTATTGTTACTTGGTAGCTACTCTCTGCTGGTTTAACTTTCTGAGCTGAGGGGCCTGGTCAGCTCATTTCCCATCTGAAAGCCTTGTTTGCACTGCTAAATCCCACTCCAGCTACTGCCAGCTCTGCCTGCTGCTCTTGGTGCTTTATGGGAAATGGTTCTGTAGGACCATAGCTCTGCAGGCTGGGAAATGTGCAGCGAACTTCAGGAGACGCTTCCTTTCCTGTTAGAAGTGATTCTGCCTGCAGAAAGTCGACCCCATTCATAAATCAGGTGCTCAGTGATTTAATAGTTTCAGACTTCCGGGACAACCTCCTGTAATAGATAAAACTACTTTTAATAGGCAATTATCTCTTGACACCCTTCTTATTACATTTATTTTAAGTCTGGCAGTGAGATATGTTTCCGTGCTGAAGAGTTAAAAGGAAGTTAGAGCTGAGATCCTGTGCTAGATAATGCAGGTTGGAGGGAGAGCCTGGAAGTGCTGCTCTGCTCCACTCCCCTTCATTTCCATATGCGATGGAATTGATAGTCCCAGCCAGTGTTTTATTTTTAGCATCTCATGTCAGGTTGGTGGTTATAGCTCCCTTGCCTTCAAGCAAGCACTGTGATTTACTATTGCTTCTCATCATAACCTCCGTGACTGACAGGGCTGTAAGCACTGCCGGCAAATAGGCCTCAGAAGAGAATACAAAGCTGGAGCGTGTGAAAGAGCTGAGGTGCTCCCTTCATCTCCTGGCTGAATGTGAGCTAAGCAATACAAATAAAATCTGAGGTTTTGGGCCTCAAGTGGAGAAGGTTCCAAGCTTCCTAGAGTACATGAAAGTTTCCGACCAGTGAGATAAACAGAGTATGTCAAAATACTGACACTTGGTAGGGAGCATGGAAGTCATTTATCAAAGTCATGATTGAGAGCCCAGTAGTGACGATACATTTGTGTTTCAATTCTCTGAGTCTAGATTTTTCTTTAAAAGACACTCTTCTGTGGAAGAGTGGCAGACGCTGTTTTAATTATGGGTCCAACCTAAGGCACACTTTTCTTGCCATACCCTAGGTTATTGACGCTGTATCCAAAGGTGAGCACCCACCACCCATGAAAGATCTGCGGATCATCACTCATTCTGGGCTGTGAAATGCTGAGCACAGATTCCTCAGAGATCCTGCTCAGCTGCTGCCTAGTTTTTCAGGCACCTGACTTTCCTCCAGTGCTGAGCTCCCAGGGACAAGCCTGGCCCATGCAGGGATGAGCAGGACTGACTGTTACAAGGAGAAAGAAAAGCTAGCTCAGATCCTTTGGATCCTGTAGGTCCTCCAGAAGGATGTGATTTATGGTCAAGTTACGATGCAGAATAAAAGCCAGGTCTGTTTATTTATACATCTCTCAGAAATGGTCATAAACTTTGTTCAGTAAGATTGCAAAGGGAGCAATCTAGAGACACTAGATACTGACACTCGAGGGATATACGGAGATGGTTTATCAAAGAGCTGAGTGAGAAGTCACAGGAGGATGATTTGTATCTTAGGTTTTAAGTCTATTTTATTTATTTTTTAGATATATATTTCTTAAAATTCAGGCTCTGTTTTCCCTGTCATGTTAGCAGCTCTGTTTTCCTCTTTTTGTGCTTATTTCTTGGTTAAGAATTCTTAATGCTCAGTGTTAAGGAAATGTGTATAGCAAAGCAGAGCCAGTGTACCTAATAGTGTTGTAATCTCAAAAGTCCTTTGTGGATTTTGCTGTCATCCTTAATACCTGCATTGGTTTTCCTTGGAACAAATGGGAGCTATGCACTCCATTGGAAATGACGCTGGATCCTGCTTGAATGTCCAGTGTCTCCTTAGCTAGCAGTCCAAGTTTCAGATGCATCGATTCTGCTCCTCAAAGGAAGTTATTTTGTAAAAGACATTGGCTTAGCAAGTTAGGACTTGGGCCTGAATGTAAACAATTTCTGCACTCTGGTGAGATTTGGCTCACCATAGCCTGAGTGGGTACGTGATATGACTACAGGCAAGTTCAAATCTCTGTTAAAAGAGTACAAATCACACTGCTAGTGTAACAATTAGCCTTAGGCTCTCCAGGGCTGCCACCAGGTTGGCTGGAATAAGATGTTAAGGAGAACAGTGCTCTTCTGTGCAGTTGGTTCCTTTCTAGGTCTTAAGTTTTAGTCAAGAGAGTATTTATGCTAATTCACATTTTAGGAAACCCTGCTGGAAGGGCTACTGAAAACATCTGAGAAGTTAATAAAATCTCCTGCCCTTCCCTGCACACTTACATCACAGTTTGACCCCTCAAAGTCAGTTGGCCATAGAAGACCCCTTTTATGAACTGTAACCAATTATAATCCAAACCTGTGAAGTCAAACACCAGGAAGAAAGCAAGTAATTAGACACAGCAGTAACCCTTTTCTTCTCTTGCAAGGTGATGGAAAGTGAGATGGGCTTTAAATGCAGACTTGATTCTTCACTCTATTATCCTGATGTCATGCTGCTGCATCTCTGCAGATGTCAGAGGTACAGAACCAGGGCATCAGAATGGAGACAGAAGCCCTTCGACTGGCACCTCAGCAACAGAAGAGAGTGCTGCTAATAGCCAGTCTCTGCTTTTTCATTTCTCCTCTGGAAAATTGCAATCAAAAGGAGATAAAGAGAAGTCACATAATTTAATAGTGGCTGCACTGCAAGCCCACTGACAGCAGTTCCAGTCTGGAACGTAAGGCTGGGGAGCAGTGAAGAGAGAGATGCAGGGATCTGCTGAGGAGAATGCTTGGTGCAATAAACAAAATAATAAAAGTTAGTTTCTGAAACCAGTCATTGCTGAGAACCACGTTAGCCTTTACAGATGCATGCACTCAAGAAGTGCTGTGATGATCCCATACTTTCTGCCTCTATATTCCTACCTTTGATTCCGTGCTGGGAGGTGGTCTCTATTTATGTTCTGCATCTTCCTTTTACTCCATTTCTTGTAACTGATGGGTGTAAGGTGGTAATTTTCCCCCACACCGATGTGTTGAGAAGCATTTGATCCCTTCAGTGTGACAGGATGTCTTGTAGGCACTGCTTTTAACATGAAAAGGCAAGTAAGCGTGTGTCAGATCCTACTGCTGCATTGCCCAGGATTCAGGGTTGCCACTGTTCACAGTCACCTGGGAATGCTTGGAGATGTAGGTCAGTGCTGGTACACAGTATTTACTACGTTTGTATGCTTTCTTCTCTTGCAGTGAAGCCCTGGGTTCTCTTTGCTGCCTTCTGTACCATATGCGGTTATTTTTTTTCCAGTATCGAGATGTACTTGTGACTTATTCCTCCAAGCTTTGGCCCCGTGGACTGTGCGATGGATGATTAGATTTTAGGAGTGCCAAAATCTGGAAGCAGTTCATTTGGAAAATTGCTTAACAGATTGCAAATGGTGAATAAATTATTGCACAAGGGAACTTTTGAGAAGGATCTTGAAATTCCCGTGGTTGTAAATTTCTGCAGAATATATACGATCGTGCTTGCGAAAACCAAATCCTCTCTTGGAAACCATGAGAAAGAATTGAGAGTTCTCCACTCTCCTTCTTTTAAATTGAAATACAACAAAAATTCACAATTATCACAAGGCAGTAAAGATGTGATTGATCAAATCTAACTTTACCAGCAATTTTTGCATTTCTCTAGACCCTCTTACTTATGTTTCTTGACCGGATCCCATCAATGCCGTTTTTTTTTCTAGGGCAGCCGCCTCAAACCAAGCATTTGTAAAACTCAGATTTAAAGTACATGCAGGGGAATGATTTTGTCATGGCCTCTAAACAGCACAGGATGTGGTGACAGTGTATTTGGTACTTGTGACCTCAGCTGAATCTGTGGGGCATATTTTGGTGGTGTGCTTGTCGTTTCATAGAAAGATCAGTCTGCAGTGGTCACAGCTCTTAGCACTTACTGTTTGTTGTTATAAAATTTGTCATTAAGCTGAGCTATGAGCTGTAAACTTCTGGGAATGTTCCTCAGCTGATTTATTGACATTGTTCTTCTTATCCCCAGGTTCTCACTTTCGATTTCTTTTTTTTTTTCCCCCACCTTTTATTTTCTTTCTTCTTTTTTTTTTCCTTCTTACTCAATCTTCTCCTGTGCATTTCTCTCGAAAATATGTGTGTGAGGTGGTGTGGTGTCAGAGCAGATTATCAGAAGATCTATGGTTCTGCAGCACCTGGGGTCAAACCCAAACCGCAGAGGATATCCTGATTGACTGAACCTGTGCCCCGGCTCTGGGACCCTTTCAGACTTGAGAAGGAGAGAATTTATTTCCAGGCCATAGAGCAGAGCTCAGCAGAACACAGCAATGCATTTCAGCCCCTCACAGTCACAGGTGGGACTGTCTGTATTGCTAATGCTAGATTTCTTTGTGGCCGTGGACACTCCTGTGACTTGTGTTCTAGAGAGCAAAAGGTAGATGTGACCTGGGCTTAAGCTATCGTGATCCTTCATTTACTTTGTAGATAAGGTAGGAAGGGAAGATTTGCTTTGAACAGTAGCTAGGGGTGGTGAATCTGAAAATGCGTAGAGATTCAATTCAGTTTTAATTACCATTTAGAAACTTCCTTCACTGTCTCAATCTTGTCAGATTTGAAAAATACTTGTAGCGATATTGTCAATATTTTCCCAGCTCAGGTCTCCCCAGAATTCCTTCCTTTTGATGCTGATTTTCTTTGAAGTATCAGAGAAGCAGCCTACCTGAACGCCATCTTGGTGGTAACGCACAGGCCAGTTCCAAGGCATCCACACTTAGAGTTCTACTCAGAAAAGCAGCTACCTTGAGAATGATTTCTCTTGATTTTGAAATGCGTTGAGATTTTACTCTGAGATGAAATGCAAAAGGAAAACGCTGCCCTGCAGTAACCAGTGACAACTTCAGTGCAAGTTCAAGTCCTGGGTCAGCTTTATACAAAACAAATATGTCAGTCTTCCATGTCTGAGCATAATGCTGTGGTTTTCAAGCCATAGGCCGTCCTGAGGTCTGTCTGGGTTGGACAAGAATTTGTCTTGGCTCTAAGCCTTTTTTTCCAAAGAAATGTCATACTGAAATGGTTAGGTTTCCTGTCAAAAGTTTTAGCTTCAATGAATGAAAAATGTCATTCAAAAGTGAGAAATACTTTCTTCCTTGAATTTTCTGACTCGCTCTGCTCCAAAACTGTGTCTAGCATGTGGCAGTTATGAATTCACAGTGTATCAGAAACGTGACTTACTGGCTTGCTAACACCTTGTGTTGCATTTGGTTCATAGGACTGAGAACTGAAAAGGTGAAATCTATGTTGTTAGAGGTAATTTAATGGAGAATAGACTTGGGTCTTGTTTTTCCTGATTTGGAGAGAGTGCCTAGGAAAGCAGATAAAATACTAGGAAACCAATAAAGTGATCTTCTAATGGCATTACAGTTTTTACCTCAGTTTGGTGCCTGTAGTTGATAGCAGTGAATTTGATGATACCCTGCTACAGATTGGGAACTGCCTCTTGAATTGGAAGGATAGTAAAGGCACGATCAAAGCACTCACTTAGCAGCACTGCAGAGGGTTCGCACCTCTCTTTGTGTCTTCAGATGAATCAAGAACCGAGTATAAATCTGAAGTGTCACTGAGAAGCAAGCCATGCTATGTGCCTCACCCCTGAAGTCCTGCATGTGGCCTTTAACTTCCTTGAAATCTGTCATGGGGGGCAGCTGCCAAGCAGCCCCAGGCCAGCTGTGTGCAAATGTGCTGCATCCCTCCCAGAGGCACTCATGCTGAGGGACAAATGGAACCACAACCTGAGCGTGCTTTGCTTAGAAACTTGCAAGCTGCAACACTCTTTGTGCTCCTCCAGGTGTGAGTTGGGATCTCTGAGCTTCTTAATGAGCTGACTTCAGGCTTGTGTTGTTATTTTGCTGTACTTTCTCTTTTTTTTTTCTTTTTTTTTTTAATTTGTGGATTTTTTGTTGCTGTGGTTACTATCAGCATGGGGTAATGCTCCTCAGCATTGCAGGCTGTGGAATGGGAACGTTCACATTTGGCAGTAAGTGGCTTTTTTGCACTTAAGTTTTGAGGTGCCATTTTATTTTAGAGGAAACAAGGCTGGGATTTAAGTCAGAAGAACATATGGCAACTAGATTCTGAGAATGGATAGAATGGACAAAGATAGTTTCTTAAGTTTGACACAGTGTGCTTCAGTAATTCAAACGGTATTTGTGAAAACAGTCCAAGTTTGTTGGTTTTGGTTAGAAGCGCTTTCTAAAGCTGGATTGAGTGCTGACTTATTCAACAGCACCATGGTTGAAGCATTTGTCTGTGGAGCAAAAGATAGCACTAAAATGTCTTTTTTGAGAGGGCTTCAAACCATGTATTCCTACCTTGAATTAGGTACTCAACAGATTTAATTTATACTAACATTGAGTTAGAAACATAACCAAGCTGGCTGCAGAATATCTGGCAAAAAGTTTGCACAGCTTTGTTACAAACACACGGTTCTGCGGTACTTCTTGAGTTGGTAACTTGGTGTTTTTTTCTGGCAATAAAGCACTTGTATTCTGGTCTGCCTGCTTGCTATAGCTCTTGTATTCTGGTCTTTGCCATGGCCTACTCCATCATTAATAAACATATGTTATAAACTGATTCCTTCTAGCTTCTTTACCTGAGAGCATGGGCCTGAGGTGGCACTGATATCAGGTCCGCCCAGATTTGATACTGCAGTACAGCGTGATCTTGTGTATCTCGGTCAGCTACAGGGCTTTGCACAATGATTGCTGAGGTGGGCATGATGTGCAACTGTGATGCTACCCCGCTTTGTTTATATATTCAGTTTAGAGCTTCTTTTCCAGCTTTATTCAGGCATACTAATGGCAAAGGTTTCTCTGAGAAGTAAGGACTAGGAGTGAAGAGGATCATTAAATTTTGACCCTGCTGTGTCTCTTCAGGGAAAAATATGTGAAAATAATGCATCTTAGTATTGGCTTTCAAACTGCCTTCTCCTTTAGTAAATACACCAATCCTTGTGCGCTGTACCTGTGGTCTCTTCTGGTACACCACAATTCCCACTTCTCTCTCTTCCTGCTTCTAGATGGTCAGGTGGCCTTCACAGCAAAGTTTGCTAGTTGTAGCAGCCCTGACATCTCTTCTACCTCTTGGAATAGGTAGCCAAAGTGAACTGGCTGTGAGGCAGCAGCTCTCAGCTCAGCTCTGGAGAAGTGCATGTACTCGGTCTTTCAAACTGCACCCCGTGGCCTTGGAAGCAAAAGACCTGGTGTTGGTTCCTGATCTGAATCTCTTGTTGGTTTCGTGTAGGTATCATCTCAGCCTAGAGATGGCATTAAATGGAAAGAAACTTGAGTACGCTTGAAACATCTTGTCTGTCCTCCTAAGCTGATCATTTGCTTACAGTGAGCTTTGGATCTGTGTACCTTGCTCATGCCTCTATTTTTCTTCTTTAAAACAGAAATATTTCTGCTTGTCTATTTTGCTGAATGGGAGGATGTACTCTGTACTGGCTTGAATTTATTATTTGTGTTACTGGTTGATTGTTTTGTTTTTGGTTTTTTTTGCTAAAATGTCAGAGGTTTTGTGCTGATCAATACCAATTTGTGCCATTCCTATTTCTGTACCTCACTCTACTCTCACGTATCCCTGAAAAAATGATGGGGAGGACAGAGGTGTGTGAGGGGTGCAAGGGAAGAACTGCATGGAGAGGTGAGGGCAGATCTGCTAAATGTCTTGGCATGCAGGGGAAGGTATCAAACCACCCCCGAGTGCGTTGTCAGGCTTGGAAAGTAATGCCCACCTTGAGCACCTGTTGGAAATGGCACTGCAATTGCCCTCTTCACAGGCAAAGTGCTGCGTCACCCTGTCCATGTCATCCATGCTATAGCTGGTTCCAGCATTAAGACTTGCTGCTTTACTATTGGGCTCAGTCTGCCATGAAAATGTGCCGTGAGTCTTGTATGGGAGATATGGAACCATGACTTTTTGGGATCCCCAAAGGATTCCTCCCTCAGAAAGGTGTCCCACCTCTTTGTTATGAAACTATTTACTTTGTCTAGAGGTTTTGTTTGGATGTGTTATTTTCACTGGTAGTTTCTAATTATGGTACTGCAGGATCACCAAAAATGCACTCACCATCATGAGTGGCTGCTTCTTATGTTTTTTTTTCTGTTTCATGTTCAGGACACAGTAACCAGATTGCAAAATAATGAGCTACCTTATGTATTTCAGAAACATACCCCTCGCAATATGCATTTCAATGATAATCGTCACAGTTGGCTATGTGTTAACAAACGTGGCTTATTTCACTACAATCAGTGCTGGGGAATTGCTGCTTTCAAAAGCTGTAGCAGTGGTAAGTTAAAGAAGAAAGATACAAAGCTATATCTCTGCTGCAGTTGTGTTTGTCCATATATTCTTATTTCCAAGGGGAAAAAGGTTGGGTGGGACACATAGCAATCATGCTTTGTATGGTTCCTCTGTTACACAGTAGAGTAGCAACCAAGCAAACTTTTTGTCTGTTGAGTGGGATTGCATTTAAGGTCACAGCATATGTAATAATAATGTTAGACCATGTCTTTTTACTTGTTGTAACAAGGTCAATAGGACTTGAATTGTCCAGTATGTACTTAACTATAAAATATTTTACTAAATCATGAGTTGAACCCCTGGGAAGCAGAAAATACAGATGCTTGTAAAGAAAGTTGGGGGTCCAGCCTATTTTGTGTAGCAGGAAGCAGTAACGCAGTCTCTGCACATCGTGTATCGGGGGAGTGCTGTGAATACTGGAACTTATTTGGAAAGGAGCTGCAAGGTACCTGGCTTGGAAATACTGCTGTGATTGGTCTTGTTGAATTGTGATGATGACACTGATTTTTATATATGATATTGGACTCGCATTGAGGAAATAAAAATTTCCATTGACTTTGCAGTAGTGACACAGCCTGTGACTTTTTCAATTGATGTGTCATTTAAAAAATGGCCAATTCAGTAGTTCCTGGGAGATTTAGGGAAAAAAAACCAAACCAAAAAACCAACGTTTTGCAGATCTCCAGAAAATTGTGCAGGTCTCCTGTGGTTCCCCAAACACTTTCAGGCTCTTTCAGTGACCTTGAACAAGAAAGTGTGACCGGGTGAAAGAAAGCTAAAGAAAATAAAGAAAATAAAGGCTGTGGAAAGAAATACCAGCTATGCAGATCAGAATCTGAACTGTTCAGAGTGAGTCTTTTTGGAGGCAAAGTCAAGGCCTGATTCCACCTCGACAGCTCTGCCTCAGCTGGAGCCCTGCCAGGGACAGTCAGAAGTAAGAGTGGAAGACCTCATCTGCAGCAGTCTTGTGTTGGAGAGGGAGGAATCACAAATGCACGGCACGTGTTTCAATGAGGGAAGCAAAGAGGGTTATAAATAAAATTGAAATGCTTATTAATAATTTGTTAATAAAGTAAAATTGCTTTCATGTTTTCTGAGGGAAAAGTCATGGTATGTTTTTCTCTCCTCCAACAGACGTTTGCTGAACGATTAATGGGAAGCTTTTCTTTAGCTGTACCAGTGTTTGTTGCTCTCTCCTGCTTTGGATCTATGAATGGTGGCATTTTTGCAGTCTCCAGGTAAGTATATGTTAATATTACTGGAAGTGAAAGGCATATATTGAAAATAAGAAAGCAAGTAGAAGGAAGAAAAGGCTTTATTCCTCTTGTAGCAAATTGAAAATGACTGAAAAGTTTATAAAGTGTGTTTTTTCTGCCCTCGCTTTTCTCCTGTTTAGTATCATTGCTAAAACCCTTTGAACAGTTTGGAAACGGATCCCTTTGAGTGTAGCACTTCATTAATGGCTGTTTTGTTTCATGTGAAGGAGGTAAATTGGAGGGAAAACACTAACTACTTCTAAACACCGATCATAGTATAAGATAATGGGGGGGACACAAACAGAGATTACTTTGATTTCTGCTTATGGGCCTCTCCTGCTACTCTTTTCATTCTGAGCACCTCAAACGAGCCTAAGAAGTGCTGCTGTGTTGTGTGACTTTCATGAGCTGCTTTGCCTTGTCACAGTAATGAGCACATTTAAAGTCTGTCCACATTTATTTCCCACCAGGATGTTCTTCGTTGCCTCCCGTGAGGGTCACCTTCCGGAAATTCTCTCCATGATTCATGTCCGCAAGCACACTCCTCTGCCAGCTGTCATTGTTTTGGTAAATCATACAAACAAATGTTCCTGCACAAGAGTTCATATTACGGGCTTGCTCTGGAGGATTCAAACAGAATTTGGGCACTGCTTGAGTCTCATTTATTGATGTATATGCGGGCTTTGGGCAGGGCGGAGGACAGTAAAGAGAAGAATGAGATCTGGGAGTTGTTCTTGTCCTATCATCTCCTCCTTGCTGTCTTGTTGGTAGCGCTTGACTGCCTATCCCTGGAACCAAATTCATGTCTTATTGCCCTTTTTTTTCTAAGGATGTGCTAGAGATGGGCTTGCTCACTTTCAGAGAGGCAAATTCTTGTTAAACAAACAAAAAAAGGTCTTCATTTAACTGAAAGCGCAGCTAAACACCGGTGTCTGGGGGCACCCTAAAAGCTCATTATGCCACCTTACGGTGAACAATGCAAACAATTATGCACTACGATAATGGAAAGCGAACCCTCAGCAGTGTGGTGCAGTGGTGATTAAAAAATGAGAGTATGTGTGCCTGGGCAATAGTCTGTGAATCGTCTGAAGAGAAGCCCCAGTATTATAGTGGAAATCCTATTGCTGTGTTCTAGCATAGAGGCAGAGGAAAATGTTGGCCATGTGTTTGCATTGCAGGCTAATTTGTGTAGTGAAATGTTAGGACAAAATGTCAAAATACAAACTTCACACCAATTTGCTTAGTGCCAAGTAGATTTCCACTTAACATGCAGACTTTTTCATAGCTGTGGGTGTTCAGCCACTCTTTTGGGACCCATGACTGTAATGTGTTTGGACAGACCTCTGCATCTGGGCGAGTTCTAACTACAGCAGGAGATGTGTGTACATATAAGTCTACACAAGCAAGATCAGTTGCTAGTAGTGGAATTTAAATCAGTTTTTTTGCTAGACATGCCTATGAGCTCACTTTTGAAGTGCTAGCTGAAGTATTGAATCTTATATATGCCCATGCATCTGTAGGCATCTAAGTCTGTAAAACTAGACAGAATAATTCTGGTGCAATGTTTGAAGGGAATTCATTTTAATTAAATGTTCACTTTGCATGTATTTCTTTGGGCTGAAATATTCATAATCATCAGGTAATTGCATTGACTTTTTCTGTGGAATGAAATGCCCTAAATAAACTAAAATATTCATATATATAGATAGACTTATTTTTTTACCCTGAAAAATGTTTACTTCTGTTGCATCTGGTCCCATTACTAGCGCATTGATCCCCTTTATTAAAAGTCAGATTCATATGAAGATGGTTTTCATTCAAGGATTATGTTTTTCTTACCTCAGTGCAAGCAGAGTAGTTGCAGGATATATTCTGCATCAGTAGTCTGCATTTTAGTATTTTCTTCTTTTGTTTCTCCTTTCAAGCTTTACATGCTATACAAAAGGGAATGGATCTTGAGGAGAAACTGAGAAAATGAGCGTGTTCAGTGTTTAAGGCCTGAAAAAGAAAACAATAAACAAACATTTAGGAATTAAGAAATTTGCGTATTTCCTGTCTGCTGATGGATGTGTCTGTAACAATTACAAGAAACCATTCCGTATGGTTTTGTTTCTCGTAGCTCTCTTTCACTGGCTGTGGCCCTTTGTTGCAGCATCACTCCCATAACTGAGATCTCTTCTCGGGACTGAGTCTGTATAGAAGACTTCTGACCCAGTATAATTCAGTGGAAAAGTTTCCTTTGACCTTTACAGAGAAGTTTGCTTAATATCCATGAGTAAAGAGCCAAGTGCTTTTTAAGTCATTAGAGTTTGGAAGCCAGATACCCATATTTGAAGTATTGATCCTTCTGATTCAAATGCACACAGTCCTCACTGCTTAAAAAAAAACAAAAAAAAAACAAAAAAAAACCACATAAATAGAGACTGTGACTCTAGATCTCTAATGCAAATGTTCTTTATGCAAAGATTTAGCCCAGTTAAATCTTTAGGGAGCTGCATTTTACCTGTTGCCTCGTTATAAACCTAGAGGGACTGTCAACACTAGGACATTCTCTTTTTCTGAAGAGTTGCACAATAGTGATGCTTGTGAGTGTCTTCATCCCCAAATGCAAGGGCTGTGTCATTGCAGGTATAGAGTCTCTCATGTGGAAAGTGTGGACTACCCTTTATAGTTGGTCCAAGCTACAGATACTCTGCTTTTGTCCAGAGATAATGCTGAAGCAGATCCATGTAGCCTACACTAATCATCCAACCCCAGGTACAGCACTCTGGTTTGTGCATAAGCTTTCAGCCATCTCACAAACATAACTCAAAAGACCTATTTAATGAAGAAATGTATTTATTTTACTGTTGTTTTCCCTTTTTGCTTGGTTCAGCAACCTCTTGAGTGACAGCTAATGGCTTATCTCTGCTTAGAAATGTTTGCATTTCCAATGTGCAGTAAGTCTACGCCCCTCAAGCCTACAGGGCATGCTGCTAATACAAGCTGGTGTCAGCCTGGTGCGCCCAGCCAGCATCCCATGGTGTGTAGCCAACCTCTAACATGCTTCCTTTGTCATGAACGAGCAGAGGAGTGGTGGGCAGGTCCTGTGAGAACAAAGCACAGGGTGCACGTGTGTTGTGGTGCCTGTGTATTTGTCTGGGTCACTGGGGACAGGTGTGTATGGCTCACATGCGGTCAGCCAGGATAGGCATTGTTGATTAAACATGATCCCAGGGGACTGGTAGACACTTATCAAACATCTGGTTGCATGAGCTGGCAGGCTCGAAGGCTGTGGCCCTCATGTATCTCTGGATAAGACTGTTGCTTCTCTCCATGGCGATGGATTTAGCTGTAAAATAACAGAAATCAGACCATTAAAAGCCTCTTACGCTCTTAATTTCTTTTGCAGCACCCTCTCACAATGATAATGTTATTCAGTGGGGATCTCTACAGCCTCCTGAATTTCCTCAGTTTTGCCAGGTGGCTTTTTATTGGACTGGTAGTTGCTGGCTTGATTTATCTCAGATATAAACGTCCTGATATGCCTCGTCCTTTCAAGGTAACCTTCTCTCTATGCTGTTCTACATGAATTTTTCTCCCTGGTATCTATTGTCTAGTCAGATAGCAGAGCAG
This sequence comes from Lagopus muta, assembly GCF_023343835.1. Lineage (NCBI taxonomy): Eukaryota > Metazoa > Chordata > Aves > Galliformes > Phasianidae > Lagopus > Lagopus muta. The sequence goes on along the minus strand of NC_064436.1, from coordinate 9,618,320 downwards.
CATTTGCTGATGTGAAAAGTTCGGCAACTTTGAGAAAAAATGGGAGTTAATAGAAAATAGTCTTTTACATTGAAGAGTCTCCTCGTGTTTTCCTTCAAGTTCTCCAGTGTTATCCTGGCTGAGCTCCCTTCTGAAAGACAATTTTTATTAATTCCCTGGTGGCTGTAGGGGAGCGATTGAGCTTGCTGTGCAAAAGGCAAAGTGTTTGCTCAGTTTTGCCTGTCGTGTTGAGGCGGTGTGAGGCAAGCTAAGGTATTGATGCTCAGCCAAGTTGTGTGAAAATACCTCCAGTCTGGTGTAGTTTCATGAGCTTCAAACTCCAAATATTGGGGCTAGTCATCTAGTCCTCACTTAATTCTATATTTTCTTAAAGGTTTGAATAATTTTTCCACCAAAATTCATGCCAGGTGTGAGCATTAAATTTCAATTTATATTTCATCGTCTATTCAAAATAAATTATACCAAATACGATGTGCAAATAAGTTAGTAGTGATATTATTATGATATTTGGAACTCGCAAGTGGTTTGCAGGCACTGTTACTGTGAAACCAGAAGAAAATAACAATAGTTTGGCCCACTGAACTATAGTTACTTTGAACTTAGTTCTGTTGCTGATCTTGCTTCGTGTAACATCTTACAGAGTCAGTTTTCCCATTATGTGTATGGAAAGGTAACATGATGAAAAATGTGGAGGATTCTAGCCCTATTTATGTATTCTTAAGAAATCTATTTTATGAAGAACTCAGAATGTGCAGTTGCTTTCTCGCAGGCATAACAGCAAATAAGAAGGTCAACAGCACAGCCCATTTTGCTTTGATTAAAAAAAAATGCTTTGGCAGTGCAGAAAAGAGGAACAGTAATGTTTCAAGGCATGAAAGGAAGAAAATAGTTTCCAAGGAATTCTCCAATTCTGCATTACACCAAACATTTCACAAGCTATGGCGCAGGGAGGTGGTAACAGTGACTGTGGTGGCATTCTTTAAAATTGTGAGAATTAATTTGATATTGCTATTATATTTTTTTTATCCTTTCAACAGTGACACTGATAATGCTACCAGTCATATTGTCAGAAAACTGCTTTTCCAGAAGCTATCAGTTGCATAATGGTATCAAATATCTTTATCAGTTGTCAAGTGGGTGTTTAATTTGCTCTCTTCCTGCCAGATGTTGATTTTTACCTTAGGAAGAAAATCAATATCTTCTTAATAGTTTTAAAAGGTGGCTTGAGCTCCGTGTTGTGTTTTAAAATGTTTTCTAATAGGTAATTATCAAAGAGGAAATCTTTACTGCAGTTAGTGCTGCTTACTTATCTACTGGAGGATTAGAGAAAGGAATTTTGTAATGTAACATATTTACAGCCCTTACATTTTAAAGGGCGTAAAACACTCTAGTGCTTTAGTGTGTAATTAAAAGACTTCTGTGGTGCTTACTGTGCAGCACTTGGCTTAGCTTGGTTCCTGCAGTCACTGGCATTTTGTGCACCTCTTCTAAAGACCTGCATTTCTCCAGGACTATCCTGTACTGCTGAGTTTTATCTGGTTTACATTTCATGGAACATTAAATACCATTATCATTCAACAGCAAGGTCAATGCCAAGTAATGATTCTTTGTGTGGTTGTGTTCCAGGTGCCTCTATTTATTCCAGCATTGTTTTCCTTCACCTGCCTCTTCATGGTTGCACTGTCACTTTACTCCGATCCAGTCAATACAGGGATTGGATTCGCAATAACCCTGACTGGAGTTCCTGCCTACTACCTCTTTATTGTCTGGGACAAGAAACCAAAGTGGTTCAGAAAGCTCTTAGGTAAGTCCCCAGGGGTTTCCCCTCCTTGATCCGACTCCAGAAATTTCTCAGGGCTCCGGGTGTTGTGAAATCCTTGCTATCGATTCCCTCGGCTGCTCTGCTCTGGGCGTGACAATGCAAGTTTCTTTGTGGAGTATGCTGTAGCATTGGTTACAGTCAATGTCAACTGACTAAAAGAGATGCTTACAGCAAGCTTATTCTTCAGCCAAAGAGAGTGACTTCAAATGCCTGCCTGCCTCTCTTCCTGCTTCCTTTTGCCCTCCTTGTCCTTACAACCATGTGATTCCTTTTAAATTCAGTCTCCCTCTCTTCTACACTGTTAGAGACAGTATTTCACTCGTGGCAGAATTGGTTTGGAAACTTAAATGTCACAGCTGTGATGACAGGATGTGCTTGGTACTCACTGTTGGCACTGCATGTCTGTGTACCACTGAGGAATGTGTGAAAATGGGAAAGGCTTGGTTAGGTTTGGTGGGGGTGTGTATTGTCCTTGATGATGGCTTCCAACCGAATGAGGGGAAAATAAACCAAACCTGACACACCCCTGTGGAAGCGGTTTCTGTGCTTTGTGGCAAACAACTTCCTGAGTGACATGTAAAATACACAGAGAATCAATTTTATGCCATTTCTGAATGTTTATAAAGGCATTTGTGAAAGTTAGGATATGCTTGAGAAGGGTTATTTGGAGCATTTCTACTAGAAAGAGATCATTGTCATCTATTACTTTCTTTTTTTCTCACTGCACATGAGAGAAGTTAGCAAAATGCAGGTAATATTCAAAAAAGGAATTAAGAACAGAGGCAAAGTACTCGAGATGGGAGAAGTGACACTAAAAGAAAATCTCTTCCGCAAAACAAAGAACTCAACCCCTGACAAATTTCAGCTACAAATAGTTTTAGTGTATATACTAAAGCTGTGTATACCGTCCTATAATATAGGTGGTGAACTGAAAATCTGTGTTGTCTTTTGTGCTGCACTAGTAAAGGACGCTTTAAAATGAGAAGCTCACAAAAAGAGCATCTCAGTACTTATATGTATTACACTATAAGCTATTATATGTATTTTTACATTATTTATAGATGATAAAAATTAAGTCTCTGTATTTACATCTCATCTATTGTAAAATCTATGAATTTTTCAATTCATTCTGGGAAATCCATAGACAACAGAGCAGAAAATATTTACATTAAAAAGGTTCAAGTTTAAGGCTATCGGTTTCTGGTCTACTTAATTTTATATCAGGGAAGTTGTAAATTACATGAAATACCATGGGATTGAGTAGAAAATTCCAGTGCAGATGAAAATAATTGTGTGCAAAAAGACATTCCATTAAATAGTTGTTTCTCTGTTCGTAATTTCTCAGACAAATAGATATTTAGGGACTAGGAGATTTTCCCTTATCATACCCTGGAGATTTTTAGCATTTTCTGTGAAGACTCAGAGGTTTTGGAATACAGTCACTTGAATCTCTGGCCACAGGATGCCAGTATTGAACCGCATTACTTGCATGAGAGAAAAAATGTTCTCTTTAAGGTAGTCTGGGTGTACGTGGAGCTCATTCTGCCAGCTGTGACAATGAAGGTAAATCTTCTAGCTTTTCAGATAACACAAAATTCTCCTCCTAGAAAGAAGGCTGGGTGCCTGTGTAATGCATGTGGACACAGCATGCTGGCTCAGGGGGGAGAGCAGCAGGTGCCAGGCAGTGGGTGAAACAGCTTGTTTGCTCTGCAATTATTATTCCCAAAATAACAACAGTAATGATGGAAAAGTGATGTTGACAGTTTTTAGGTGGGGTGGAGAGGTGATTTACTTGTTAAACATAAAGATTTTTTTTTTACCTGTCAGAGTAAGCAATAAACATTCAGCACGGGGTCATTGTTAAACTGGCATGACTTTGTAAAAGCTAAGGGTACTCCTCTGTGTAGCCTGAGAGTGTTTTTGAAAGTCACTGGGTGAGGATGAATTCACTTAAGGTACCTCTGCGAGATACAGGAAGGAATAGTCGTGGCACAGCTGAGAGATTGTTATTCTTGCTTCAAACCATATGCATTAGAAGAGCTTAGGCACGAAAGAGTAATTCTGGGCACCGTGTAAGTGGACACCGTGAATGAATTGATTGCGATTCACCAAAGGCAGATCTTTGCCAGATGAGCTGGCGAGCTGTCTTTGAGAAGATAGCTGATTTTTCCAGACAGAAGGGAAATGCAGTAGATCTAGTGGACTTAGACTTGAACGGAGCACTGCGAGCAGTACTGCTGCGGGTCAGAGCTGGTTGGTCCGAGCACGGTGTCCTGCTGGCAAGGCTGAGCCCAGTGTGCAGGTGGCGTGGGTCCCTCTCTGCCCATTTGCAGTCACTGTGTTGTGAATGTCACTTGTTCATCTCTCCAGACACGCCTTGGAACGTGCTGCAAGATCCCACAAGTACAAACCAGCCTCACATAAGATTGGTCTATATATTAAGTATAGATTTTGTAATGATCAGAGGAGAGGGATATTGAACAGCCAGGAGTAGTGAGTTCAAATACCCAGCCTGAAGATGAGTCGCGTTACCCGAGAAATCCCCACCAAGACTGAATGTCTTTGTTCTTTGGATGAGCACATTTTGACTGTCCTTAATGGCATTTACATTGCCCATTCTCTTTACCAAATTACTGTATTGAACAAAAGATTACTTCACAGTTGGAGAGGTTAATAGGGTCTGGGTGGTATTTTGCAGTGAGAATAACATTTTGTTCTTTTCCAAAGGAATTTTGCTGTAGCACCAAATGGCTGGGACAAATCATTTTCAGCTAGTACAGGCTTCATTTGACCTCTGCTTGCCTGCTTTTTGTACAGCTAATGTGAAAATGAAAAAAAAGTCAAGTCAAGCAAATCCTTTGAAGCAGATGAATGTGTAAAAAGATGCGGCACCAGCACCAGGCATCTTCCAGAGGGACTTCTCAGTTGATAACCCAACAGTAGATTCATGCTTTATTTCTCTAGAATGGATTGAAATTGGGAAGTCATAGCCTGAGCCCACACTAGAAGAGAGATTTTCTGTTTATATGACGAAATGTCTCCTTGAGGGTTATTTACAAACACCAGAGGATGATGCTTCCTCACTCAGGACACAGTATAATATATTGTTTGCTCTTCTCTTTTTTGAGCATGATGATTTTGTGATCCTCAGAAAATTTCCTCAGTGTATGTTCCTGCAGATTTTACGTCCAGTCTTATAAATATGCAGAAAATTACTGTTTTTTTACTCTTCCAAGCTCTATGTGGTACTCATAGAGCTACCAGCTCAGGGCTTTTTTTGGTAGAGGTTGTTGGGCCTTATTCACAGTGACTTCTACACTTGAAATGGGAAATTAGGGTTGAAAGTAGAAACAAGAGGTGTCTTTACTGATGATACTTTGTCTCATTACAAATGGAAAGGTGGTTGTAAATCCAGGTCCTGCTTAAAGCTGACAATATAAATACTGACTGATGACAGAATGAAACTTTCCTACTCTGTCTTACATTGTGTATATTGCAACCAAAAGCAGCCAAACAAGCAACTCAACCCCCTCGCTGCCATGCTTGTGTGATTGCTCCTCCATTTGCTGCTCCAGCATGGAGGTGGAAGAGGGGTGGCTGCCTCCCACTACAGGGAGGGCAGGGCCTGGCTGCAGGTGGCTGGGCATGGTTAGTCTAACAGGATATTGATGTCCCAGACAGCTCTCGAGGTGCCTTGGCTCTCTCTCTGCTGCTGTGCTCTTTCTCCAAGAACGGTTACACCTCAGCTCAGCTTGTCTGCAAGTCTCTTTCTTCTTGCTCCTTTGCTCATCTTCAAGCCTGGAAGGAGTGGGCCAGCCAGGGCGAACCCCAGCTGGCTTCCCACTGCTGGCCGTCCTCCTGCCCTTCACCTCAGATCCGCACAGCCTAAGATCTGAAGTCCCTGCTGCTGGAAGGGAGGGAGACTGAAGAAAATGCCAGTCCCTGCTGAAGCTCAGCCTCTCTGACTCCATCAGTGTGCAGTCTGAGGGCAAGCTGGCTATGCTCTGTGCTGCTGACCTCCAGAGGGAAGAGCAAAAGATGGCAGAGGCTGTTAGACAGCAAAGCAGGGAAGCAGTTCTGATTCGTGTCTTCTGAGAGCTGCACTGCTTTACCCTTCTCACTCTGCACTGGTGTAGATGCTGACACACAGTACTAGACAGGGAAACAGAAACTTTCTTTCACAATAAATCCTTCTAGCTAAAAATGTGTTGCTGAAAATGGAAAAAAAAAATAATAATAAAAGAAGTGGTAAAAGAATGTTCTCTTACTCTTCAGTTTATAAATGAACTGTGCCACTTATGAATCAGCTCTCTAAGTGGAAATCTCTAAATACACAGGATGGAAATACGTCCACAGTGACAAAGAATGTAAAGTTTCTTTATACATGTGACATCCTTAGATCTGTGAAGCATTATAATCATTTTCTTCCGTAGTTTCTTTGTTTTGTTTCCTTTTTTGGTTAGGCAGAGCTTGGCACAGCCGAATTAACTTGTTTGAACCCCTCCAGAGTTTTATTTTAACATTATGACTGTGTTAAAACTAAGCAATTGTGGAGAGAGAGCCGTGTTTTACAGTAGTCCTTAAAAGCATGCATACCTTTATTGAACAGGTTTATACCTGTGTACCTTTCTGTTGTTATTTTATGTGAAAATCATTGGATGAGAGGCAAAGAACACATAGTTAAAAAGACAAAAAAAAAAAAAAGCCAGGCATTTAAATGCTATGTGCATCAGGTGTATGTAACTCATGAACACTATCTGCAAGCAGGTTGTGTAGCAGATGAGATAGTTTTCCTGTCTGCTTCTTCCTTCTCCATCCACCCCAAAAATCTCCCACACGTATGCTTTTATTTTTGCAGACACTGGAACTGAAGCATTGCAAATCCTCTTGGAAGTTGTCCCATCAGAGGAGGACCAGAAATCATGATCTGCATCTAGCCAAAAACGCAGCCTTTGGCTTGATGTTTCATTTCAACCTGAGGAAGAGCGTGCGGAGATGTCTTCCTCCTCCTAGTGCTCTGCAAATTGGAGGAACAAATCACAGCTGAGATGGATACTGAGTGCGTCAGTTGCCAGAACTGTATTTTATGATGTTGCAATTTATATTTTTTTTAAGTGTGTTTGGTTTATACGTAGAGAGCAAGAATTTATGCCATAAGGACTCTTGAACTATTTTTTTGTTAGTGTTGTGTTTTAATGAAACATAGATTTTTCAAACAAGGATTTTTGTTGCATTGTCACTGAAAATAAGTTTAAGCATTGTGTAAGTAATAGTCAGGTGTACTGTGATGAACGTATCCTACTTGCTGTCCTGAAAAACCTACTCTGACTAGGGAAAGGGGCAGATAAAGCTGCTGAGTATCACTTAATAATGTTCTTCCTCTCCCTCTGTTTGGCAACCCTAGTTTACTTATGTCTTGCTTGGAGCACCAGTGCATTGATGCAGAAATACAGTGGTTTCTACTGCGTTTGTGGTGGTGAGATCAAGGTATAACATAACACATAAAAGCATCTTCTGAGAATTAGTATTTCTACCAGCGGGACAGGTAGATTTTAGCCTAAGGGCAGTAATTTCATACATGTTCAAGTTTCTACCAGTCAAGAAATTATGACTATTTTTTGCCAACGTTTCTTTTCTGTGTGTATGGGAAATAGAGCAACAGAGTAATTACCTTCAGATCGGTATTTGAATCCGATCTCCGTTGTTATATGAATATTTTCTATCTGGAAGCATACCAATGTGCATTTATCAGTCAGGCAAACAGGATTTTAGAGTTTTAGATAATTACTTGTGGTCAGCAAATGAATAATGGTCACTGGTTTTATAATCTGCGGGAATTTTGTATAGACACGGCAATAAATGCAGTACTGTTTTATGAGTAAGGTGTAAGGCAAGCTACAACAGATTGGCTGATTTGAGTTGGGAACACACCTAATCTGTGGGTTTTTTATTCAAGCACACTCCAATTAATCGGGCTTTGAAACACCCAGGGAACAGGTGCTCTGCCATCTTCTTCCTGGTTTTATCTCAGCTGAAACAGAGAAAAGCTATCAAAACTGATAAAATCAAACCAAATTGAAGTTTCACCTTCAGAATGATGTTTGATCTGAAAGCTGGCTCAAATATGAGCTGAAATTTTGCCCTTTAAAAAAAAAAAATGGAGATAAGGAATTTTTTTAATGCTTAAAAATTCAGTTTTATACAATTAATCAGAGACTACTCAACCTTAAGACTGAGGTTTGTTAGTGCTCTGTTAAGAATATAATGCTTAAATACTGAATGCACTACTTTCTGAGCTGTTTGCTATTAGCAAATTGTACGTTTCATGAAAGCTTTTATGGAACTAAGCAACATTAGACTTCCTAAATAGGGAGGAAAGCACAACTAATGGCCAGACCACTACAGTAAAGGGAGACTGTATTTTGTACATGTGTTGTACATATCCAGAATATTTACCATTTTAAAGGTGTACAGTAAAATATCTTAAAATTCCTAAATGTTTTTCTTTCTTGTGTTTCCGTAGCGGAATTTCATAGAAGTAGGGAAATGGGAGTAACTGATGATCTAGAAGAGTGGTAATTTAAGAGAGAGAGCATTCTCCAAGCTTTTTTAACTTTAAATATTTGCTGTTTACGGTAACTTAAAGTGTTATTTGAAACTTCTTTTAGGCAAACATTTTGAGCTAGATTTTTGTGCTGACAGCGCGTGCGTTTAGCTGGTATTTACACACGGGGCAGAAGTGTGCTTTTGAGGCCGTCTCCTGCCCCATCCCAGTCCCCCACGTTTTGGCCTGTGTCAGCATGGAGCACCTTAGGCTTACACCATTTCCATCCATTTCTCATGGAACCAAAGGCTTTTTGCCCTCCGGGAGCAGGCCTATCACACTCCTTGTTTGTGGAATCCCGCCAGAGCAAAGCCTCCTCCACACTGATACTGTGGGCAGCGGGTCTTGCACATCAGCTGTTCAACTCCGTGTATTCGCTCCTATTGTGCCACATTACTTGAAAATTTAGACGTAGCCAGTGTTAATTTGTAGAAATAAATGGCTCTGCAAGTGTAACTGAATGTTACTTTATTTCTGTTGTTTTTGCTGTCACGGACTTCAAAGTTTAGGAATGTTTCTGAGGTCTGACCCAATGACTGTATTTTGCTGTATTTTCTGTTCATGTAAGGGCTTCATTTGTCCTGAGAGAGCTCCTTTGACTCATTGTTTGTGAAGATGTATATTTTGGGAGAAAAAAATGTTACTTGCAAAATAAAAAAACAAAGTTTTTTGAAAATGCCTATTGAGTCTGATTTCGGTTTTAGTTTCCTTAGCATTCACAATCGCCACACCCACACAGTGTTCTAATCAGATTTCCACTGTGTTATAAAAGTCAGTGTTAAGGACTTTTATTATACGTGGAAATGACCATCCAATGATCATCCAAAAAGGAGAGAAATTAGGTAACTATGTATATATATATTTTAAAGATGGGGAGTTATTTTTTAAGACTTTTGAAAGTATTCTCTTCAGTCTCATAAAGGAAGTTCTTCTAGGATAATAGATATGTTGTATTTATGTTTTTCGTATTAGAGATCATGCCAGTGAGAGTGCTCTGTGAAGAATTTCAAGATCCTGAAATGTTTTGCTGCTTTTTCTTGCCCTTACAACTATTAGTCCGCTGGGCTCTGTCAGACAGCTTCTTGCTTTGTTTTTTAGGTGGGTGCTGCTCTTTTTTTTTTTTTCCTTTGAACTTACTGTTTTTCCGGGGTGTCGGCAGAAATCTCACCAAAGGCAGCAGAAACGAACACTTGATGCACGTAGAGAATACATCTGAGGTTTATTTAGTACATCTCTGAGAGAAGCGGGTCAGCATTTGAAGCCTCAGAAATCCTGACCTAACTTTGCCTCCCCCTGATCCAGCCTGCTGTGTGGCCTGAGGCATGATCACACCAGCAGTGCCTGCTCTGGCCCCTGCAGCCTGCCCACAGCACTGGGTGGGTGCAATGTGCCCTCCTTCCCCGCCTGCTACAGGCACTGTGTCCCACACTGGAGCCTGCCTTGTCTTTCAAGAGGCTATTGAGCAGGTACCAAAACATTTTTATAAACTTCTCCCACATCTAATATCTCCTAGAGGTGTTTGCGAAGCAACTTTCGTGTCTTTTATTGAGATTTTGGGGCATTTTTCACTTTATGCAGATACTGTTGCTTATTTTTATTCTCATTTGTGTATATTAAATGTTGCCTTTTAATGCTAACACACCCTAACAAAAGGATTTAATCTGATTTAATTTAAATATGCATCTGATCATATTAAATTAAGGGCTATGCTGGCTTAGGGAGAGACAAACTTGACAAAACTGAGCTGCCACAGGTCGTGATATGTCCTGTGCTAAGACCTAAGATGCATCCTATGGGCCCCTCACTACAAGAAAGACGTGAAAGCCTCGGAGCTTGTTCAGTGAAGGGCAACAAAGCTGCCGAAGGGTCTGGAGCACAAGTATTACGGGAAGTAGCTGAGGGAGCTGGGATTGATCAGTCTGCAGGAGAGGAGGCTCAGGGGTGACCCTATCGCTCTCTACAACTGCCTGAAAGGAGGTTGTGGCCAGGTGGGGCTTGGCCTCTTCTCCCAGGTAACAGCAATAAGATGAGAGGTAATGGCCCCACATTGCACCATGGGAGATTCAGGTTGGGTATTAGGAAGAATTTCTTCTCCAAAACAGCGGTCAGGTGCTGGAATGGGCAGCTGAGGGACGTGGTGGAGTCACCACCCCTGGAGGCGCTCAAGAAACGTGGAGGTGTGGCACTTAGCAACATGGGTTAGGGGGCAACATTGGTGGTAGGTGGATGGCTGGACTAGGAAGTGATCTCGCAGTTCTTTTCCAATCTCAGTGATAATGTTTCTAAAACAAGTATTTAGAGTAGATGATATGATTTCCGAAGTCAGTTGCAGTTCTGTTCTTAAAGAAGGAGATGGGATGGCTAGGTGTAGGCAAGCTGAGCAAGAGTGAGATGACCCTGAAGTTACTGCAACCAGTATGAACAGTTACTAAAAGCACATAGAACATAAGCCAACTGATAGAGTATCCCAATTTCCTACTGAGAATTACTTTCTTTTTCAATTCAAATTGCAATAGGTGTTTCATTTGACTAGAACACGCCGCATTTTCCAGACTTTCTAATTAGAATCAAAGTCAAACCAAGCAACTTTTCCAGGAGGAAGTTCACCCGTCTTTGACTACGTAGCCAGTTCATATCCCAGCTTTCTGTGGAAATGCTTTTGGAAGCAGCTCTAATATTTCAGCTGAATGTATATTCTTCTTCATTTCTGAGGAAAATCAACTTTCCATTGAGAATACTTCAAATATTCTGAAGACAAAGATGTAGTTACCCTGTCCACAGGGTAGGTTGCTAATTGTGTTGATACAAGATGCAAAAGGACTTTCTATAACATTTAGTAACTCCTGAAGTTTTGCTTCAAGCATCAGACAAATTCTAGAATTCAGACAGAATTTTGTTAATTGTGGTCTTAGAAAACCAGTTGATCTTTCTGCTCGCTGCTATGAGTAGGGGAGGGTGCAGATTCCCCCGTGCTCACGCAGGATCTGTTTTCTGTGCAGCCTCGCAGCTCTTGCTATTGTGTTTTTCTCTTTCTGACACCCCAACCTATGTTTCATTCAGTTTTCTGAGGTGGCAAATCTGGAGTAATCCAGGATGGTCTCCTTGCATGAAATGCCTTCGGCTGACTTGCTGGGACTTGGCAAACTGATGCTGGATTTCTTCATGGTGTTCAGAAGCCTGTATTTTTTTTTTTCCCTTACACGTCAGTCCATGTGTAATTTGATTTTTGCTATTGTCTTTTGCAAAGGAACTGCTGGAGAGCATGACTACAATTGACACACCAATTCAGTTTACACTGGCTTTCTTTTTTTCTATTCAAAGGAACTTTTGAAATACTCTTTTCCTTGAAGCGTAAAGACCCAAATGGATTAAACACCTTTATCAACAAAGGCTTGACTGTATCAAGAGAGCGTTTGGATTCTCTTTAAATTCCTTGCAACAGGAATACCTACAGCATTGTGATCTAAACCACAGCTTTGATATTTTCTAAATATCATGTTGCTGATGATCCAACACAGTTATTAAAGGACTGTGGGTAGGATGGGTTTTATGCTTGCGTAGCTTATTCTTTCCTACAGCTCAAGCTACAATACATTCCCACTGCTCAGCTTTCCTGCAGGCCTTTTCCTGCTCACAGGAATCACCCAGACCTCCATCTGAGAGGGAACCTCCTCCCCTCCTCTGGGGTGCACCTCTCCACACAGCAGGATGCTCTGGAAGCTAACACATGTTGGCTGCAGATGAATGCTTGGCAGAGCCCAGGGCTTGCTCTGACAGGGGGGAGCTGGAGTCCTCAGCCTGAGGAAGAAGCTGACTTTTACAATCACCGCTCCCACTCAAAACATTTTAACATTGTTACCTAGGAATTTTGGCATTTTTTTCCCGCCCTGTTTGTTATAAGAGGTTAAAATATTATGGGATATCATTCTGATTTTACCCCCTGCTATTGGCTCTGCCTCAAGAAAGCTATCTGACACTGTTTTAGCTGCCAATATCTCCTTGCCACTCAGTCATTACAGTGTAATTGGATCTAAAGTAGATGTATAATTTGCTGCTAGCAATGTTGCCTTATCTTAATTACGATATCTAGCTGATTTCTAAGGATAGTCATCAATGAGTATGCATAGCACAGCAGGTAGACCTGTACATTTGGATGATTTCACAAGAACCTGAGCTTCCAAAGAACCAGTATATCACACCACGTAAATTTATCAGGGCAGGACCTCTGGATTAAGGCAGATGGCTACTTTTAAAATGCCCAGGAAACTGCACAAAGACTGATGTACTCTGGGCTGTGTAAGTGTGTGTGCTCTGGGAGGAAATGAGGAGTAAATATGAACTCAGGCAGATGATTCCTCTTTGCATTTTCCCTCTGCTCTCTCCTGCATTTAGAATGGCTGAAGGTTACAAATAACTTTTCACTGAGACTATTTCCTTTCAGTGCCTCCTCTGCAGGCCAGCTTTTCGAGACATCTGTATTTAATTTTAAGCTGGGTGCTATTCTTGCCCATGCACTTTCAATTTTTTTTCTAAGCCTCATATTTTTCCTCATCTGAAAACTGTCATGTTATAGACAACCAGTTCTCCGGGCTATAACAGTAATTTTAAAACCTGAAACGATTGTAAGCTGTGGCCACACGAGTCTCACCCAGCAGCTCCGTTCTGCCAGGCTCCTACAGCTTTGCTTGCAGACTGCTAATGGAGGGCCTTGCAGCTGAGCACGTTGCATCCAGCTCCTGTGGTGCAGCCATATCGATGGACTCCACATATTCCAGTGCCCCATTGGATGCCCTGCCATGGCTGCCTGCCCCGAGTGATCTGGGCACCTGACAAACACTGCTGCAGGTTGTGAAAACTCTGTGAGAGTACTGGTAGGTTTGTAGAAATGGAGTGATGGTGTGCAGAATGGTGAATTCAGTGGTTAGCCATCCATGTGTATTACTTGCATACCTTCAATTACCAAGTGCTTTACTAACAATTTCCTTTTACCATTTTTAGGGGGGTGTTTCAGGTTTTCTGTGTTCTGATTACGAAAAACCTGCAGCAGGCAAAAAAGCTTCCAAGGGAGTTCTTGCTGTATTTTTGCTTGACATACTGCACTATGCAATTCAATATTCATAAATTACTTTTGGCTGCTGTTAGTATTTCACAGCTCTGTTTGCTAATTCACGGGCCAGATACATTTAAAATGAATCATTAAATGCCAGGAGATTTGGTGCTCGTTGCACATATAACAGTTCACTACTGAACAAAGCTCCAGCAGTTTGTACCGATGCTAAACTCTGGCTACCTTTGATTTTATAATGAAAATCAGCGTCAGAAAGAGGCAGGATAAATCAGATCCTGTGCTGTCAACCTGGCAGAGATGATTGATCGCACCTTTCTGACAGCACAGCATTTGATTGCAAGTCCCATGCAGCTCTGCTTTAGATCATACAAAGACATCTGGATGATGAAAAGCGTGCTAGCTGGGAAGATAGCATACAGTGCTGCACCAGTGTCATATTTATCCAGCGGTATGTGTACTCTAAAATGCTCCAGGCTGTAGCTCATGCTAATAATTATCTCTTGTGTTGAATCCACCTTGACCCATTTTTATTCTACTACCCATATTTTAAACAGAAATTGTTTTCAAATTCCTTCCCAAAATGGAAATGTAAAGCCTTTATCTAAAACAGACACATGTGGGAAATAAAATGCCTATCTCTGCGCTCACTCAGAGTTGCTACATTTAGAAATGAAATCATTATAAGGTTAGATGGTCACTCAAACACTCCCCTTCTTCCTGCCTCAGAAAAAATGGCCTTTGTCAAATGGAGCATCTGAAAGAAACCAATCCTGCACATCCAGGTGTGATTTGTTGCTCTGTGGCTCTCGGCAATGGATGTCTGCTCCGAAGTCTGCACTTGAAATGGGCTCGGAAATGGAGCGACCTCCCTGAACGGAGAGGGTGCAGGAAAGCAGACTGGGGCTACTCTCCCTTCCTGCTTTCCCTCCCCCAGGAGCCGCATGGCTTGTTCAGATGCTACCCGTGGTGAAATTGTGTCATTTACCTCACAAATGTGCCAGCGTACGAAGGACAGGCTGGTGCAATACGATGCTTTTTCTCACAATGGTTTTCAAGATGTCGTTTGAGATGTATTTATGTTCAACACGTATGCCTTTCATTTGGCTTCTTCTTACAGTGCACATGTGGTTTTATATACATACATATGTATGTATTGTTTAGGGCAAGCTGTGCAGTGATGCACTCCTGCTTTGCGAGTTTAAGAAAATCAATAAAATATTATTTAATGCATGTCAACTTCATTTTTAATACTATTTCTAAAGTAAATTGCAGAAAGCACATAACCATCCACCATGGAATAATAAATTGATACAGAATGTGTGGGGAAAAGGCAATAAGCCAGAATCATTAGAGAGCTCAGCGTGCTGCTCCAGCAACACAAAGCAGCCATAAACCTGAGGTTGGAATTGCACGCAGCAAATGGTGTACACCAGTAAATCTGGCCCTGGTAATTTTATTGCAAATGACATACAAGCCAGAAAAACGTTTAGATAATTGAAATTAACACTTTTAACAGTGATCTATAAAACAGTGAATAATAATTAGGAGCTCCTTTCAAGCTCTCCGCAATGAGCTCGCAGTCTCTCTGAATCAGCTTTTCCCTATTACAAATGAGTGAAGATAAGATGGATCCTCTTTTCCTTATGCATAGTTAATGGAAACATCTTTCTGGGTTGGGTGTCCTATTGGCACCTTTTTGCCAAACACTGCAGTCGTGCCTGAAGTGACAGCTTGTTGTTTTGAACTTGGATCAAAGCTAGATGGAAATGAGAAAGGAAAAATTAAAAAAAAAAAAAAGAGCTGCTGGAAAAGCATAACATAGACATTATGGTTATTATTTATTATTATTATTTATTGATGCAAATCTGCACCTGTCTTTGCCCACAGGAAAGTGCCTGTGCATGTCAGTTTGTGCAAAAGCAGCTCTTGGATACGTATAAATGCTGCTGCAAACTTTGAGAATGTGAGAGGTTTGGGGTAGTTCTTTTCCAGTGCTCAAAGGCTGAAAAAATTCTATTTTGTACTTCATCTGTACCATATTTTTCAACGTTGCTCTTAAGATATGACCATTTCCTTTCTTTCTTAGTAAACTGATGAATGAAAGGATTGGATCTGTTGGGTCATAAATCACCTTTTTGATGTTGGGTCAGTTGTATGAATCACAGTATGATCAGGCGATCGGTCAACCTCTGCATTTACACTGCCTCCCAACAGGCACACACCCGAGACATGCCTTTAAAACAGGTCTGGGAATAGGTCTGTAAGGTCTAGGAATGCTTCCTTGCATCAGTCTGGGCACGTGGGTGAAATCTTTCTTTCTGGTTGGGAACAAAAAACCCAGCGGACCCCCACTATAAGCTGACATTGTTCAAGAATTCCTTGCAGTGGCTCTGACACAGGTTTTGCTGGGTGGACTCGATGTGGAAATTTGGTCACCGCTTTCCAAGCTATCAATCTGAGTTCTTTCATGAATACCAAATTCATTTAAAAAAAAAAAAAAAAAACAGATTCAATAAAACAATTTCTGTAAGGGAAGCGGCGGCGTTGGGAGAGCGACTGAAATACGGTTTTGCATTAAATTCCTCTTTTTGCTGGATAATATGGATGCTTCAGAAGCACTACTGCAAACATTTTAAAAATAACATCCAATCCTCCAGACTTATATAAAACCTTTTCCCTCTAATAAAAATGGATGGGTGTGTGTATATGAGCGTGTGTGAGAGGGGGAATACAGAATTACAGGTGGTCTCAGCATCTAAAGGCAATTCTTTCGATGCCAGCGGTGAACTGTGAGAGAGAGGGCTGTGCTGCCACGGTCTGGGGACAACGCTCTGGAATTAAGAGAGTCACAGCCTCTTGGGGAGAAATTTGGCTGTGATAATGTCTCCTGGCTGGGTGGAGGAGATGGTTGTTTAGAGCAAGCTGTGGGCTGCTGGCCTCTGCTCTGGTTGCACCCATGGGTGCTGCTGAATCAGGGAAAATAAAGACTTGGGAGAAAAAAGGTGGCTTTTAGGACCCATCCAGAAATCAATGTTTGTGACAAATGCAAGCTGTCCAGACACTTGCCAGCTGTGAGGCCTTTTGTACTGAGCAACAACAGGCTGACCCCATAACTGAATGTATCAGTGCTGCCAGTGTCACGTGCATTTTTGTGCTCCTCTGTCCGTAGGGGATAATTATTTCAACTCCCTGGAGAGCCAAGCGCATCTCAAAAAAGAAATAAGAGCCTCATTACTGGAGGGCAGTTGCAAAGGCTGGCTTATTTAAAGAGGCTAGTGAAAAGAAGAAAGTTAGCAGTAGGGAGACAGAATGCATTGAGGATCAGGGCAATACAGCCACAGTCACTGCCTGCAAGAAGAAATGGGAAAAGTTTTGTCCACATGACTTTCAAGACATGGTGCCTTGAAGGGGCAGCTACAGGCTTGAAGTCCTCTTAAAGAAAGCTGCCAAAGAGCCAGCCTCGCCTCGCCTTGCCAGAGAAAGGCTGATGAGTGAAACCTGAGGACAGGGGAAGGATGTCTGAGAAAAGATGCACTGAGTAGGATGGAGCTGAAAAGAGGTCAGAGCTGTTGTGCTCACTTGTACAACTGCAAAATGAACATTCATATAATCCTTTTGAGCTCTTCGGTTTTCCTTCCATATTTCCCCCTGTTTATTTTCAGCCCGCAAATTATAAATTTGGACATTTTCCATCACTAGGCCTGATTTGGCTTCATGTGCCTGTTCCTTTAAAGATGTTCTCCCTCTCTTTTTGATCCTATCTAGGAAGAAAATAGCCACTTGTGTGTGTGTGTGTGTGCTAGTACTGGTGGGTGGTGGGCTTCTCTTGCATTTTGGTTTTGGAATGGGAGAAGGGAGCGACAGTGGGAGAAGAGAGAAGTTGTGGAGAGCTCATGGGTGGATACGAGGCAGGTGGATACGAGCCTTCAGCAGGTGCTCACATGTAGCCCCCTGAGCCCAGAGGATAAAGGCGACGTGCAGCCCAAGGCCCTAAGAATGTAGTCTGATCAGATTCAAGGATCCCTAATGCAAATAATTCCCTGGGAAGGTTTGTCACTCATATATGGGCACACTTTTTCTAATGATTCCGTTGAAAACTGCATCTCATTTTTTTGTGAATATCGTACCTATGAAAAATTGTGGCTCCCTGAGACTCAGCTGATGTGTGTTCTCAAGTAACATTATTTTCAGTTCTCCTGTCTACGATTGAAGCAGTACGTCAGTAAAACAACTGTGGTTGATTAGGACAGGAACAAAATATGGTTTCTATTTTGCTAGGATACCCATTACAAACACTGCAGTTCAAATGAGGATGAAAAGAACGTGCACAAAGCGCTTCTGCTACAATTAAGTCTTTGAAGTAATAAGAAAAACATATTAAAAAACAGCGACAGATTTTGGATGTGTCTGATTTGGAGTGTCTAATTTCAAATATTTTGAGCTTCATTTTCAGTCTTAAAAGAAACTTTCAGAGCCTTTATTTAGGAGCTTTATTTATGCAGTATTTTTATTTTTCTGAAAAGCGTAATGTGTTTCTTGCGCTTAGCACTCCCTGTGTTACAAATGCACTTTGAAATTTTTGCCTGCAGAGCCTGCAATTAAACTTCCCATTAATAACAGGTTTTGTTCTTGAGAGAAGAAAAAAGAAAAGAGAGATAGACTTTGTTTTTATTATCTGTGCAATGGATGCAGTTTATATTCCTGTATTCTTGGCAGTGCTAGGAGCAGACCAGGGGCTATCATTCCACAGACAGTTATCTGAAATCTAGGCACAGTTATGGATTTTACATTAACAGCCTATTTTGCAGAAATCCTTTACTCCTCATTAACAAAATACAGGCCTGATGGGTACCATGATACTGCTGCTCTTTTATTTATGTTTCTGTTATTTCAAAAATTGATTGTAACTCCACTTTAGTTTGTTTTCCCATATATTACAATATGTCATATTTTAATGTGTTTCTTTCAGAAAATTTATTTTCAGAAGTTCTGGTCGAGGAACCCTCTTTCTTTCTTTTTTTTTTTCTCCCAGTCCTGTCTGTTTCTCATTATGTTTGTTTGTAATTGGTAATACTAGCAGTACTGCATTTAGTCTTCAGCTGTCTTTCTGTCAGGCATCGTCAGTATTAATCTACTCCTTTAGGAAGACATTGTCCTTCCCCACTGTATCCTTACAGGGACTTACAGGCACCCCTTACTGTTGCCAAGCAGCACATACTCAAAACCTGGGTTTATTTCCTCGTCTACATACTTCAGTGTGCCTTTTCTTTTCATGTCCTATTGCACGGAAAGGTTCATTTTGTCAATTCCTTTTATTTTCGCTCTATTTTAGACAGAGAAACGCAAAGTTGTGCAAGGTCTGCCTCATTTGTACATACGTTCATTTACTCCTGGATAACAAAATAGGGAGCGCTTACTCCTTCACCTCAATTTTTTCTCCTTTAAATTGATCAATGTGCAGCAAGGTTATATTTCAAATGCAAGAACAACCTTCCAGAAAAATAAATAAACGAACAAATAAATAAATAAAGGGATGAGATTAAGCGCTAGCATCACCACTGTGGAGCTGATGTCTTCAAAGCTGTATTGATTCCACCTGCATCTAACTATCTATAAGGCAAGCATTTAGTCAGTGAGAGTCCTGAAGGTCTTTATAGGCCTGGGAGAGAAACTGCCCCTTCCTGGAAGTAGAGTAAACGCCTCTGGTGCCTGCTTTCTGCTCCCCCAGAGCATTTCTCTCTTTGTCTCTGTAGTCTTGCTGCTTTTCATGCTGGCATCTTCTGATGCATCTCAGTTTGCAGCTGTTGGAGTATGACAGGTTTTCTCATTGCTCCCTCTGGAGGAGCCTGCTGTTTCTTGTTGACCACAGAGGGTAGTCCGTAGAGGTAAGGTAAGCTGTGCATGTGCCTGCAAGACAGCTGCTGTTAGTGACTCAGAACCACTCTTCAAAAGGTGTCTTCATGCCTGTCTCTGGGATAGAGTCTGCTTGTTATGGATTTTATACTTAAGGAGCAGGAGAAAAGGAAGCTTTTCCCCTTTCTCGCAGATAACCTCAGAACCGAAATGTTGACTGTTCAGTCATCTGTCAAACTGATGGGAGATGCAGTTCAGGTCTCCCTTCTTAGGCTCTGCGTTGTCGCTGGAGATACCCTCTGTTCCCTCTCCTAAGCCTGCTCCCCTCCACCTGCAGCCCTCATGTGGGTGTTGCAGCAGGAAAGGCCACAAGGTCACCAAGAGGAATGCCTTGAAGAGGATTTTGCTCCATATGCTTTCTCTCAGGTACCATTCAGAGCAATGTAGTTCAGCAAATAACGCAGTGGTCGGCTTTTTGAAACAAATGAGCACTTGAAAGAGAAAACTAGTGTTTTGCACAGGAGAAAAGCAGCCTCAAAAACACGCAATCAGTGAGGATAAGAGGAAAACCTACTGCTTGTATAGAAGAAGAATGCTTCACAGCCCTAATCCATTACTAAAGGTTCCCATTCATCCTTGGCAATGAGATCAATTTGTGCTGAAAATTTAGTTCTGTATGTGTGAATTGGAAGCGATCTTATTAGTGTTTTACTGCATCAGGCCTGATAAACTCCCCAATCCATTTCAGTTAAGTTTCTATTGATCCACTTAAGAGATCAATTTAGCTTTGATTATTTTTTGAGGTGGGAGGTGGAATGGGGGATTTCATTTGTCTCAGATTGAAGTTATGGAAGAAAAAAAAAGGTAATTTAGCAACGGTAGTGTGTATGCACATGCGTGCACACACTCTCTCATGTCCACCCCCATGAAAAGGTTTATGCAGCAGAGCTGCCTGCATGATGCTTTGAATTTGCACACTTGACTCTTTATAGTTCCTGATACTGCAGTTGAATTAGAGACTCCAGTGGCTGAACTGAATAGTCAATGGGTAACAGAGCCTTTTTGAAGTTCAGCTTGAAGTCAGCTTGCAGGATAGGTAGGATAGGATTCTTGTCTCTGGAAAGAAGCTGGGAGTGGCTGAAGAAGACTGACAGGTGATATATGAACCCTAGGTGAAAGCTAGCTGCAAATGCAGTCATTTCTATCAGGAAGGAGGGTCCTTTCTTCTTGCTCTGTAAATTTTTATTGGGTATGTTAGGGTATGCCCATCAGTGGAGGAAAACAGGGAGAGCAAGACAGTGAGAAAAGCTCTTTTCTGCAAGATATCCATTGGTGGTTTTAGAGCCGCCTTATACTAATGACAGAGGGATGGCCCCTGAAGGTGTGGAATAGAGAACAGATTGGGGCCCACTGGATGGATCACAGGGTAAATGTTCCTTGCTTCTCATCAGTGTGTGCCTCTCACTGCCACCAACCAGGAGGAAGAAAAAAATCTTGTGACGTGCATATGTAGATACCCAAAACTACGCTGATGGCAAATCTGAGAAAAATTTGAGTAGTGCAATGGCAACTAGGCAGTGCTGCAATTCTTGTGTCAAGTGCATGATGTCGATGTCATTGAGCAATCAGAAAAAGAGGGGAGAGACAGGCTGTAAGAAGGATCTCTCTGAGTCATCATTATCAGTAGAGAAGTCATAGTCTAGCTAAATTGAAATATATAAACGTAAACTCAACCTAAATTTTCCAAAGCGGTTTTTCTATGGTACCGCACTGTGTCTTTCCTATTACTGTTGACTTTCCGTAATCAGATGAAATTATTAACACAAGGCTAACAAATTCATACTATCAAACTGACGGTGTCCCATTCATCTAAAAGTAACTCAGGACAATAAACTGGAGAGAGAGAGAGAGAGGAGGAAAAAAAACAAGCAACCAACACCACCCCAACACCTGAAGTGAGAGATGCAAGGGCTGTTTGGAAAGCAATGCCTCCTATGTTATTATGTTGGCTCATTACATCAGAGGTGAATGTTGATGATATGGTGGTAGAGGTTGAACCTTCCTGCCAATATTTTGTTAAATTTTATTGCCATGTGACAGATGGTAGCAGAGGAGCAGTCTGACAAAATGGCATCTGACATGGAGTTAGGGTATGAAGCAAAGGTGTGTCCTTGGATTCCTCCATGTGGAAAAAAATTACACTCATTGGCGCTTGCTGAATGCTCTGAGAGACCAAAAAGTGGATGTGAGCACAGTGAGGTGGTGGCTGGTGCATTTCAGCATTGGCTACAGTGACGTGAAAGACAAGTCATGCTCTGGACAGCCGTGCACAGCTGTCACACCATGAAACCAAGAGCATTTCAATATGCTCACAGAAGTGGCAAATGTGAGTCAACACGTGTGACTTTTGAAAAGTTTCTAGGAGACTCATGAGGTCAAGACATTCCCTGTGCTCAGCTTTCAACATTTTTGTGGATGGAAATATCCTGACTGCAATAAGGTTGGGCTACTACTATCATCCAGAGGTTCTTCCCAGAATATTTATTCGGATTTGCTGTTAAACGTGGAATAGGCAAATGGAATCCCCAGCTGTGTAGTTGGCTCCTCGATAGCAAAGTGTTAAAGCCACACTTAAAAAGTATGCACTGAAGTTCTTTTTTGAGTGTGAAGTTAAGTATAGAATATTGTACAGAGCAAGAGCCGAGCAGAAAGCACGGTGTCTTCTGTACAGGAAGCCACAATTTATCTCTCTTGTGTGTAATGTTTCTTCTGGGGGCAGAACTTGTGTTTAGCATAAGTGACAAACCATGTTAATAACAACACACAAAAAAATGTTTCTGTCATGTCTTGCACTGCTGCCACACTTAAATCTTGCAAAACTGGCTTCTTGTTTATCCAGAAAAGGATGCATTGGGGGATGTAAGTACAGATGAGGAAAGGGAAGAAAGAATCATATAAGAAACACTATACAAAGGTAAGTCACACAGCTGTTATGAAAGAAGAGCTCTCTTGCTGGTATGTCAAATCAAAAAGTGGGAAAAAAAAATCAATGGAATCAATCCTAGAAGCCATCTGGTCCCTTTATGGGGGAAATTAGAATATAAATGCAACTATCTCCCTGAACCTTTCATCTCTGGGATAGGTGGAATTTCAAGCCAGGATATCCTCCATTACTCATCTTATTAGTCATCTTGATATTGTTATTGGTATTGCTAGGCTAGATGCTTGCATCCCAGATTTTAACCTACTCATGGTGAACAGGGAGTGGAATTAATCAGCTCTCTAAGGGCTGGCTGTCCCTCTGTGAAATGTCATCAAAAATCTGAGTATATATTATGAGAAGGGGAAGGATGTTGTCCTGGAAGGTTTCTTTCAAGGTCAGAGCATGTTATAAAAAGGGCTCAGAATGGGACACTATCATAGTTTTATATGAAATACTTTACCATTTCAAATGGCAGAGGGAGGGATTCAGTTCTGGATTGGAATTAGCCAGTTTTCTTTCCTTATACTTCTTTCTGTTGCTTCATATTTTGCTTCCTTTCTCTGTAGGAATTTTAGATTTGCAGTCTAGAATAACAGGAAAAAATTGGGCTGGCAGAGATTATTAGAGTTGGATTATCTAAGCAGGGCAAATTCTGTGCTGGGCTCAGTTGCTCAGGGGCATGCCCAGTGGAGTTCTGAGTGCCTTTAAGAACAGCAACTGAACAGACTTCTGGAGAGCATGCTCTAGTGTTAGAACATCCTTGAGATGAAATAGTTTTTTTGTTACAGCTCTTAGCCACTTCTGATTTCACTCTTGTTCCTGCAGGAAGCATCTGGTCTTGTCCTTAAAACCACTCACTGGACAGTTGAAGATTTAAGCCTTTTCCATGCCGTGCAGTGCCTTAGCCTGTTCTATCAGATAAGTGCTCCAGATCCTCAGCTGGCTTTGTAGCCCTTCAAGGGATTCTTTCAAGTATGTCCATATTCTGCTGGTAGTGGGAAGCCTAAAACTGAGCACAGTACCCAGCACACAGAAGTGCTGCAAAGACTTCATTGACTTGCTGTCTTCAGTTTTGCATATACAGCCCAGTCTGCGGTTAGTGGTCATCACCACAACTGCATGAATGTTCCTCGTGGTTGTAAGGCAAGTAAATATTTTACACATAAATGGAATTGGTATTACACGAGAGGAACAAACTTGATGCTGAACAAATGAATGTTTGCCATTACAACATCCTAATTTCAGTTGGACACAATTGTCTGAAGCTTTAAATTTTGGCTGATACACTGTGGTAGTCATAAATATTAACTGTGGACTTCCAACTTGCTACAGACTTCTATAGTTAAGACAATTTCTGGAGGTGAGGCCCAGAATATGTTTAAAATGTGAAATAGAGGGGCATTTACAACCCTTGAGCAGTGCATTTGGGCTTAGTCCTTCATTATATTTACAGACAGAACAAAGATAACTTCTTTCCATTAACATGGATCCAAGATTCATCATTACCATCCACCATTTCAGATATTTTAGGTGAAACTCAGTATGTATTTTCTGCAATATGTGTTTCAACTCTTTTTTTCTTGAAAGATACCACAATGTCTCCTCTAAGGTGCTACTGCACTTTCTTCTGCAGTATATATGTTCACAAGCAAAGGTAACTTTAGCTTCACATCACGCTTTACGGTATTTTTCTGTCATGGCAAATAATGCTACAAATGACATTTTTAGGAAGAGAAAGCAATGCGAAGGAAGGTCAGGATACATTTAACATTTTCTCAAATATATTAGAAATGCAGGATTGATCTGATCGCTATCAAAGGCAACTGTTCTATTGATATCTAGGTTAGAAGGGCTTACAAAACATCTATGCCACTTGTCCCCAGCCTCACAGGTCACTAATCACTCTAATAGAGACAATAATCAATGTGAGATTTGAAGTAAGCGAATCAAAGACAAAAACAATCAATCACAGCAAGAGGCACAAGAGAGAGCGGAAACAAAAATAGAGAAAGACTGAAGTTAGGCCATAAGTATGTGTATTGACATATACACCAATGTCCCACATCTGCAAACCCAGCACAGTGTTTTGTTAGGTTAAGCTCAGTCCATGTGAACCTGAGAATCACGATATACTCCAAATAATAGGAGCTAAAACTCCCTTCTTTTTGTCCTTTCCAATTCAGCAGGCCATCACGTCTGACATGAGATATGGCTTGTGTGTTCATACAGAGAGTGCATCTTTACATGGAGTTTACAGAATGCCAGGGGAAAACAAGCCTCTCCCTTTGTGGGACATCATACCATGCCTGGCAGACAAATATGCCTTGCAAGTAACAGGATTAAAATAGCAGCAATAGCAATCCAGGCCTCTATCAACTGCAGGATACCACTCAAATGAAATCTTGATTTTAGAGTTTGGCATGTAGATATTATCTTTTTGTTTTGTTTTGTTTTGTTTTCAAAAAAGGGAAAAAAAATAAGGTAGATGCTGCTGCTGATGAAATATCTAAGGCTATTGGATATTAAAATGGTAAGATAACTTAGCTTCATTCTTAAATATGGCTATCAACACCCTGCCACTCCCAGCTCAAAGGTACATCTTCATATCTCCTAAGTTTTTGAATTGTTTATATGTGTTTTTTTTCTGGCAAGAACACAATTAAGTGTATATGAAGGAATGGTGAGTTGTTTTTATGAGCAATTGTTGCCCAGGAGCATTAATTTACCCCCAAGCTCTACTATAATGACCAAATCCAACTCTGAAATTAGAGAAATGCAGCTCTTAAACTTTTGGTGTTCCCAAGGAAGAAAACGTATGGATTTCATCACTTGTTGAAATTTATGGCATTGAAATAAAGAGCTCGCTAAAGGCTAACTCAGCCAAATGTATTCAGAGCATGGGCAGAAGAGTGCCTAAGTTATTTTTGAGGGGGAGAGCATGTCACCTAAATTAATACGAAAAAATTGCCTCATAAGTCATCTCCACAGTTGCGCTGCACTACACTGGTGAGAAGACCAGAGTTCAGTGCTGTACTCATTTTGCAGATGTAGCACTGATTCATCTGTTTTGGATCTTCAAGTCGTTTCACACAGGCCAGATGTAATGAGACTCAGATTAAGAAGAGGAGCAGGCTAGCTAGACCATTAAACTCACCATTAAATCTAGCAAACCCTTCAAGAAGCCTAAGTCATGTTCTAATATGCTATGTGCTATTGCTGATGACTCCAGTGGGGAAAAAAAAAGTGAAATGAACTCCATGTTACTAAAAGGAGTATTAGAAACAGAAAAGTGGGCAACTCTGCATAGCTATTTGTATGTGTCTAATCACTGTTTTTCCTGAACCTGCAGAGCAACCAAACCAAATATATTTTAAAGCATGTGCTTACTATGAGTGTCAAGTTTTGTAGACCCGCATTTCAAACTTATGATGACTGGACAAGTCACCATCAGGGAAGGCAGCTAGTGGGAAACAGATTTCTTTTTAAATTCTGGAGATATCCAGGAGGCTTGGATATTTTTATTAGTATTTTAGGGAAAAGAAGAGCTACGTGTGAAGAACTTCAATAGATGAAAAAACTAGGGAAAAAGATTCCTTGAGAAATGCATGGAGGCCTCACCTGCTGCATCCTGCAGTCTGGATTTATTCCTGGGCTCTGAACTGTGGGGTAATGTTGGCTTCTCAAAGGCAGGCATGCTTCTAGGACAAAACCTGGGCTCCTAAAACTTGTTCCACCTGGTTGAAAATCAGGCATATTTCTTAGTGTCCCTCTCCCTGAAATCAACATTGAACAGTTTGTATTTGAGGAATGTGGTGCCTTTCAATGACAGCCTGTTTGGCTTGAAATTTTCTGGCTCTTTGTGTTTGGGAATTCTCTTGGACAACTGCTGGCGTTTACGAAGGCACTTCTCTTGCATGGCTTTTTTTCCAGAAAGGCACTGCCTTGCTTCATTTTGCTGCTAATGATGGCATAGCAGAAACACATATCAATCTGCTCATTAGAGAGCTGGAGAAACAGACTGAACAAAATAGCCTAATAACGATAGTGAAAATGTAAACTTGACAGGGTTTAGAAGGTAGCTAAACGTAGTCAGGCACAAGGAACTGTGAGAAGCGTAATGTAATCATACGTTCATGCTTTTATTGAGCACGGAACTTATTTGAGAAGGAAGAGTGAAGGATGCTTCACTTATGTAGTATTGCTTGTAAGGAGACAGCTGATTCCTCAAGTAGATTGCTTGATGAAGGATTGATAGTTTTTTCTTCAATTCTGTTTTTGTTTTTATTTTTATTTTCTTTTCAAATAGAAACTCTTTCTGTTACAAATTATAACTTTTCTGAGCAGATGTTTCACTTTTTCTGATAGTTATCCAAGGGTTTTGGTGCACTGTGATAACACTCTGAAAACTAACAAAATGCCCTTTAGCTCCCAACATATCTATTTTGAAATTCCTTGCTTGCACTGTTTGTATACTAACTGCGACACTGCCAGAAGAGTATCGAGATGTTGATGACACACTCCCACAAAAGGAAATCATATAACCCAGGATATTGAGCACAGCTCTGAAAATGACAGAAGTGTACCAGAGAAAGCAACAAGCTCTGGCACTCTTTTAGAAACGGCTGGCTTTTGAGACAACTTTACTCAAAGGACTGAGCTGCCATGAGACCAGGAAAAGCAGAGCTACGATTCAAAGAAAAGAAAACATCTCTACAGCATCTCCAAAAAATGGAACTAATCCCAGTGCAGCGTGTGCTACTTTGTTGGCTAGGCTCACAACAAGAGCTTGAAGATGATACTTACATACTGTAAGGAGTGCAGGGAAAGGCAAAATGTGTGTGTGGATGGGGAGAGGTGGGGTAAAGTTAATTTATGTATGAAATAGGTTTAGAAAATGCAATACCTCAAGGCCTTGAAAGGTGATAGAAGGGGGTCTAATTGCATTGCATAGTCCATAAGGAGGCCTACATAGCAGAATGTGCTCACATTTGAAGGAAATGGATAAATAATCCATAGACCTCTTCTGAAAGGAAGGAATGAAAAGTTCAGAGTACCCATTAAATCCCTAGCATTTTCCTCAGAAGGCCTTTGATGACGTAAAAGCAGGCTAACAAATGAACTCATTTTGCCAAGAAATAGATTTATGTATACACACACAGATGTATATAATGGACTGGATGTGTTTGACGAGTAGAGATGAAATACGTTTATTAATCTATCATAAATAATGCACAAATATGTGGTTTCCCTCCCACTTTGTATTTAGATTTCTTTCACTGATGGAGTCAGTCTTTCTGAACAAAGGCTGAGTCAAGTGTAAAGGCCGTGGGGCTGGAGGATGTTTTGTTACCTGCTTTTTTGTTGTTGTTTACCAAAAAGGAAAATTAAAAATCAAAGGTCCATAAACAAATGCATGGCTAACATGCTGCATGGAGGAACAGAACAGAGCCAAGACGGCCCCTGGCAGTGGGCTCACATCATTGCAAACTACAAATTGTCTACAAAGTTGTAGACAAATTGCTATTGTAATCATGAATAGCTGCAACAATGACAGATATGCTTCTGGAAGAGATGACAACAGTTGCTGCAGGCAAAACACAGTTAGGATTTTTTTCTCTGTAAAACTCCCCTGACTCTGCACCCACTTGTATGCATGCGTGTGTATCCCCCATAAAGCAGCTGTGCCCAGATGACCCGTGGTATGGCGCGTTTGAAGCACACCTCCTTCTGTAGCCAGAGAGGAGGTGACTGCACTTGACTTAGCATTTCCCTACATTTGCTTTCTGTCTTGAAACGCCTTTTGAGTCCAAACAAGGTGAATGTGCATACTGCAGCAGTGACAACCCTCACGAGGATGAAAAAGGTTGTACAGAGATGCTTCTACTAGAAGATTTGTTCCAGAATTACAAGGTGATTTATTTAGACCTATGGAAAATGCGGGCACGTTGAAGTATCTTGAATCTACAGAATTTTCTGTGCTAACAGGCAATCTATTTTTTTCTCTTTAAGAGGCTCAATCGGGAGCAGTTGGAATGACCTTGTCAGAACAAGTCGCTCTTAGACATCTTGAGAAATGCACAGAACAGGCTGCTAACTAGCGCACTTTATTAGGTAGTGTACCTAAGTTTGGAAAGCTCAGAATTAGTTACTGGATCATGGAGGATTGCTCTCCTGTGCTTCCTGATTATGTATGTAACAGAGGCAGGCGTTATAGCGCCAGCAAATTAATTTTCCAGCACAGTCCCTTAAATGTTGCTTTAAAGTATGTATCAAAAGGAACCACATATCCTCTGCTGCTGATGTCCCCTTGCACTGAATTGCTTCTGTTTCTCACAGCTGTCGCTGCCAAACGTGTCCACGCAGAACAAAGAGCAGACATGTGCCTGGCTGGCAGGCCATTGGCAGCACTTAAATTGTGTCACAAGTGCTGAGCATCAGGTGAATTGCAGCCAGGTCAGGTTTGTGTGGCAAAACACAAGCCAGTCTTTTAGGAGACGTGTAATACTTTTTCTGATTTAATCTCAGTCATTGTGCTAATCAGCAGTGACTGGCAATGCGATGATTATTACTCTGAGTAACAAAAAAGAGGGACAAGTTTTTCCTCTGACAATGCAATTACATGTGTGTATGGGAACTGCTGAGTCAGGGCCTGAATCTCTGATTGATCACCTGAGGCGAGCACTGAGTCAGCCAGAGGAGCACAGCTAAAGGCAATTCACCTGTGCTGCCCAAAGGGGTGGAGCCTGGCTGCACCCCTCCTAGACCTATTTAAGAGCTGACTGGAAGGGAGGAAGGTTTTTTTCTGGAGATCTGCTCTGCTGGTGTTTTATGAGAGAGCCCAGGATAGGGGTAAGCCTTCTGTTTATTCTCTTCTGTTATCACAGTCTGCTTTGCCTAACTCTCTGGTTTATTTTGTGATTATAACATCCTAATATTCTTTGATTCTACACTTGTGCTTTACTTCTGACTAGGTTTTCCTGGATGTGATAACCATCACTGTTCAGATCTGAAATCTTCAGGTACTGCCGTTATGGAAAAGTTTGAATTCTCAGAGGTGCCTGAGCAATCATAGGGGAAGAGCACAACAAAACCAATGCTTTTTGGGGAGTGCATTCTTAACGCCAACTTCATGCTCTTCTGTTTGCTCTCTTCACAGTAGAGATCTACACTCTTGGGCAGAAAATTGGCAAGGGAAAGGACAGCAAGATACCTGGAACTGAACTGATAAGAATATCTACTCTTCGTGGTAAGACTCAAGCCACTGTGGGAGGGCTTTCTGTATCCAGTGCCCCTGGCTGCACTTAAAGAGCCCAAAGAGGATGGCAACTCAGTCCTGGTGAGCAAACAAAGAATGGGCTTTGTGAGGTGTGTTGGAAGGCTTAGGTTGCTCCCGTGTGAACAAGCTATTGGTATGAGGATGCTCCTGGGACCTATGAGGGGTATAAAGAGGAACAGAGAGTATGTCTGCCAGGATGTAACCTCGTATCTACTGTTGCCCTCATTCTATAGGCAGCCATGTTCTCCTGTCTGTCTTCTGCCTTTAATTCCCTGTTGGGTCCCTGAGACAGAACACACTTCCTCTCTCTAACATTTTTGTAAGGTAGCATAGTTGAAAGTTTGTGTGTAGGAACTGCTGAGCCGAGGCCTGAACCACTGGTTGATCTCCAGGTGAAAGGACTGGGTCAGCCCTGGGAGCACAGGTGAAGGTAATTTAGCTGTGTGGCCAGAAGAGTGGAGCCTGGCTGCACCTCTCTTAAGCCCCATTTAAGGGCTGGAGAAGGATCTGTGGTTTGAGATTCCTTCCTGTTGGAGTTTTTCCCTGTGAGTCTAGATCTTCAGAAACAGATGAGCATTCCTTTCTTGTTTGTATTTTGCTATTCTATTCCTGTATTGCCTTTCCACTGTGGTAATCTTTCTGACTGTAACAGCTGGAAATCCAAATAACACAGTACTAGGAAATCATTTAATTCAATGTGTTTCAAAGACACTCACTTTGCTGTAAAGTTTTGTCAGTCAGTCACATGATGCATAAAAATGCACAGAATATTTAATTTTAATTCAGTAGCAGTCATTTTGGCTTGAGGTAGGCTGCATGCTCTCTAATGAAAAAATAATTTAGAGGCATTAATTGTAAGAAAGAGAGAAGCTTTTTGCTTCAAAGAGCCCATCAGCAAGCTGTCTTTCCTGTTTTATCAGTAAGCAAAGCTGAGAGCAAATAACAGATGGGTACATCCCCTAGCGCCAGCAATGAATGTTGATGAAATATAGCACAATCTCCCTCCAGTGTGCTATGTTTTTTAACAGTAGTACTAGGTGTGGGGCAGGATGAATAACTAGCTCAGATCAAAGATCTTTTTTCTCCCACTGAGAACATGGCAGCAATTGGCATTTGGGCAACGACTGCATTATTTTGGTGTTGTTGTGGAACAAGTGACAAACAGCTTCAGCAGACAGGTGGAACGGATTTTATGGAGTGAGAGGAGCATGAAGAAAGTTTATAGGTCTGGGTTCAAAATCCCAGAAGACAAAATTTCAGTTTTCTTACAGCTATGTGAGCAGTCAAACAAGCCTACTCAAGGCACAGGAAACTCAGACTAGATTACCAAGCAGGTTGTGCACTGTGATAGCAAACCTCATAGCCCAGGTATGAAACAGAAAGAGAGGCAGTTGGCATCACTCGGTGAGCCTGTGGGTGGTTTGAGTACCAGAAGGAGCATAGCTGTTAGACAACAAACCTCCAGGCAAACACTGGCTGGTTCTCTATGGGTCATGTGTTGACATAGCATTTCTGATACCCACGCTGACCTGCACACCTTGCAGGACTAAGGCTGGGGTGTGTGAAAACCTTGAGATGGGAGCTGTTTATCCTGGTAAGCGGAGAGGAACAGAAGAGTTTAGAGGCCTTGTTTAAAAATGAGGGAGGGAAAGGCCGGAGCATATTTAGGGTTTGCAGCTGTGAAAGCTGGCTAGGAGATACAGGCTGAGGCTGGTTACCACCTTCCCACTCCAAACTAGCAAGCAAACAACAAAATATAATGAATACTGGAGAGGCCACCAGCATAGCTCTGAAGGCTTGAGGGGATTTCAGTTTCCCTCAGCCTTTCTGAACAATGTAAAAAAGAGATTATTTCTCCTGGAGCGTAGGACTGAAGTTGCCTGTTGATTTAATTTTGAATCCATTTTTGCAAGTCAAGCCATTTCAACAGGGGAAATTCAGTATACCTCTAGGTGACATGGAAGTGCCTGCCTGTGAGCTCTGCATGGGATTGGCCATGGCACAAACATTAAGTAGGTCTGTGGGGGTTCAGCTGGGACTAGATCAGTGCAGTACCAACAGGCAGACTGAAGCTGAGTATTTGCAGCATCTAAATCTACAGTCGAGGCACTGACAGTGCTGGAGAGCTGTCTCTGCATATCTCTTTCTTACTTTCCAGTTACAATGGTTACAACTGTTATGCATGCATTTGCTGTCTGTAAGTTTATGCTCAACTACTCAGCTATTATTCTAGCTGTACTTGATAGAAAATGCCAGAGGGCCAGATGGTTAAATAGTGTAAATTAACCAATTTCACTGATGTAAACTGATTTTCATAAGCAGAGATTCTGGGCCCCTTGAGTTTATATGTCTGTATTCATACACCTGGCTTTGTTCAATAAAAAAGCAGTGCTGTGTATTTGCAAACCAGCAGAAACTTACAAATCGCATTTGTTACTCAATTGCGATAGTTCAGATTTTGACTGTGAAACAGCTCTGAAACCATGGGACTTACTCTGGCCTGCTATGTGAGTCATCTTACAGCTTACTGGTGTAAGCTAGGCTTTGCTTGTTTTATGCTATCAGAGCTTCCTAAAGACTTCACATGACTGGGCACAGCTATGTTAGGTTCAATGTGAGCTGAGTTTTACTTGATTTACAACGTGGACTAGGAAATCTGAAAATTAGGAGCTTGAGTAGAGGTGATGTGAACAGCGTTTAAACTCGAGTTTGGGTAGAAATTCAATAGGGTCAGATCCCCCTTGTAGCTGGGAGCAGTAAAATTCAGAGGTATTACAGCCAGTCAGATTAGAGTTGAAGGAAATTTTTACATCATACTGTGAAATAAAAACACAAGTTTTTTAACACTCTTGAAATGGAAGAATGAAGAACGTTCTACGAAGCTCATGCACACAGAAATGTAATCAGGATGATGTATTTCTATGAGTGAGACTGTGGCATGTTTTGAAGCACAGTGCTATAAGACAGAGATGTGAAAGAAAGCAAAATGCCAAAAAGCCGAAAACCAATGCAAGTATCAGTATCAAAAGATGTAAATTTAAGTTGCATTCACAATTCTGGCCTGAAAATACTACTACAGGAGATGAACATGAAATGTTTGAGTGACAATAATCAAAATATGTACAAAAAAAATTAAAAGATACGGTGAATCTGATCAGCAGATATATATTAAAAATACTTGGCCTATTTTTACAATGTGTTTTACACTTCCATTGTTCAATGCATACCAGAACAGCTGTAATACTGCTGTAAATATGTAGAACTGGATTCCTTTGAGTATTTCATCCAGCCAGGGGGAAATCCTTCCCAATTCATTTTAACAGCTTTTTGGTTTACTCCAGATTTTTTTGTCTGTTCAAACGATTCTTCACTTCTCAGGAGGGCATGCCATGAAGAAACCTGGATTAAATAAATATATCTAACGAGGAAAGAATAAAATCCGAGGTTACTGTACTACATAAATGAATACTATACCGCTGTTCGTAGGAGTTATTTGTATCCATTACACATAAAGAACCAACTGAGAAAAAACGGTGATAAAACACAGGAGGCATTATGGGGTTCTGATGGTAAAAAAGAGAAAAGCATGAGCAGTTTACGATATCTTCGGACTCCCAAGGCACACATACACCTGCATCATATTTTCTTGTTTCAATGCTTGCATTATACTGCACCACTGTGAGAAGCAACATAATTTTCCTGCGTTTATGGGGTATAGTGGCCAGTTTAGAGACAGGCTTCTGAGGATGAAGGTCCCCATCAGTGCAATATTGTGCATGTTTTGCCCATAAAATGTCTTCTCCCTGAGTGCTGCATCCTGGTGTTGTGTGGCACTGGGGAGCCTGAAGATATTTCTTATGGAATAGCTGCGCTCTGAAGTTTAGGAGAACTTCAGGGGGAATAAAGGAACTCTGTATTGTGTTTGAATTCAGTTTGGACGCCGATAAGAAGAGTTCACGTTGTTTGCATTTGCAGTGGCAGTGTTTCGGAATGTTAGGGACAGCTGCAGCACTAAGAATTACTGGGTTCTCAGTTCATAGGCTGAGGGCAGTTTCCCACAGACCCGGAGCGCGGGCCCTCCTTTGCTATCAGTAGATGGCAGAGCGCTGACTTCCCGCAGTCCTGTCTTGCTTTTTCCTGAGGGAGAGAGCACTTCCTTTCAATTTTTGCCATTCGGCTTCCTACGGATGCCCAAGCACCAGGACGCGGCTAAGCCACGGCCCATTCCTTGTGCGGTTTCGGCGTAACGGGAGGCTCGTTACACGCATTTTTGGGGGGCTGATCCGCGCCGCTCCCCCTCAGCCGGCGCTCCGTTCCCGCTCCGCCCCACGCGGTGGCAGCAGCGGCACGAGGCGGGCGCGGCAGGGGGGAGTGCTGCAAAATGGCGCCGCGCCCCTCTCGGAGAGCGGGGCTGGGTGTTCCGCTTTGCTCTGCCAGCTCGACTGGGGAAAGCGGGGGGAGCAACTGCTAGGAGGTGAAACTGAAGGCTATCGAGAGAAATGTGAGTTCAGAGCAGTTCCCCCTGTTCCGGCAGTTCACAGATACCTTGTGTAAGCAATAATTAAGGTAGATGGTGATGTCTCCTAGAGGAGGCTCACTAGTGTCCAAGAGTGAGTTTTCTTTTAGCAGTTACATCCTGTGACACGTGTTCCCTCTCATTCTAGTGCTGGTTTTAAAATGCATTGCTGGGTTAGATATGTCATTGGGCAGGAAAACCTGGCCCCTGTTCCGTATTTGCTTTATAAGCGCAACTATTCCAAATTAGCGTTCTTTCACCATGCACAATTTAAAAGTTGAGGCATCCTGACCTCAGGTATAACACAACAGTAGGAAAAGGAGAGGGGTTGAAGCTTCCTGTGTGTTGAGCAGCAGCTGCTCGGTGCTCAGAGGGGCAGGCAGGGCTTTTGTTTGTGGCCGGATGAGAAGAGACTGTAATGCAACAAAGATTCGTGAGGGAGAAAGGAGGGCTGCTTGCGTGCTCAGTTTATGTGTTGTGCCGAGACTGGTGAATGAGATATGGGTCACTGTGTGTTTTCCAGTTGTGCCACACTCAAGTATTTCAAATTGCAGGATCTTCTTGTTTCCGAATATACTCTTAAGATATCTGGGAAATGACATAAGGACTAACAGCGAGTGTGTGTTAAAAACCCAGATACATTGCTCAAAAGGCAAATTAAGGCATTATCTCAGCCGTGCTCACAATATGCAATTGCGTTGCTGTCTTCAATTACATGATCACTTGGACCACATCTTCAGTGCGTATAAATTAATGCAGCTTTATTAAAGTCTGTGTCAGCTTACGCTAACAGAGAATTTGACACCTTTTCTTGAATAGAGCAATTTTCTGCAGAAGTACATTCAATGAGACAGATACTGTTTGCTTGAATTGGAAGGAATGCCACGTATAAAGTATTTTAATGGCTATTTATCCACAGGTGTAGGAATTTACTGAGAGCAGTGCACCAGGAAATGTGTTGTTATATTTCATCATTAAAGACTGATCATTTACTTTGAGACTATATTATCATCCATATGCACAAGGGGCAGATCCCTGGAACCCAATTTTGGCTGGCAACTGCTTAACGGTGCAGCTTCCCCATTCCCTTAATGTGTAATTTTACTGGGCTGCCCTGGAGCCCTTTTTGAATATTATAGCAGCGTTTCTTTCATTTATCTCTAACATGCCAGGATGCAAATACAATACTACTAATGCCTCAGCCTATTTTGTTTTGCATCAGCAGTTAAGGCGAAAGAAGCTAAATCCAATATTTCCAGCCCTCCCCATACAATTACCTTGATTATAAACACATAATGGTTTTTGGATCTCTGTGCCTGTTTGCTGCAGGTTCCCTGTGAGGGTTAAAGGCTGCTATTAAATACTGACCAGTTTTCAATAGCCCAGTAGGCAACAACATGAGACAAAGCTGCCGACTCCGTCCCGACTTCCCTCTGAGAGCACGGTCACACCTGAAGGTTGTGGTTTGGAGTTCCAGCAGCAGATGCTGCAGAGCAGACCCAGGTGAACCCTACATTTGCTTCCATATGCACACTCCTCCTCCACGTCTTGTTTTTGAATCAAAACTTTTGTTGTTGCTGTTTTTTAAACTTCCTGGAGCTTAATTAAGAAATACGACAACTAAGTGAGAGTTGGCATGAACTCTCTTTCTCATCTAGCACATGGGCATAGTAGGGCAATTGTAGTTATTTACATTTGGCATCCAGCTGACTGAACTAACTGCGCAGTATCTATTTTTTTCCCTCTCTCTTGGAGTAGAGAGGCTATTAAATTAAACAGGTTAATGTGGCTGCAGCATTTCACCCCCTGCTATCCCCGCAGCCATAGTAAATCTGCCACCTGTTTATTTCCATAAAAATTCAATTACAGCACCACCAGTTTATTCTTCTTATGTGAGCTGTTAACTTCAGGCAGTATCAGACTCCAAGAAATGCGTGACCTGTTCCTTTCCAAAGCTGTTCTGTCTGAAGCTCCTCCTTAGCTAGAAGCTTTTTTTTCTTTTGCTAAAGCTGTGTCTCAGCCCCGTGCTATTTGAAAACGAGAGAACACGTTTCTGCCATGGCATCTTGCCCTGATGGTGCAAAGGGAGTAGCTGCACGCACACACACACACACAGCTCATCCCAAGCAGTGGGTGTGCACTGCAGGGCACAGTGGAGAAGTGGTTGTAAGACCAAGGCAACAGCAGTCAAAGGAAGTTAGAAAATCAGGCTAACAACTGCTACGGAAAATGAACAAACTTTTAAAATTATGCTTTCATACTCTTCTTTTTTCCAACTTTATCCTCTGAGAGGTACAAAATCAAATGACAATAAGAATAGTGCCTCCCTTTGGAATTTAGGCTGTGATGGGGAAAAAGCCCACAATCCTTGCAGGCTTACGCTTATGGCTCTTGTGCTTGAATCAGATGCAGTCAGGAAACGATGAGTTTGAACATAGGGCATTACCCAGGGCAATGTATTTGCTTTACACAGGAAGGCTTTTCTGCTGGGGCAACCCTTGTGAGCAGGGTGAGCACGTGTTTGGGATTTGGGCTGACTCTGCTTTGCTTGGAGATGTTCATGTGGCTGCGCCAGGAACCATGGGGTGCAGCAGGATGGGGAGGGGAGGAGAAGACGTGAAGCAAAAGCTGTCTAGTAGACTTGTTTCTTGTTATCACTTCATCCTCCCAGGTGTCCCCAAAGGAATGATAACACGTCTCCATTTTATGCAAAGTTTAGAGAGTGCTGGATGAAATATGAGTACGGCTGGTTTTTTTGTTTTGTTTTGTTTTTAGATTTTGTTATCACAAATCCCACCGTTCCTGCAGCTGATGGTTTCAGAAGCTATCACAGCCCTTCTATCCCATATTTCTGGTGGGAAAAATAACTAAGAAATGTTATTATTCCAGCAGTCTAAACTCTGGCAGATGCCTGATTTTTTTCCATTTCATCACTGCTGCTTCCTCTCCCTTCTCCTTCTTTTTCTGTGGTCGAGAACTGTTGCTTCTGCCAAAAGCAACAGTTTTAATGGGGAGCTTGAAGGTCAAAACTCAGAAAGAAACAGCGTGTGACTCAGAAACTGAGTATTTATGCTGTCATCCTTGGTTCTGCTATTGCTTGTTAGCACAGACTTTGTGGAAACTAAGGACGCTTTGATACATGCTGCTTGCTGGGGGAGCATCACACATTAAGGGGGTGAGAACCAGAATGCCCTGACCGCAGAGAAGGGAAAAGCATTTGCTTAGGTTTCAAGGCCAGAGGATAGCATAGCTTCATTTTAAAAGTTGCAGTTGAACTTAACAAGAGACTCGGGGGCTGGATGTCTCCTGCCTCACGTTGTGCTGTGCCCCGGGGCACTGCAAGCAGTCTCCAAGTCTGTGATTTCCCTGTCATCTCCTCAGTGTCAGCATTTGGCAGTGGTACAGGATACTCTGCACTGAACAAGGCAATGAAGACTCGGGCTTGTGGAGCTCCTATGAGAGACTGGACATATTAAACATATGACCATGGGAAAAAAAACAAATGTTTTTCTCAATATCCTGCTGCCAGAAGAATATGGGTTTATAAAAATGTTGTCTGCTGTTGTTTCCTGTTGCATTATTATTCTTGATTTTTACAATTGCAGACCCACTTACCTTGCAGATGTTCTCAGACTTGCTCGCGCAGCATGAAGTGAGCCAATAGGACTCACGCTCATGTGCTGCCTTCTTGTTCTGCCTTCATATTGCCTTGATGGGTGCACCTGTCTGTAAGTGAGGATGTGCTTGATCCTACTTTACATGAAAATGTTAGTTATAAATCAATGGTGTTACATTTGTAAGGGAAATCTGAAGCACAGAGAAATACCAAATCATGCAGTTTTGTTGGCTTGGATGTTCGATAGCAATTAAGACAAAAACTGTACGTACTTTTATGTACTTTCCTGAGGTTGGCATACTTATTACTTACAAAGCATGACACTTACAAAGCACACAAACCAGAGTTTGCATGCCAGCTCAAGGGTTTGCATAGGAACATTCGAGTCAGTATATGCTAGTACAGGAAGGAGTTCTTGATCAAAACAGAAGAGTCTACTCTTTCTGCAAAATATGGGATAGTAATTATATATATATATATATATATATGTATTTTGCTGTACTTGTTGAACAATAAGGGCTCATTTAAAAAGAAAAATCCCAAATCCTCGTGGGTGATCTGACATAGGCTTCTGTAAACTACTGGAAAATTAAAGCTATGTTACTTGTGCTTTACCACAAGCTACATTAGAAAGAATTTCAAGAAAATAATTTGAAAAACATAAGGATAAAACACGACAACTAATCAATAAAGAAATGAATGACCATTTCACCGGGCTAATACATAGCCCAAGGAGCCAGCTTCCCATTTTCTTCTAGAGAAACTCTTTTTCACTGTGAGGAGTGATACAACTTTGCCTTGGCTTTTGGTTTTGTTTGGTTTGTTTTTTTTTTTTTTGTTTTTTTTTTTTGAGTCATTATCCTTTCATGCGGCCCATTCAGTTA
This sequence comes from Lagopus muta, assembly GCF_023343835.1. Taxonomy (NCBI): domain Eukaryota; kingdom Metazoa; phylum Chordata; class Aves; order Galliformes; family Phasianidae; genus Lagopus; species Lagopus muta. Next base: position 9,579,698 of record NC_064436.1, on the reverse strand, counting down.
AGGAAGGTATTAATGCATTTAGTAGAAATCCAGACTTTCTTATTATTTTTATCATAATTCCAACAGGCAACTGTGTGACAAAGGACACTGGATTCAGATGATCTGAATTTTACAAATTGCCTCTCAGTTGTCCAGAAAAGGGGAATGCTAATTTTTCATGTATAACTTCCTGGAGTAATAGTACTAGATGTTTCAAAATGGAAATATATGTTGCTGTTTATTGATACTAACATTGCTTTGGCTGTCTGTAGGAAGCCTTCCTTCTCATATATTTAGTATTTGCTGTCTGTAGCTTCATAAAAATTTACCTTTAATTTACCTTTTTTTTGAACATATTAGCTTTGAATTAATCTAAACTGAGTGCTTCTTTTTTTTTTTTTTCTTTTTTCTTTTTCTTCTTTTTTTCTTCTTCTTATCAGATAGCCTGGATTTATCTATGCATAATTTATTGTTTTGTGGATAAGCAAGATATGGTGTTCAAGAAAGAAAATAGAATTATGCCAGCTATGTTGTCATCATTCTAAGTACTGGCCTGGTGAATAGGTAACTTCCATCCAGAAAGGAGTGACTAGGACAGCTAGAAGAAAAAACATTGTAGCATCCTCAGCAGGTTTTACACGGGAGGGAAAAAAAATCCAAAATGAGGTTGTTTCTTATCTCCAAGCAGATTATTTGGAAAAGAGGACCGTTTTCTCTCCCTTGACCATTTTTACTAAACAAAGATCGATTTTCCCAAATTAGACAAAGAGAATACAATCAACTGTCTTATCAAACTGGCTTATCAACTGTCCAGGAATAAAGGAAGTCTTGAAACTGTTGCATTGACAAGTCAAGAGCTTAGTAACTTACAATGGTTCACTGATGGTCCTTAACTGTCCGGGCTGCCACAAAGGTGACCCAGTAAACGTACTGAAAGAAGGACGTCTAATTATCTGGGAGCCACCAGACGTCCCAGATAAACTCAGGAAAACCTCCTTGTTGAGGTGTAGCTGATAGGACAAAGAAACTCGATAGGCACAGAACAAAGAAACCGTGGTGATGAAGTGATGACCTCCAAGGAAAATGAAGGTCAGCAACAAGAGTCAGCAACAGGGGCTGAAGACCTGTGCCCATTCATCTAAGTGCACCCCAGACAGTAGTAAAAAGTAACTTACTGGCTACCGAAAACGAGCTTCTCTGCAGGAGAGCCCACAGACAGACCTGACGTTTGCTGGGGATGCCCAGCTGGACTTCTTAACGTGAAATGTCTGTGACATGAGATTTCTACCATTGGTGAGCCCTGCTCCTTGGGGTGCTTTGGAACGTGCCGTTACCAGTAACACCTTACATAAAATATATATGTATAGGCATGCATATATGTAAATGTTCATAAATATGTACTTGCTGCACGGGTTGGAGCCCTGTGGTAACTTGTAACATGTACTTGTTTTACTCTTATAACATATAGTTGCTTTCACAGTGGTAATTTTGTGATACATGGAAGTGTATTTTTGTTCTGCTACTAGTAATTTATTTATTACCTGTAATAAAGAACTCAAGCCAGGGCTCTGTCTAATTGTGCATTATGTGCATTATGGGTTATTGCATATCATCTGCACATTAGCTGAAGTTGTGTTAATCCTCACTGACTGTGGCCCTGACATATCCTCATACACAGAACCCCAAACTCACATGTATTAAAGTTGGAGCTTGAAGGACTTAGTACAAGCATTTTAAAATACAAAGTACATGCATGAGTGAAGGAGCCATACTTTCCTTAACTTCTTTTTTTTCCCTCAGTTTTAATTGCATCTGCTAGCATAGGCTAAAAGAATAGTTGAAATGTTTCCATTAGAAATATGTTTTCATTAGTTGTGTTTACTGATTTGATCCTTTTGAAGTCAATGAATTTTAAAGCAATGAAAGAAAGAATAAAGAGAAGGTGGGATTTCCAAAGAGGTGTTGTCCTCTCTACTTCAAGAGTTATTTTTGTTCACATTAGCTTAAAATTATCTTTTAAAACCAGTTATTTTAACAATCAGAGAAGAAAAAAGAAAGAGAGCATGTACAGCATCAAACAATCCACACTTTCTTTCTGTGAATAACAGATGCCAGTGCTTTTCTTCTTAAAGAGTGAATGTTGTGAATGTACAGGTGAAAGGTTGCTTAGAAGATTGTCCAAACAGAGTATCTCATCCAAACAACTGTGGGATGACTGTCAGCTCTAAAAAATAACCACTGACAGCCACAACCTGGGGTGTTTGCAAGCAACATCAAAGCGGCAATGGCCTGGCAGAGCTTGTCTGTCACTTCACAGAGAGCTAATATGTTCTGAAACTTGTGAGCTTTAAGAGGTAATGACAAAATAGGCAGTCTAGGAGATCAGATCTCCTGTGTGTCTGTTGGGACAATCTTTGGGCTAAGCACTGAGCTTTTGTAAGTTTTTTACCAGAACTTTATGGAGCTGGGAGGACAACCAGTGACACAGAAGACTAGAATTAGCAGTTTTCTGTTTTAAGACTTTGACTTTTGCTATTTGAAAAGCCAGCATGAAACAGATCTCAGAAATTTGGATAGTCTTTGGCAATCTCTTTGCCTTTTATTCTCATGTTTCTTTAAATGTTTTCTATCTGCTGTGAGACTCCTAGCATAATTAAACTAAATGAACGACACCTGTGTGCTCTATAGCAGCAGTGATGAACTCTGCTGGTCAGCTGTGGGCTAATTATCCTCTAAGTCTGCTGACCCAGTGCACCTGTACAATTTAAATAATCCAAAGTGTAGATAGTCTCTGCTTTGGAATTGTTTAGGTGAAATGATAGTAAGGTGGGCTGGTGATCTGTGGCTATGTATGTCAATGAAGGAGCTTATAAAGTTTCAGAGTGTGCTTATTCACGCACGTGTTGTCTGTTCCAGAAAGAAGTAGTATGGAGAATCCATGACTTCCATTTTACAGACTACGTGGCAAGGTGATGGGTGAGAGGTGAGTACTATTATGGGTCAGAATTATCTCCACGTGCAGGAGGTAGAGTGGGAAATGATTATGTAGTGCATTGTGTTTGTTGTAATGCTTGCTCTGGTGAGGGTTAACACTAGGGAAGGAGTTCTCAAGTTCTTGATTGCGTACTAGAGAAGGTATCAAACTGAAACTGGGGAGCTGCTGTCTCAGAAAGCAAATACTACTGAAAAATCCTGATCTGCTGTGACTTACCAGTGTTGTCAATTGTGAGGTCTTAAGGTCAGAATGAATGCCAAATCTCAGCAGGATTTTTAAGGGAACATTTTTAGTGATTTTAATTACTTTAGCATATTGTTTAGTTCTATTTTATGTATTTCAGTATGTTTGTATGAGGTTGGGATGTGACTATGACTTTTGCATGATCTGGTCTTCTTATTTTGTGGTGTCCAAAATTAATGCTGATTATTGGTTACAGGCTTTGAGGTACTCAGAATGAAGCATTGTTGCCTGATCTGAAGGAAATACGATTTGACTGTCAATGCAAAAGTAACTGGAATGTTGACCTCAAGTTGTTGCTTGGCTTCTCCAGATCAAGCATGGGGCACTGTGCTTCTTGTGCTTCACAGACACAGTCTGTATTAACATGTTATGGTGGTTGTCCCCTGTGGACTATCCTGCAAACCACTGGAGGTGTTTCTCCCTGACAAGTTCATCTCAATGAGCAGCGTGTTGTATATGCTTACGTTTTAAGAACATGTTGTGGTTTCTGAAGTTGAAGTGATAGTTGGACCAATGGTGATCTAGATAGCAAGTTCTACAGTGTGTGTTAGCACTGTTGAATTTTAAACCTCTAACTCTATTTCTGAACAGATTTCTTTCACCATTCCTGTTAGTATCAATGGCAAATCTGTTCTAACTCTGGTTGTTGTTCTTTTGTTCTAACACAATAAAGGTTATTGGAAGAAATGCCTTATAGATGTGCTAGTGTGTTTTAGACAGTAGCTGCTGGGATCTCTTTCTTCATCCCTGTAGTTCTTTACGTAAGAAAGATAACTGTTAGGGGGTATTTTTCTTCAGTTACATACATGAGTCAAATGTGAAGCAAACTAAAGTAACTGATTATTGTTGCAGAGTCTAGCTGGCGATCTCTTGCCATGAACGGAAGTTGCACGGGCTGGACAGTTACGTTGGGCTGGTGAATCTCATGGTGCTGGGCAGTGAAGCATGGTTTTGATGCTAGGACTTTGACAACTGTTTTTAATGGATTTGAAAAGCTCTGAGGGAAATGCATTTTATTTGCATATATATGCATAGTTACAGAAACAAATTTATGATGTGTTTGAACCTGAAATATTTTTTGTGTTTTGATCAGTCGTTGTATGGGAACTGCTGAGTCAGGGCCTGAACCTCTGATTGATCACCTGAGGTGAGCCCTGAGTCAGCCAGAGGAGCACAGCTAAAGGCAATTCACCTGTGCTGCCCAAAGGGGTGGAGCCTGGCTGCACCTCTCCTAGACCTATTGAAGAGCTGGCTACCAGTGGGGAGGGTTTTTTTATGGAGACTTCCTCTGCTGGTGTTTTGGGAGTGAGTCCAGGATAGGGGTAAGCCTTGTATGTCTTCTCTTTTGTTATCGTAGTCTGCTTTGCCTAACTCTCTGGTTTATTTTGTGATTATAACATCCTAATATTCTTTGATTATACGGTCGTCTTAGGCAACCAAGAGGTAGAACAACCTGACTAAGAAATGAGAAGAGAAAGCTCTGGTTTGGCTTCTACTGAATCAATACAAATATCCTTTAGTTATCTGCTAAATACTCAAAACCCTATTAACCGTTATCTGTTTTGCAGATAATTCAGACAGATTCACTTGGGCTTTTAGTTGTGTTAAGTGATTGCTTCCTTAAAACAAAGGATGAATGCTGCCAGCAATAGATGATGGAAGAGAATGAATTGCTTTAGATACACAGGTTGTCCTGAGTATCTTAAACATACTACTGGTAGACTGTTTGTGACAATTTTATTGCTTCCTGATTAGAACAGATGGCAGCACTAAAATGGTTAAGGGTGAGAACTTATTTCAGGGAGGAGTTAGGGAATTTAAATGACTGTAGAATTCAACCCCAAGGACCGTTTTTAACTAGTTGGCTCTATGAAGCTTGACTTTTAAGATTAAAATTAACCTTAGGTCTGTGTGGATTTCTTTTCTCTTTCTTTTTTATTTAATCACTTATTAAAAGATGTAAATCCTTGCTTGAACAAATTCTACCTCAGGCTCACGAATTAAGGATCTGTAGATGAACAAATGAATGAGAATTGACCTGACAATTTTTTGTTTTCTGTTAACTTCTAAAATTCCAGTTAAGGGATCAAATGGATGCTAATATATTTTGGGTTGCCATGTTGATGGAGCAGCAGAATGAAAACTGACTTCAAAAAAATAACATCTGAGATACTTGATTGCCCTCAGTTATGATGATCTATTAATACAATATTAACAAAGAGCTTTAAGGTAAAATATTAATGCAACTGCTTAACTATATGGAACACTGTTTAAGATACTGCTGAAGGTTTTTTTTTTTTTAAGGCAATGAATTTAATGTTGTATGATGTTGAGATATTTTAATTTTATAAGTAATTATGGTGATCAGGTTAAAGGTGGAGAAATTGATTTTAAGACTTCCTCAGGAGATTGCTTTGTTCTGGTGTTGGGGCAGGGATCTAAGCTGCTTTACAGCTTTGCGAGTCTGCTTTTCCAGCTGGAATGATCTGTAAGCTCTTGGAAGAGTGAACGTGTGTTTCTTCACCTAGGTTGTTTAGGCTGGAAGCTTTAGGAGACTGTAACACAGTGTGAAGGAGCCCCTCTAGATACCCTCTCTCCTGGTCTTTGCACAGGTGATGCTGACTGGGGGATGTCTGGAGTGACCAGATAGCTCTGCTGGTTTGGAGCATGAGCTGAAGAAGGAAGCCAGCTTCTCCAGCAAACTTATTTCTGCACTATGTAGGTGCTGTTTCTTTAGATCACTGTCAGTATGGCTCTTAGCTCATTCAAATGGCTCTTAGCTCTTCAAACGCAAGGGACTTGCTTCTGAATTATGGCTAAGGTTCCTCAAAACCTAAAAAATAAAATCTTCTTTATTCTTAGCCTTGAGGTCACTCCATGCTTAGACTTACATGGGCTTGGGAGTCAAATGTGTCGTCTTTCAGAGGGAAGATGCACCTGCCCTATGAGATTTGTGTACATGGCATGTTTTCTGTCTGTCTGTTTTCTCAAAGAGATGCTGGAATATCTTCCACTGCCCGTGTTGCATCTGCATTTTACTTATTAGAGTCTGCATGGGTGAACTTAATGCAAGCAACACATTTGCTTAGCAATCTTCAGTTTGACTAAAACTAGTGTTCTCTAAGCCTGCCGTGTGTCTTTCTATCTCGCTTGCAATTGCTTTAAACAGAAGCTTCTTGACAAATTTACTTTAATTATTCTTTTATGTTCTTGTACATGAAATCTATGTCTATATGTCTGTTTCTCAAAGAACAATGTTGTAGCCTTGAAAGTGAATGGGCAGAGCACCTGTGAAATACCCATTTCTAGTCTGAAAGCAAAATATTTGTGCTTTGTGTTAGATCTAGTTCTTACATTACCTTATTTATCAGCTTGTCACTGCTATGTGAAAGATACACTATACTATATGTTTACATTTAGAAAGAATTTTTATCTTCACTGAAATGCCTTAAAACATTCTGTGTAATTTCTATTCTGTGCAAATATTTTTAAAGGTCTTCCCAAGGTGAGAAGTTGTGCATTTTAAAGATTGGAAGATTAACTGTAGATGATTACTTAGAATCTTAGGGAGTCTGATAAGAAAATGAGGTTTCAATTCTAATTTGAATTCTACTTTGTTCAACGACAGAAAATTTTCTTTTGTCCCAGTGCATTTATCCATACAAAAATTTCCTCAGTTTGAATGTGTTTGTGGTAATGGAGGAGGAAGGGCAGGAGTGGGTATGAGAACCTAGAGTTGGCATAAGCAAATTAAGTCAGGTTGATCTGGAAGAAGTTCTTAAGTCATGTCACTTGGGTCAGCCTTGGTGATCTCTCATCAAGTGTTTGTGTGTGCAAATAACTTGGTGCCTACTGATTTGAGAGTGTTTTGTAGATATGCAGAGCTTTTGTGTTTAGAACCTTAGCCACAAGTAAGCCTTCTGAGCTATTAATTAACAGTGCTCGAAGCTTGATTTGTTCATTCCTGCAGAATTTTACCTTTGCTACAGCTTACACATGAAACACATGTGATGTGATACACATCACATCTATTGTTTTATTAATGATCTATTGTTAATATATGATCTATTGTTAATATATCTATTATATGATCTATTGTTAATATAGCAAGATCATTGCAAATAATGCCTGTTGAACAGTCAGCTCAGATTCTTTGGTAAGAGGTGGCAGTGAGTAGATCAGGGATTAAGTATGGAAGCTGGTGTCCTTGCATAGGAGATGCTTCAGGCTTCACAACTTGGGGGGAAAACTAATGCCCAAGTATAAATCTTTGCCAAGTGGAGATGATGTAGTCATTTTTCTGCTGGTCTCTAGTGTGTGGGCAGCATGCTGGAGTATGGAAAGACATAGAGGGAGTATTTTGCCACTCTGCGAAGAGGAAATTAAAGCATCCATGTGAGATTTCTGCAGAAATGAAGTAATAGAAGAGGTTTGTACAGGTGATGTTTTGCCATAGGTGGCACATGAAATTTGTAAATGAAAAACAAGTCCTTTCATTTTAAGCAGAGCAGATGTTTTAACGCTTTTCATATGGTGTGAATAAAGTCCAGCACTGTGTAATAACTCTCTGCTCTTCTGAGAGTTGTACAAATATGACAAGTAATTTATTTCTCAATCACATTTGGGTATTGATAACTTGGATACAAAATATGTTCTGGCTGATGATAGATGTTCATTAGTCCCTTTTTCAGTGCTTTGAGATTGATGTTACAAACACAGTTGAGCTACTGCCTGTGTGTAAAAATAAGCCTAAATATTTTGAAATTATTCTGGTTGTGAAAACTGCCTACTTTTTCAAACATAAGAAGCAAATTAGCTGAGATATTTTGCTAGACAGGGAAAAAAACCTTTTCAAATGAAAACTGTTTCTAGTTATCATGTTATCAGGATACTTATTCTACTTATTGTTTGCTAGCCTAATACATTCTTATGGTCCGAAGATGAATTTTGTACTTCTCTAAGTAGGTTGTTTTATCATAATTTTTTTTTAAAGCCTATTTGGACACGGAAAAAGAGTGAGTCCCAGAAAGAGAATTGCAGAATAGTACAGGCTTTTGCTGCCAGACTGCAGGCAGTTAAGATGTTAAGATTTCTTTTGTGAAGCAATTAATGGCTAAGACTGCAGGAAGTATTTAAGTGGGTATTGATTTAAGTGAGTACTAATTGTTGCGTACTTAAGTCGTTAAAATCTGTTGAATGGCCTTTATGTTGAGCTTAGTAGAGGCTTTTAGACAGTAGGTGTTTAATCTGTACTTAACCTTTGCTTTAAAAAATAATAAAACAACGTCTTGCAGGATCTAGATAAGGATTTTATGGAAGATCAAAACGAAGTATTTGGAAGATGCTAGCATAGGGCAGTTGCCATCTATTATGATAACATCATTTTATCTTAAATGCGTTAGAATGGCATCTGCATTGCCTTCAAATGCCAATTGAAGGTCTTCAAGCATGTACTTCAAAGTTAAGCTGTGATAGGGATATTCTTGAGCATGTGCTCAATGTGTACGTGAAAGAAGACATGACCTAGGAGCAGGGAATAACGACACTAATGAAGTTTTTGACTGCCCTGCTTTTCTAAGCTCCTGTTTTAGGACTTATTCATAACGATGTGTACCATAGCAACATCCTTGGTTTTTTTTCCTTTTTTTTTTTTTTTAATCAGTAGAAACACGACCGTCTCTGGCTATTTTAATGCATAATGCCACTTCTCAGACATGTAATTGGTGAGAATTTCATATGGGTGGAAGAATGTAAAGCAGTGTTCTAAAAATTCCATGTTTGCCACTGAGTGAGCAAGAAATGAATCAGCCTGATGTGATTAGCAAGGATGCATACAGGTAGATCAGGGAGCAGGCAGATATTCCTGTTTTCCTGCCTCAAACACACAGATATATGTTCTAGTTTAACCTGGCATGCAGCCTTTCACTCACTCTCCCCACACCCAATCAGGTTAGAAAGAGAATCAGAGGTGGTGTGTGTGTGGGGGGGGGCGGGGAGGGGGAATGAATAGTTTTAATTTCAATCTATAAGTTCTATTTCCCAAGACAGGAAAGAAAGAGAAATAATGGTAGTTATTGTGTGTGTATGTATATATGTTTATCAAAGAAGTGATGCTGAAAGCAATTGCTCGCCACCTGCGGACTGATGCCCAGTCCATCCCTGAGCAGTAGCTGCCCCTGCTGCTAACTCCCCATAGCATTATAGCTTTTCACATGATGCCATACAGTAAGGAATATGCCTTTGACCACTTTAAGTCAGCTGTCCTGGTTCCATTTTCTCCACACTATCTTGTGCTTTTTCAGCCCCTTGTTGATAGGACAGGAGAAGAAGCTGAAAAGCTGAGACGTGCTTGGCTTTTTTGTAGCACTGCTCAGCAACAGCTAAAGCATTGGTGTGTTTCCAGTACTGCTTTTCTATGCTAAAACATACTATCATACCAGATGCTATGAGGAAAATCAACTCTGTCCCAACTGAAATAGGAACATCATATGGGAAAGGAAATCTCCAGCTCATTTGGTAGGACTGGACGCGTGGGGGGGAGGAGACATGATTTCTACAGTAAGAGTTTTACTTTGGGACAACGTTGCCCAGTTGTTTTTGTCAAACAGATTTGTAAGCTTTTTGTATGTCTCTTCATCTTTTCAGGGCCCAGCTTTTCTGACTTTCGTTTTTCTTTAAATTTCATCTTCATCAGGAACAAAATTGACTTGAATGAAATTGTGCAGTCACCCCCAGGGTGACTCTTAATTCTAGCTCTTTCCCAGAAACAGAAAGTGAGGTTAGAATTCATACATTCTATAAGAATGAAGTTAGCAATAAGAAGATATTGCCCACTCTGAGATGGAGTTGTTGTATGCGTGTGACTCGCACTGCCCTAACCAAATGGGTAGTGATACTTAGCATTTCTTCCTCCATGGTTCCTAATTTACAGATGTTCAGCAAAACTTTGAATCTCAGAGTTGTGCAAAGAAGCTCAGTGTCATAGGTGCGTGCTTCTACATCCTCTTTCCTTGAACACTTTTCAAAAGAAAAAGGGAAAAAAAAGGAGATAACCCATGGGAGTTTCTGTAATGAGTTGTCGCAGAACTGAGATTGGAACAGGGGAATTCTGGCTCTCAGACTTCTGCTGTAACTATTTTAATCTTTATTGTTAATAATCAAATGAATTCTTCAGTGACTCTTCTTGTTGTTTGTAGTTCAACAGACACTCTCTATTAAGATTCATGTTGCTAATTATGATGAATTAATATTAGACCAATCATGTCTAAACTGGCAAGTGAAAAGATTGAAAAAGTGGAAATTATCTTTGAGACAGAGGACAGACAGTGTAGCAAAAGGAAAAAGCGCAGACTTTTCCTCGTATTCCATTAGATTTTAATAAGTGTACTTTAAAAAAAACTTCTTTTGTCTCCAAAAGCCCCGTGAAACTAATTTGACACAGACTGAAATTGCTTACAAAATCAGCTATGTGTTTGTATTCAACGCTTATTGCCCTCCCTGCCATGCTTGGTATTCCTGTGCTGAGGAGGCCTCTGTAAGCTATGTCGTGATCCTAAATATGCAATAATTCTGTAAGCTTTTTGCAAACGTGGCTTAAGAGCAGAAATGCTTAGGAGTATCGCTTTGATTTCGTAGGGAATGTCTATAACATCTTATTTACATGGGTGTGTTGTCATTATACCTGGGCTTTTGATTCCAAAAAAAAGGTGATGCTGATACTTGCTCTGCAAGACTGCTCTAGTTACAAATGTAAGGAATGCAGCATATTTTATACATGTCTAGGCAGATGGACATGTGTGCAGAAGCACAGGTATTATTTGTTTTCTACCTAACTTCTGGAAACAGCTGTGCTGTCACATATAGACTGACAGGGAAGGAAAAGCCCCAGTGGAGGGCACGCCTGATGTCTT